>NW_017259381.1:205929-244673 GCF_001594045.1 Atta colombica
ATGAATACGTTGATTTTGATGTTTTTTTCCCAAGGCATTCCCAGTATTTACACTGAAAAAAATATTAGTGTGAAATTACATAATTATGCTAGATTCTTTACCGACTCAGCATAATTATGATATTCTAACTCACACGGAAAATAATTATATTATATTAATTTTACATGCAATATGTACTTACGGGATTCCATTTTGTATGTAAAAATTACATAAATTATATTTTTGTATTGTCTATGTTCAATGGAATTTTTACATACAAAATATTAGGTGTACAACTTTGCTTCCGCCGTTTTTTTTCCGAAATTCAGGGCTTTATTGTAAAAAACTGGTTATACATTTATGATTCAAAGTATTGTCCATCGCTGACTACTACTTTCTCCCATCTTTCGGATAGCGTACGAATCTCGCGTCGAAAAAACTGGTCGTCTTCTGAGGCTATCCACGAATCGATCCAATTTTTTACTTCTTCATAAGACCGGAAGTGCTGGCCAGCCAGGCCGTGTGCCATTGATCGAAACAAATGATAGTCAGAGGGAGCAACGTCTGGAGAATACAGCGGGGGGGGTAGGACTTTCCATTTCAACGTTTCCAAGTATGTCTTGATCACTTTCGCAACATGGGGTCGAGCATTGTCATGCTGCAAAATCACTTTATCGTGTCTCTCATTGTATTGCGGCCGTTTGTCTTTCAATGCTCGGCTCAAACGCATCAATTGCGTTCAATACCGATCGCCTGTGATTATTTCAGTCGGTTTTAACATAATACACTTTCATACACTATGCCGAGCTGGTCCCACCAAATACAGAGTATGACCTTGGACGTCACCGTTCTTGAAGCGTTGAAATCACTCACGACACGTTCTTTCACTAATAGCGGCCTCACCATAAGTATTTGAGAGCATTCGATGAGCCTCAGCTGCAGATTTCTTCATATTGAAGCAAAAAATTAAAATCTCCCGCAAATGACGAGAATTTGGCTCGTAAACTGACATTTTCAGTCGAGAATAACTTTATGGTGCAGACACAAATCGACTAATGTTTCTATGGGGTTATGTTGACATGCCCAAGTTTATTGTATGACGTCTATAATCTATTTATTTCGATCACCACTTACCGCTAAAGCCATCTATAGGAAAACGGCGGAAGCAAAGTTGTACATCTAATATAATTTCACTCAGTAAATATACGTTTTATTTTGTACTCATTAATTTCACATATTTCACGTAAGATGTTATTACATCCAAGAAATTTCATATTAATATTACCCAAAATTTTAATATTACACAAAATGTGAAATTATTATACATATGTTTATTATCATAAAATATGGCCACAGAAAATTTGTGTATTTTCATGAAAAAATCTGCTGATTAAAATTTTTGTGAAAAATAATAAACACATTTATATATAAATTTAACATATATCTCTTATGTTAAGTGAAAAAATGAATATGAAATGTAAAATTATTGAAATGATAAAATGTAATGAATGTAAAATATATGTTAAAGTAACACAATTCGCACGTATTTATTAAATATGTTACAATTTATAGGATAAGAATATTGATTTTACTCTATAACGTATTATATAAATAAAACATTTAAATAGTTACATTTATGTAATGTAAAAAAAACATTTATATGTTAATTTGGTTATAATAATTATGTGGATTGTACATAATTCTTTTCAAGTTTTATTCAATATTACATTCCATTTTTGTTGAAATATAAACATAATATCAATGCAGTCATTCAATATACTCACATTATGTTTAATTAATACAAAAATTGAAGTTATCCGTTTGAGATATGCGATTTATGTTAAATTCAACACATTTTTTCCAACTGTGCAGCGATGTTATATTGTATAATAGTATTATGTAGGTATAGAAGTTTGTGTCAAAATCAAATACGAATAAAACAAATATATTTCTGCTTCTAAAATTTTTTTTTTTACAAATAAAACTTGTTTCTATTACTATAACATTTCAACAAACTTCTTTTTCTTATGTTAATATCACAAACTCAATATAAACATCTTGTTTGTATACTATTGTATAATATTGCAAAAAAACACAAAAAGATTAAATATATTCATAAATATAATTAAGTATATTCATAAATATAAATTTTGAAATAACATATTGTTTCAGAAGAGTTTTATTGTTTTTATTAAACTGATGACCTTTTTCTTTATTGCATTGTGTTTTTTCAACCTTGAACCTTGATCCAGGTGGATTTTTAAAAAGTACTGTTGAATTACATTTCTAATGTAGCGCTATTATTTTTTGGATACTCCAAGTTAAAAATATATAAAAATATATAAATATTTCATATATAAAAATATATATAAAAAGCACTAAATGCCATTTTTAGAACTATATCGAAGGTATCAACTACTAAAAATATCTTTTTCGATTACCACTTTGTAATTTTTCTTTGTGATTTTCTTTATCTGAAAACTGTTTATGAAAGTATTAATTTAAGGTCTAAGACAAATTAAGGAATTACCACAATCTTTGTCAAAATATTTGTATAAAAAACCTGTGAGTAAAATAAAATTTGGCAAAATATATTTTGAACCAAGTGAATAATTTTTTAAACAAAAAAAATATTAAAATCTGTAAAGTCTGCAAAGTGACGAAATTTCTTAAAAGTTTACAGATATCCACAAGATAAATAGAAATTGGTAATGAAATTGTGTCATTTTCGAAATAATCATTGTTCAACATTTGTTAATAAATTCATGATCTTTTAATTATTTTTCACTATCAATTTGTATCCATAAGTGTGTATCTGTAATTTTATTAAAATTTCTAATTATTTATTAACTGAGAATAGAACTAAGAGATAACTCAAGACAAGAAGATGACTTAATATAAATTTTGTAACTTATTAAGAGTAAAATAATCTTTGCTCACCAATTTTAAGAATGCAAGGATTGCATATTTTAAATGAAGGGAACACTTCTTGAAGTGATTCTTCCTGAAAGAGAAATAAAATTAAGTTGCAGTATCCAAAATGAAATAAAAATTGAATTTTCTTTAACATGAAGATGGAAACATAGTTTTTATTGGTTGATTCATTATTGCAACGATACAGTAGCGCAGTTAAAAGTTAGACAGTCTCCTTTCTTAACTCTTTAAACTACGAAATTTTGTATCAGATTGATTTTTAAACATTGTATCCAGAGATTTTTCAAGTTGCTTCAAGTTCCTAATTACAAATAAAAAATCAAAAATTTTTAACTAAAATAATCAATTCAACATAGCGGTTAAATGATAGAATTTTTTAATTTTTAAAAATTATTAATTTATAGTAAAAAATAATATAGCGAAAAAAATCTAAAAAAATTCTGAAACAAAATTTTAAGATGTTCTAAATAAATGCCCAAATTATCGTTTAAACATTTTAATATTAATTTCAATTTTAATTTTAATAATAATTTAGTCGAAACGCATTTTTTTCCACAAATAACATAAATTTTGACTATATTTATAACAATTATAATAGATGACCACCATGCTGCCAATGGTTACAAATAACAAATAACATAGAATCTTTAGAATCAAAAATTATATATGGCTATTAATTATTATAATGATAAGATCAACATTAAAAAATACGCTAATTAATTCAAATTACAAAATTCAATATATATATATATATAGTATACTTTATTAATCAATTTTGTCAAAATAGAAGTTTTAATAAGTACAAAATAGAAAAAATAAGTATGAACTTTTTTTAATTACGTTAATTGATAAAATTGATAAATGAAAGCATGAAACTATTTATAAATCATTTAAATTGGAACATACTTTTACTTTTTTTCAAAAATAGATTTTCCTATATCTTCTTTGAGTATTTGTAGATCTGCAAATCCAGGTTTAATATTATCTTCAGAATGGTGTAATTTATTTTGTATTCCAAATTCAATTATTTTATTAGTCTTGGAATTGATTTTAATTCCAATCATTAAATCCACTTTGGTTAGATTTTGGAAGAATAGAA
This sequence comes from Atta colombica, assembly GCF_001594045.1. Lineage (NCBI taxonomy): Eukaryota > Metazoa > Arthropoda > Insecta > Hymenoptera > Formicidae > Atta > Atta colombica. The sequence goes on from NW_017259381.1 coordinate 209,942, forward strand.
AGCATTTTTTGATTTCCATAGAATGACCATTGATTTAAAATATCTTTCAAAGTCTTAAAAAATATCTTTCATTATTATTTATTGCCATCTTTATGCCTGAATAGGAATCTTCCAAATATTAATGAAAATTTTCGTCTGTTTCATTTACAGCATTCGAGAAATATTTAAAATTTTTCTGATCCAAATTTTCATCATCAGGTGCTATTGGATCCCAATTAGAACAACCGCTTGTAATGTTAGCTGTCTTTTTTGATATTTTTCCTGGAATTTTTCCAGCTGTGGTACATTTTCGTTTAAATAATCTATTTAAATAATACGTTCCGTGAGTTTCATTGTTAAGTAAAGAATCCATTTCCAATAATTTCGTTGTCAGAATCAATGTCTTTGAACATTGAATATCGTTCACTTAACTTATAAGCTATACTTTTAAAAGCATTTAACGGAATTTTAGTCTTAATATGACGCATTTCATCCACAATAATATGTACAATTTGGATGTACCTACCTCAAGCCATGTCTGAACAGCTTTGCTGTTAGTTTTTAAAATATAAAGATATTGGTTTTTCAGCTTCTGTCATATCATCGGGAAATTTGTGAAATAGCATATTGAAATATATTGAAATTTTTCCAGATAATTTCGTAATTTATTGGTTGTAATTCACTTGATAATTGCGAGTTTGTAGGAGCATCCGTAGGATCTTTTTTCTGAAGTAGCCACCATTTTCACTTACAATATAAGTTTCCACAGTACCACATTCCGTGCAGATGTAGATGTTTCTATTGAATGGAATATTGGAGTCCATTTTTCACTCTCCGATAAGAGAATAAATATCTTTTTCATAAAAAATAAGAGATTCATCTTCGTTTACAACTGTTCCATCATTTTCTAAAACTAATATCTTTTATTTGAAATTTTTGTGATGTTAGAATGTAAAAAAACTTATATCAATATTTACAAATGAAAAATGATATGATTCTTTGAATTGTGTCGCGCGCTCTGTTTTATAATTGTAGAAAAATATCATAATAGATAAATAGAATGACAGTATATATTTCTCTCGATAGTTATTTATTTCTTATTCAATAATTTAAATCTAATAATAATATCAATCTTTACGCACCTTTGCTGATAAGAACTTGATAAATCTCTTCATGTTCTTTGATAAAGATGGAATGTTTATGATTCCTGTTCACATTCCATTACTTTAAAAGCAGGTATTTTCTGGATAAATATAAAAAAACGCAATTATATTCAAGATAAGTTTTAGGGCACATATGGAAATACTTAATTTAATATCTAGTATATCATAGAAAATATTATTGAAAACAGTAAGAAATAAATTTGTAAGAAAAAACAGATAAATATATATCATAAGGCAAACAGAAGAAATTTTCATCAAAAATTTTAATATTAAACATTAATTCATTAATTTTTTAAATTGCGTAAATATATAGCACACTCAGATGGATGTAAATATAATAAATTAAAAAAAAAAAAATTTTTTCAAAACAAAAAAAAAAATTAGAAATGTTCATAAGAAGATTTAAAATAATAATACCTATTTATCCGTGAAATTCTAAAATTTCATAACAAATTATATCATTAAAAATAATGAATGTACCTTCAATTTCATTAATTTATTTTTCACATATAATCCTAATCATTATCATAAACAATGTTAAACAATTTTCCAATGAAGAATATTTCGAAGAATTTAATATTATTTAAAACTATCAAAATATGTGAAAATCTACGTAAACAATAATTTCCAAATGCATCTTTCTTCAAACATACGATCATGCCAGTTCTGTAATTTATATTATGAACATCCTTACTTATACAAATTTCTTTGTGTTAGAGCTTATATTTGAATTTATAATTTCATTAATTAAAGAGCAATAGTTATTGACAATTATATTTATCATCAATACTACTGATAGTAAAATTATCACTAAAAATGTTATTATATTCTGCATCATAAATTAAATGCATTTAACAATTGATGTTTTTTAGCCAAAGAAAATAAAATATTTTTGAAACAAGATAAGTGTTTTATTACTTGTTTAAAATATTGATGTTTTCTCAAAGCGAAAAGTCCAAAGTTGTCTAATAGGTCCATATTTTTATCAGATATGCATAATGCAATAAATAATGATGTTTAGGCTTCATTGACACCTCCGGAAATAATTTTTGTCTTAAATAAATATATTCAATTATCAAGTTATTCAAAATTTCTATTTGGCTGACAGAACTTTTAAAATTTAACAAAATAAGCATAATTCTTCGCAAACACAACATCATTTCCCACAAATCATTGTCTTTTTTCTCATTATTTACGTCGTTTACAAAAGCAAATGGAAGTATCAGAAGCCACATATTTTAGCTGTTCCAAAAAGTTCTCGTCTGCCTTTTTTCAATTTCGTAAAGGTAAAACTGAAGTTCATTAATAAATCATAAAGTTTGAATTTTTAAGTTTAATGATTCAAAAGAAATAAAATTTAGTTTATTGAATTTATTTAAAATAAGTATTAAATCTTTTTGTATTATTCCCTCAAACATGAGCAAGACATGGAGAGATATGCCAAAATAAAACTATAAACTATAACAAAGAATATAACAAAGAATTTAAAATTGATTTTGATTTCACACCTCTGTAAGATTCATTAGTAATATGCATCATATTAACAAAGAATGTAATTCTGGATTCTTCATATTAAATTTACAAATCATAAAATTTGAATTATTTGTAAAATTATTTGCATATCAGCAAAAATATTCAGCAGTGTTGAAATTCTCATTGAAACCACCAGTTTGATGACTTCCTAAATTATCGCCGGCGAAAGCTATTATTGTGCCTTTAATTATCGTATTGTTGACAATTATTCCTTTCATTTCTAAAATTTTTAAATTTTCTACTATTACTTTGGAAGCATTATTAAAGTTATATTTTTTAATATTCTTATCGTAAATAAGAGCTATGAGCTGAATGTGATCAATACTAGTTCTTAGCCAAGGTGATAAATTAGCTATTGTCATGTACATTCCCAAAATTTTATGCTTCCTTTATACTTTTTTCGAGAAGCACCTAAAGAATCTTGGTGCAAAATAAGCTTTATTGTAAACTTATTATAATTATAATTATTATTTGTTAAAAATTCATTTTGCAACAGTACCATCAATTATATCTTGATAAGTGCTATCAACATTTTCCATGTAATTTTTAAAAAAGTTATCTGAAAAACTATTGTTTTGATATAAAATTATTAATGTCTCACTAATAGGAATGTAGAAAATTTTGAAGAAGAGTTACTTATAAAATAACATACTGGATTCACGTAGTAAAAAATTTTTTTATATTTTAATATTTATGTCGAAAAAATTTGGTTCTCAATTTATCATTTTTTTTATTATGTAATATATTAAAAATATTATTAGTATTTAAAAATTCTTCCGTTAGTATGATATTTTTCTCATGTGCTTTTAAAGTAATAAAATTTGTATTATTTAGATGTAGAATTTAGATTAATATCAAGTAAGCTATCTATTATGGCTTGTAAAGCTTTATTAAATAGGAAATGTTTTGATTTCAATTTTAAATACAAAGAAGTTAATAGCTTTCAAGCAGATATTTTCGATATTTCCATTATCACAAGGCAACTGTTCTGCAACTGTCTCTTCAATAATATTTTGAATATTTGTTGTATTTGTTAGGTTAATATCATTATTTTCTATTGAAGTTTCTTGAAGAAGAACTTGAACATTAACCTGTAAATGCTTTCTTGTAAAATGAGTACGTAACGTTTCATATCTAGAAAATGATTTTTCTATTTTACAGGATTTCAATAAATTTAAAGATATGTTGATATTCTTTGATATGCTGATATAAATGCTTATAAAATAAAGTTCTAATTTTAATTTTATAACTGAAAACACATGAAAAAAAAATTAGATACCAAATTATTACCTACAGTAGTGGACAAAATAAATTATACAAAAATGTGATATAATTAAAATTGTGCTTAATTCTTTTGTAAAAAATTTATTTTTCAATATTGATACATTTTATCTTGGACAAAATAAATCATACTTTTTAGAAATAATATGTAACAAACAAATAAAATTAATTTTAAAATTAATTTTAATGATGCTTAATTTGATGTGTCCGCCTTTTTTAATACTGCTTCCAGTCAACGAGGCACATTTTCTACTAATTTCTTCAAATACTTAGGATCAATTTTATTCCAGGCCTTCTGGAGTGCTGTATAATATGATATCTTGTCAGTTACATTTGTTTTATTCATGTCTAAATAAGCCCACAGATTTGGATTCAAATCTGTTGTGGCGGTCATTCGAGCAGTTTTATTTTATTAGATTTGAAAAAGCAATGGTTTTTTTTATCTTACTTCGGAACGTTATCTTGTTGGAAGATAAAGTTATTTTCTAAATCTATTCTAATTTCAAAAGAGATTTTCTTCTAATAATAATAATTCTCGCACATCAATGTATCCTTCTCGTCATAATGTCTTTAATTTGAGCCAAATTACCGACATTAGATCAGGCAAAGCACCTTCATATCATGATATTACCAGCTCCATGTTTTCTAATTTTTTGAATATTTACTTCTTTGAAAACTTCACCAGTTTTTCGCCATACTCCCGGTCCCATAGACCGTCATTTTTGTCCGAATAATTCAAATTTGCTTTCATCTGACTTTCATAATACTTTTTTCCAAAAATCTAGAGGTATATTCATGTATTTTTTGGCAAATTCGAATCTCTTTTTCTTATTTATTTTATTGATGAAAAGATACTTTAATGCGAACACGCTTTTCAGTCCAGATTAAGTCTGACATACAATGCGACTGCTGACATTCAAATTCATTGATTCCACAATATTTCGCGATAATAGTTTCGGATTTACCATTCGAACAATTCTGGTGTCATCACGAGAAGTTGTAGCCCGCTTTCGATCTTTTCCGGAATAGTTTGTCACAATCCCACATGTTTCGTACTTTTTCTAAATGTGCTGCAACAGAGCTGTTCCAACAGAGATTGCATATCAATCACCATTCGATCACGAATTAACAAATTTCGGATATCAAGAGAAATTGCTTTTATGACATAGTTCTTGCTCGTTACAATTATTACTGATCCATCAACACATAAATTATAATCGTAGATACAATATAAACAAACAATAAAACACATGACGAACAATAACAGAACGAAATGTAAACATTGATGGGATGGAATTGATGAGATTCTATGTTATTACATTTATTTAAGTGTATGATTTATTTTGTCCAAGGTAAAATGTATCAATATTGAAAAATAAATTTTTACAAAAGAATTGAGCACAATTTTAATTATTTCATATTTTCTTTATTTAAATACTTTTAAATGCTTTGATTTTCTTGTATCCAATAATTTATTTGCTTGTTAAAAAAATAATTACATAAACAGATTCAATTTCTTTAAAGGTATATGATTTATTTTGTACTATGTTTACTTCTCACTAAATGTGCTGAAATTTTAATATCTATTAAAGATTAAAGAACAACTGGAATGCATAATGAAATTGAATCTTCTACAAGTTTGGCAGTGAAAGAATCGATGGCTATTGTAAGCTTTTATATCAAATAATTTTAAATTGCAAATTGAGCAAAATAACCTCATTATGGATATGAATACTTAATATTAAAATATTAAATAATTATCTTCCGTTTTAATTTTTTCCATATAAAGAATAAAAAAATAATTTTTTTCCACACAAACGAAAAAATACAGGAGCCGAGATATCAATTCAGAATTCTTCGTTCTAACGGCTAACGCTTTCATCACTACTCAAATTTTAGCCAAATGTTCCGACTAATCCGATCTCGATTTTGTCTAAATATTTCTTATAGATACATAGGTTAAGTGGGTTTATTAGTTCCTCTCTCCTTCGAAAGAATCCACAGACGATACAACAGAAAACGTGTGTCGTAGTTCTTATGTAGGGACTTGACATGGCTGGTACTAGCAAGCTGTACGAGCAATAGATGGCGCGGTGCGCTCGCGCCAAATACAGATTCTGATTACAATAATCACACAATAAATGTAAAATTACACAATAAATGTAAAATCACAAAATGAATATAAAATTTTACTCTTTTTTTTGTAATTTCGTATGTTTTTTTTCTGTTTATGCATTATAAAAATATTATAAAATTGCTGAAATTTAAAACTACAAGTTATTTTTTTACATAAAAGTAGTACATTCACTATATTTTATCATTAATATGTATATTAAAACAAAATAATCAAGCTCTAAAGAAAAATCTAAAAAATAATAAATAAAATGCAATTTGAGCCAACATTGATTATTCGTGTTTATTTTATATCATTTATTCAAAGTAAATATTATGACGTATACATTTCGATCTACGTGAATATTATAACGTATACATTTCAAGGTACAATTACAACTTCTTCAGTACAGAGAAATTTATTTAAACTATTAATTATGAAATTACATAATGATAGCGCATATGAATATAAACTATTAATGTTAAAATACGAAAAAACTGTGGTAGTGATATCCGAGTAATCTTGATCATCAAATTGCTAAGTTTACTAAAAAAGAAAAGAAAGAGATTTTTTTATTTTGAATCGATCGACCAAAATAATAAATATTTTAAATTGCTAACATGGAGTTACCCGCAAAAAATATGGTAAAATAAACCTACATGACTGTCAAGATTGAACTATTTCATTAAGATATGTTGTACATGTTCTATTAGACCATTTCATGTGTAGTACAATCCATTTATTGTGTAGTACAATTATAAATAAATTAAAAAGTTAATATAAATAATAGTATTAATATAAATAAAGTTAAAATCAAACTTTCATTTACATGAAACAAATTAAAAGTTATTAGACCTAATTGTTTGAAAGACGAATGTAAAATGAAAATTGAGAGAAACAGGATAATAAAACATGTACTTACAAAGACAATAAGTATAAATAATAAATAATAAATAATATAATCAAGGATAAACGATATAGATTGGAAGCATTACGTCTCTGAAAATAGATCTATATATAACAGATCGAGAGAAAATGTTTTGTAGATTCAGACTTAGTTTTTGTTTTTTAATATATATCTCTTTAATATATATGATAATCCTTTTTGTAAAATTTAATCTTTGTCTAAAATATGTGTTATCCCAATCAAATTCATGAAATGAGTCCATACGATATTGTGTGATAATCGAATGTTGGATCGTGTTTCTTAATATGATTTCTATATTCACTTATGCGCATTTTAAGACATCTGCTTGTTTGTCTAACATATGACGCAAGTAGTATGTGGGTATCAAAACAAACCCCCTTTACGTCTCCCTCCGGCGCCATGGGCGTCGCCTAGACAGGTCAGTCAGGAAAAGAGTGTGCTCTGATTGGTCGAGGAGTAAGGGGTAGGAGTAATAGGATAATTAAATGGTGTTCTGATTGGCTCGCACTGTACCTACCCGCGAGGTGATTGGAGGAGGGAGATACTAGAGGACCTTTGACAAAATGGAGGATAAAGTCCGAAAAAATGGTGAGTGGGTCTGTAGCATTTTTTGTCGTGGGACGGAGTACGAATACTGGGCATGAATAGCGGGCGGTTTTATGACGGTCATTTTTTTATTGGCGTGGCACAATCTCCGATGTGTTGGCGTTTGTGAATTTTTATTTATGAGAGATGAGATCTATTACGAAAATTAGGGAGTCTATTGAGAGAGTCTTTTGCTAGGAAGAATGGGGAGAGTTCCTAAAATAGGAACGAACATGTTCAACTGGCGCGACGTCTTCGAGCAGTACTTTAAAAAATTTTTTCTATATTTTATGTATTTAATGTACATTATCTAAGACTGTAATACGGGAGGAAATGTATTTATTGTAAATGAGGGAGGAGTAAAAAATAGACAATATTTACAAGTTCAAAATGTTTATTTAAAAGGGATATTACATGAAGTAATTATTTCATTTTTTGAAACAGTACACGTTTGAACATGATGGCATACAACATGAGAATTTACGAATTTATGTTTACAATGAAGAAAAATTTTATGAAATAACCGTACGATTAATCGGTCATTTCGTTTACAATCAGAGGTAAACGAATTAAAAAAGGCTAAGATTATAGCCATTACACATAAAATGTAGAAACACACAGCAGTATTGTCCGCAAGTTTGAAAAAATATTCCTTATAACGTTGTCGTATTCCAGCGATACGTAGTGAAGTTTCGTCGAAGTCGTAAGAGGAATCTTGAATTTAAGGGCGGTAAGCCATAACTATCGAAATACGTTCCATGTTCCATATTCGATGTAGAAGTCGATTTCGTCCACACCCTCGGCAGTCGATCAGCAGGATAGACTCCCGCATGTCGGACACTGAGATGACGTAATGCCTTTAAACTTGCAACGAATTCATTTCTCGTCGTCGGAGAGCGTGAGAGAAGAAATGTTTGCGTAAATTCAAAATGTACCTCTTTTGCCGGCGTGTGAGATGTGGAGCTCTCAAAAATACTCGATGATTGTGAGACACTAATGTTAGCTTTATTTCTACCAGTCGGCGAGTCGAATTTTAGAAGATCTTTTTTCTCCTCGTCTGTCACTTGTTTGTCCTCTAATTCGTCTTTTTTGTCGATATATTTTTTCTCCACGCTTCAATATTGCGAATGATATTGTGTTTCTGATTTTTAAATTGAATTGAAAAATTCTCACTGTCTATCTTTTCGCTCTCAACGTCGCTCTCGCTCCAATTTTCTGAGGGAAAGCTATCGTAACTTGAATTGCTGCTATTTCATACAGTTAGCCAATATTTCAATTTGTAAGCGTTGCGTAAGGCACAATGTGATTCGATGTTGGTTCGAAATCCGTGATGCGTGCAGCGTTGTCCACGTTGACCTTCGAAATCTGATAGATTTTTGAAAGGCGGAGAAATTCCCTCCAGATTATATGTTTCTAGAGAGTAAATTACTTAGATAGTATGTCTTCTCTCGTCCTCTGATATAGATATAGCGTGCGTGTCATGTAATGTTACACAGATGTATCGTAAAGTTTTTTTGGATTGACATCTCTATCGAACCATTCGATTCCGTGATAATTTCAGGTAAGCCAGTTGTTTTCTCGTCTTACTCTTTCGGGTATCGAATCGTCAAATGGGCGTCATAATCGACGTCATAATCCAGTATCCGGTGATAGTTGCATTAATCGTTAGAACTGCGATTTCTTTCGGAATAAAGTTTTCTTCGACACTGAAAAAATCTTGTATGTTGATAATTATGATATTCGAATTTGCGCTACTTTTTTTACGTCACGAAACGCTGGCGTCGGTATCGCAAACAAGACTGAAGCTTTTTTCGTCATCTCGCGTGTCCAATTAGATAAGAAAAAAATGTGTAGTGGGGAGGAAAATTTTCTCGCTGAAGCCATAGGACTAACCGGAAAAGTCGACAATGATTTAACGCGAGAAGTCGATTTCTAAAATATTATCAAATTCGGCGATATAATAGACGATGCAATTAATAATTAGAGAAAGAATTTTTTCGAATCTCACTTCTAATCGTAAGCTTCCGTGTTTTACGAGATTCCAATGTCCTGCGCAATTAGCGGATAGATCTGGAGTAAGATCGAAAACGAAAAGACTATTGGCGTAATCGTCTCTATTTATAGAATTAACCTCGTTCAGAAAATGAATGAATTCCCGAGAATAATGTGTGATAAGCACGTAGAGCGGCTCGTCTTTCGAAAAATTTAGTTGTATCGGTCTATTGGGAATTTGCATGCCATCGGCGTGCAACGAAAAGAAATTTATACCGTAATTTTTAAAATTAAACGGATTCAATTTTCTACCTATTTAAACGACTTGTTATCGACAAAACCTACTATTATTCGGCAGCTGTTCGAATTGTGTATCGATTCCCCACGACGCTTGCATGTATTGTGAATGTTTTAACTTCGACTCTCGTAAGGGGATACTTGGCGGTAGTTTATTCAGCATTACAGCGTGTGCGAGTAGCATACCCGGGCTTATTTTTGCTCTTCGTACGAATAGACTAGCGTCAAGAATGCATATTTTCGATATCGTTTTATTCTCCATAAGACAAAATGAATTTTTCGAACGTACGAGTCTCATTATAACTTTCACTCCGTTAATTAAAAATTTATCTTGATTGAAAACGTTGCAGTGAAGGTGACCAATGAGATCTACAGCGCGATTTCCTTGAATGTATTACGCGTCTCTCGAGCGCTGTATTTAGATTTGACGAGTTTAATGTGTCGTCCAGAGATATCCGCGTTCCATAAGCAAGAATGATTAAAATGGGAGGTTTTTGCAGGTAAAGCATAATTTAATAACGCGATACGCGCGGTATGCGTAAGCGTTGTTTGGTAGCGATACGAGCTTTTAAAATATAATTTGTCGATTTGATTGAACATGGAATGCAGTAAATGATTTACAGATCCTACTTTTGCTCTGCCGTCGGGTGCGACCGATGTGCTCTCCCCGCGTTCGCTTTTTACGCGTATGCGAAGGCTCAACATGGTGTGAGTGAGGTTTAGATAATCTTCTCCATGCCCGGGTATGACGAATTCTATGAGCGAGTCGTTCGCGAGCGAAGTTACGGATTTGTAATAAATCCATTGCAAACTCTCAATGTTGGTTTGCGTAGAAGGCAGAGAGAAGAGATCGAGTTCGCTCTTTATACACTCGCTCGAGTGGATATGAAAAAAAGACATGCTTTTTCTTCAGTCACGAATTCTTATGTTAATTAAGAGAATATGTCGGATACGTCGCGTTCTTGACTCGATGTTTTCTAGCGAATGATTTTTTTTTCTTGTAACACGAATTTTCTTTTTTTTCTTTGTTACTTTTTTGCTCTTTTTCTCTGTGGTATTTCTCGATGATTTTCTTTTGATCGCGCGACGTCGTTTACGATACATCTATCTCGACCGAGTGGAAACTGAAGCGCCGCAGATTTCGCGGATATTTTATATCGATCCCTTCATCAGGGAATTAATTTTTTCTTTGGCTTTTCTCTTCAGATTACTTCGCGATTCTGCGAGCCGATTTTTGACCGCTTCCTTTAACGGTTTATTATTTTCGACATCTTCTATTACCGCACGTAATTCCCGCACGTAAAATGTTTCTTTATCGACAGCACGTGCATCTTTATTTAAGTAGGGTAGTATTTTTCTAAATAACCCGCCGAGAAAGCTTCCGATTCCATGTTCGCTGATAGGGCGACGAAAACACGTGGAATTTTACCTCTGCTATCGGTGTCCCATGCATCGAAATACTCCTCATATTCCATCGTTAATTCCTAACTAAAGACTAATGTCACACTCGCACGGAAGAAAGAAAATTATTGCTTACGTTTAAAGTGCAGCGTCACTGTTAGCGTTCTGCGATTTCTCATCGCAGTTAATATTTATTATATCAAGATTTTAGCAACAGACACTTTTTGCTGTTCGAAATAAAAATGAGGTTCGGCAACTTTACACACGATATTAATCGTATCAATAAGCTCACGGATATCATTGTAAATTCCATTTGGAAATGTAATTTCTTTTGCTGTAAACGCACCATTCGTTCCCCTCATCGGGTTTAACATCAACGAATCACATTTTCATTATGACGTACGTGTAAAAAGCTAAGGAAATTTCGCTTATTGCAATCTCCCATTGCCCATGTAATACTATAGAATGAGGTAATTCTGTGACAAAGGACGAGGTATATTATCCGGAAAATGACGCATAAAATGACTGCTGTTACTCGGAAGTACCAGAAGAAATTATTCCTTCTCCATCGCGAAGAGAAATTAAACTCGAAGCCGGAATCCAAGTATCAAACTTACTCGAGTAACCGCGCAAACTAATTAACACTTGTTTATTAGCTCCTCGTCCCCTACTTTTTATTACACGATCAACGATAAACTGTTCTTCCTCTAAGTTTTTCTCAAGTTAATTCTTGCTCATAAAAAATATCGTCTATTTTTCTCAAGTTAATTCTTGCTCATAAAAAATATCGTCTATTTTTCTCAAGTTAATTCTTGCTCATAAAAAATATCGTCTATGACTTTGTCTGCTAAATCTCGCAGTTCGTACACGTGAGAATTTCACCAATCGAGGACACGGTAAATTTGAAATATCTCCTCGCTCCACTTAGTCTCGTATCCTTTCTCGAAGGCGCCTTTCGCTCTACTGATATGGACGAAATCTCCGACGCGTCATTTAACGCGTCCTTTCGCGCAAGTCTTTAACGTTTCGTTTTTCCGACGACGAGCTATATTTTCACGAGCGATACGTGTGTTTTCTTTCTACTGCTTCGTTACTACTGCTGATTGAATTCTCGTGACGCATTTGATTGTAAGCGTACAATATCCTGAAGAACATCGATGAATTTTTATGCGTGAAGTAACGCCACATTCGTTCTTTCAGTGTTTCTATTGAAACGCTCGACGATGACGACTTTAATGTCCGGATTGCGCGTTACTTAAAAACGTATGTCGTTTACTTTAAGAAATTTCTCCATTGATCATGACAAATTTTTTGCCCTTGTCCGTTTGCAAGTATACGGGTACTCGTCCTTCGCTTTTTGCTAGTTCGCGATGGAAAGCTTTTACTCGCAGTTACTCGTTTTGTCACGTAACGGTTCTACCCAAACATATTTACTTAGTAATCACTAACAGATAGGAATAACCGTCATTGTAACTTTTTAGATTTCGGAGTTCGATCAAATCTGCCTCCCACACATCGTCAATTTGTTACGTTGTAATGCAATCGTAGAAATTTTCTGACAATGGTCGGTACAATGTGTATGCGATTCGAGCCAGCGTACTTCTCCTCGCGAAATATTCGGTTTAACGGCACGAGTTAGATTATCCACCGCCGAATAGCTTGCATAATGCAACGGATTGTAATAGAGTTTTTCAAATGCCATCGTTATTTCAGTTTTTTCAACCGAGTAACCGATTTTTTCCCGTTTACAAAAATATGAGAGTATCTGTTTTTCGTGTACGTGAGAAAGAAACGAACTTTCCTCGTCTATTTCTTGTTCGTAATTTTTATGTTTTTCTCCTTCCTCGTGCTCTCGATACAATCGACGTGGAACTCGTGCTTTCGAAAAGCCATGGAATTCGTGCGAGGTCAAAGTTTTACATTGTTTATAGCAACACCATGCGCGGACAATAATCTTTTATTTCTCATCAGTATGGTACTTCTCAAAAGGTATGTTCAACACACGGAGTAATCGTGCAAACTGATTTCTATCCGCTGCTTTCATAGTTTTTCTCTCACATTGCATCGTTTATTAAGTCAGCGATATTCGAATTTTTCACAACGTTGCCATCTATAGTCACGATTCCATGCTCCCAACTAATTCTATCAGGTACAGCTTTTCGAAACAGATGTTTCATCAGTAAGTGTGCATGCTTACGATAAGATTACGATTTCCAGTATTTTCTTGATGCTTTTCATCATATGATTATGCTCGCTCGAAATTTCGAAATTTTCCGTAATAATATCTGTGTTATTAAGGGAAAGTGATGGTGATATATCGGATGTTTGCGTGAGATCGTGAAAAAATGCCGTCGTCATCTCGTTATTAGCGGAGGCATCTCATGTAGCATTGTCTTCTGCATTTTCATTTTCGTTATATACGTCTTTCTATCTTCGTGTTTCTTGGATAAATCATAGATATCGCCATAATGCCTCCCTGTATATTTTCCGTCTCTCACTTTCGCCAGTTGGAATTAAGAATACGACTCATTTCCGCATGTTAGATGAGTTCCCGGAGTTTGCGCTGTATTATTAATGTTCGAGATGTTATCCGAATTTTGCGGTACTGTTATTTCTTTTAACTCTCCGTCAACGAATGTTGTCGAATTTTGACGTAATTGATGCATTCTCTCCAGATTTTCCATCGAAATTAAAATTATTTTCTTAGCCCTGTCCATAACGTTTTATCCCTACTATTTCGTTTTTTCGATAATTAGTGATAATAAGGTCGATAATATAAGATAAAAAAAATCTGTCTTGCTGCACCAACAGTTTTTTTCTTTTATCCTTCCAATTATCACGTTTTGCAATGACGCGACACAGAGTCTTTTTGTATTTCGTTAACCGATTTTTTTCATACCGTTTCAGCGAGATATTACTTTTGAGTGTATTAAAAACACATTCACAGATACAACGAATTAGTTTTTCGTCAGCGTTGCGCAAGAAGGTTATGTATTGAAATTTTGTTCAAATGATAGAGCGCCGCGAGGAGATAGGCGTTTTTCTTACCGATCGAATGTGTGGCGATTTTCGTCACTTTGTGCGATTTCTCGTCACTCATTTTCATCGCGAGAAAAAAATCTATGATTGGCACATATTACCCGTTCTCAACTTTTATTTTACAAATCCGCTGAAAAATTATCTACGTGGCACGTAGACATAATGAATCGTATCCTCGGGAAAAATACACGTTCGAAATCGATACTTGTCTGGAGTTGATTGTTTCAGATCGAGCAACAAATACTCGATGTGACATCGTAGTATAATATGTCTCTTCTAAAAATTTCGGGATAGACTTGACGCTAAATGACGAATTTGAGCCCGATCGCGTGGATTTTTGACAACGATGATGTAATTCGCATTAAGTGATACATCACGCTGGCCAGATCCCTGATGGAATAGATTCTGCGAGATAAGAATAACACTGAGATTCTTGTGATGATTGCCTTTGGTAAAAAGATCTATGATCGCACGACGATTCTCTCATAAGATCGTCGATTATCACTAATTTCGGAGAAAGAGGATCGTTCGAATAATCTTCCGAACGCAATAATCCCTCACGAAATTTAATTATATTCTTCTTCGTCGTTTTAGTATTGCTGCATCCCCAACGCTGTTCTTCGAATTCTTTTACGCGTGTGTCGTATTGTAATTAACGATAGGCTTCTTGCCATTCTGCGTAATAAAACAAAACTCTTTCAAAGCGCACGTCAGATATGAGAGATAAATAAGAAAAGCCTTCACAAAGATCGTCTTCCCGCAATCGATTGATCCGCATACGATCAACGTCTAAGGACATTCATTGTAATTTCCAACGCACATCCATTTTACGAAATGAATGATCGATCCCCGTGCGCGACTTTAAAAACAAAAAGGAAAAATATCGTTTGATTTCTAGAATAGAAATTCGCGAAACGAAATGATTTTAGGAGGGGGATAGGAGGGATAAGCTGATCATCGCGACGGAGACCCCCACGCGACGGACGCTCGCTTCAGCGTACCCCCGCGTGGGCTTGTCAGCGAAGACCACCGCGGCGGGGCGAAAAGCTGATCTCGCCGCGGTACGATGCGCATAAGCTTATCTTCGCGTCAAATCAGCGTATATTTTTATCGTTAAGTGGCATCGTCGATAAGTAAGCTTACTCTGATGCCGCAGCGAGGGAAAAGCTTTCGTAGAAAAATCGGAAAGGCTGGTTAGAATTATATAATAAAATACCTCTTCTTGTTTTCTTCAAGTACAAAATATTTTTTATTCGATACTTTTTTTAAAAAAGAGGAAGGTTGAAAAGGAAACATATAATTTTAATTTTTTTATATTGATTATATTTTTGCTCTTACACAAAAAATTCATTTATTCAGAAACAATATTTACATTTTTATGTTTTTACATTTTTAAACCATTCAATAAAATTCTAATAAAAATATTTTTTTGCAAAAGAGAGATACTTATATTTTATTATTTACAAAAAACTCACTTAAACTCAAGTTTTTTCTTACGTAATACTTAAATACTACGCAAATAGGCGGAAAACTCATGAGCTTAAAATATAACTGAGAGAAAGAAAAAGAAGAAGAAATCGTTATTCTCTCCTAAAATCATACGGAAGTGATTATTAATAAATTTGCGTTTTACCAATACCGGTGCACACGTCTTTGTTTCGTTTCGCTTTACAATTTTGTGAAACACGGTACATCGGATTGCGATAAAACTCAAATTTATTGCTGCCTCTCCCATTTCCTCTTCTTCTTCTTCATCGTGCCTTTCTCTTTTATTATCTATTATTAATTTCCTAATATTATTAAAATTTATAATTCGAGAGTTCTTATAATTTAATGTTATTCTTTTAACTTTATAAATCTCATGTCGGTTACCTTCCAGTATACGAACGACGTACGCATAGAATTTCGGGTCCGCGGACACGAACGACTCGATAAAACTGCCCCGTCCGTAGCTCTCAAGTTGGTCCGTCCCAGAAAATTCCCCGTGCGCAGCTCGTACTCGCTCGGTTCACCTCTGCTTACGTAAATACACGAGTCTTATCACAATATAAAACACGACTACCTAATTTCTCTAGATATATTCTCTAGATTTGTTATTATATCTATCGTGCTTGTGACGTCGTCCATGCCGCGATTACAGGGTTTGCGGAGAAGGCGCGAACGTCTCTTCGCATAGTCGCCACGAAACATACTATATATTATCTCGTTGGTAATATATTGATTATTTCATGCTCTGAACTCGTGAGCAACGTTGCCAAATGTTAGTATTTTTTACGATCTCTATATTAGGCAAATTTTGTTGGCCGAATTTACCCCAGAAAGAATTCAAGTAGAGTTTCGCAACGTAACCAAGATTGAACGTAAACCAGGATTTCGAATGATATTATTTCTATCAAATACCCTCAGTTTCTTCGTATTCCCGAAGGTTCCTTACTCTCGTCATCCTGGCATTCGCTCGGCCATCCGCTAGCTTCTTGCTTTAATTTAAAAAAACTATTGATATATTCGGCAAATAAACCATTTTGCCTCGTACAAGGATCGAATCGTGTGATTCTAAATTGCCATATTTCGCTCACATTCGTCACGATAACCTTTCTCGAGGGCTTTGCGCAATTCGCAGGATATTCATGCACCTATGAATTCATGATCGGAGAGATCGTGAGTGCTTTCGACCTGCAAGAATGTTTCGCAGCAACTACGACACAGTCGAACAACAATTTGCCTTGTATGCGGTACGGGAGTACGGGAGTACAGGATGAAAGAGTGGAAGAAGTATTGTACACCGAATGATACCCTCGACAGAAATTAAAATTCAGAGCTGTGCCAATTAACTCCGAACGTTGTTTTCCGATATAAATCGTAGATTGGCCTAAAGTACCCGTTTTCAATACAGAGAACACACGTCCACATAACGTATTTTCTCCGTACCCATAACTTCGTATCAGGTTACGATATTTTCGTACGGCCACCAAAGAACGCCTCGCGAGGCGTTCGAGAGGAGGGTTGATTAGCATGGTTTTCGAGAAAATTGCACATCTCGCGATTCTCGCGCTTTTCTCGTGCACACACTCCCATTTCTCCACTCTATATTCGTTGTCGAAGACGCCATGTCATTGCGAAAGTTCATTGATATCGAGCATCGATTGTATCTTCGTGTGATGCCCCGGACGTAAATTTCCTTTCACGATTGATTTGGTAACAGTTAGGACAATCGTGCCAAAAACAAAAAAAAAATGAAATTGTAACACATAACACAACGTCTCGTTCGACTTCTAATATCCATAATATCCATCGACGGGTGTACCGGCAATTCGATACTTGCGGCCTCGCCCCGATATATGAATTATAGGATGTCCGAGCTCACGCTCCATCCACACTAACTGTAGTGCTTTGTGCGATTGTCTTTATATCTTTATCCGTCCGGTGGAGTGATTCCTATTTCTTCCTCGTGTAAGAAGTTTTTGCGAAAAACTTTCATACATGTGGAAGCGATAGTGCATTTTACAAACGGACACACATCTCCGCGTTCTAAAAAGATTTTTCTGAATGCCATGCACGCACATCGAAGGATATCTACGTCATTCCGACAAATTTTATTCTTGTTTGAAATCAAAAACAAAATTCGATCGCGACATTTCCTCGTGCCAAATCATAAAACGCTCGTGTTCCTCGGTTTCATTTGCTCAGGCGAATAATATTGAGCGTCCAGTATTGATCCAATATAATTTTGATTTTGCAACGTATTAAACAAATGAGGAAAAAAAACCTTTAGTCAAAGTATCCCGCAGTCCAAAAACCTTGGGTAAATCGGCTAAACACATAGGTATATAATTTGAACTATCAATAAATTTTATACGACCAATTATCCGAGGTTGTTCTGTTATTCCCGACTTTTCAATGAGGTACTTAAAATGAACTAAGCATCAAATGCTTTAGCATTATACGCGATGCAGATGATTTTTTAAAAAATATTTAGATATTCGTGTCGCGAAATTCTTTTACGGGATCACTACTAAATATGAATTCGCGCACTCCACATCAATGACATCGCAATGACATGGTCTCTATTCCCGTGCACGTTTCACAAATTTATTGCGTAACGTAAATTTTTACGTTCTCCGTTCCTTTTAGCGTCTTGTCTTGTCGTGTTTCGAAAAACCATAAAACACAAATGCGACACGATCTCTTTTAACACACTCGACTGTGTCTTCGACGTCATTCGTATTTGTTTGCGGATTTTCTTTTTGCGATGTTATAGTACTCGTACCCTCTCCAAAGTTTTCTACTGAGGCTTTACGACAAAGAGGCTGCATGTAACACAAATGATTCAAAGACTGTAACAATCGGCAAGTTTTGCAATAAACGTCGCAATCGTGTCGCGATTTTGAATTAACCAATCATCCGTTATAAATTTTTATGAATTCGCAAACGCTTGCGAGGGATTGATTATATGATCTCTGCGCTCGATGACGTTCGAAATATGCACGCCCGAAGAAGATGCGAACACACGAATTGCACTTAATCAATTCAACTCAGCGTTCGCAAGAGGAGATGCCGTAGTATCGTGGGCATTTTTTTGTGCATGACCTCTGTCGTTACGAAAGCCCACGTTGCACGCTACGCAATATCCTCCGCGAGAAAACGGCGGCAGCTTTTATATTTAATATAGGATTATAATGTCGCGAATCCTCGTAATACATTATATTTAAACGACACGTTCGCGATCTAGGGAGGAAAGTAAAGCCATCGTACATCGAAGTCTCGCCTCGATCGAAAGTACTGAAATTATTAGGTGTACAACTTTGCTTCCGCCATTTTTTTCCGAAATTCGAGGCTTTATTGTAAAAAACTGGTTGTACATTTATGATTCAAAGTATTGTCCATCGCTGGAAACTACTTTCTCCCATTTTTCGAGTAGCGAACGAATCCCGCGTCGAAAAAACTTGTCATCTTTTAAGGCTATCCACGAATCGATCCAATTTTTTACTTCTTCATAAGACCGGAAGTGCTGGTCAGCCAGGCCGTGTGCCATTGATCGAAACAAGTGATAGTCAGAGGGAGCAACGTCTGGAGAATACGGCGGGTGGGGTAGGATTTCCCATTTCAACGTTTCTAAGTATGTCTTGACCACTTTCGTAACATGGGGTCAAGCATTGTCATGCTGCAAAATCACTTTATCGTGTCTCTCGTTGTATTGCGGCCGTTTGTCTTTCAATGCTCGGCTCAAACGCATCAATTGCGTTCGATACCGATCGCCTGTGATTGTTTCAGTCGGTTTTAACAGTTCATAATGCACTACGCCGAGCTTGTCCCACCAAATACAGAGCATGACCTTGGAGTCGTGAATATTCGGTTTGGCCGTCGACGTGGAAGCATGACCGGGAACTCCCCATGATTTTCTGCGCTTGGGATTATCGTAATGAACCCATTTTTCGTCCCCAGTCACAATGCGATGCAGACATCCCTTCCGTCTTTGCCTTTCAAGCAGCTGTTCACAAGCAAACAAACGCCGTTCAACATCTCTCGGCTTCAATTCGTACGGCACCCAATTTCCTTGCTTCTGAATCATTCCCATGGCTTTGAGGCGTTTTGAAATGGCTTGTTGAGTCACTCCCAATGATCGTGCCAATTCTTCTTGATTTTGACACGAGTCTTGCTCAAGTAATGCCTCCAATTCTGCATCTTCGAAAACCTTCTCTCTTCCACCGCTATGCCGGTCTTCGACGTCAAAATCACCGTTCTTGAAGCGTTGAAACCACTCACGACACGTTCTTTCACTAATAGCGGCCTCACCATAAGTATTTGAGAGCATTCGATGAGCCTCAGCCGCAGATTTCTTCATATTGAAGCAAAAAATTAAAACCTCCCGCAAATGACGAGAATTTGGCTCGTAAACTGACATTTTCAATCGAGAATAACTTTATGATGCAGACACAAATCGACTAATGTTTCTATGGGGTTATGTTGACAGATGCCCAAGTTTATTGTATGACGTCTATGATCTATTTATTTCGACCACCACTTACCGCTAAAGCCATCTATAGGAAAACGGCGGAAGCAAAGTTGTTTACCTAATATCCTAATTGCAATATTTTCGGAAGCGAGAATCCGTTGGAATTGCTCGAATTCCACAACCTTCCTCGGGAATCGTAATACCAGCGGCTTTCGTTAATTCTTCGATCAGCTTACGCTGTAACGAAGAACGCTGATATCTCATCAATTCCCATCTTTCTTGCAGTTTTCCCATACGCAGTTGCCTATGCTCTTGATGCACGCGTGCCGCTACGAGCGAACAGGGAAAACACAAATTATCTGTATTATTTATTTGCAAAATCGAGCGTTTAGCTACATCTTCGCAAGTTAATTGATTAGATTGACGCCCGCGATCGACTGGTACTGAGACTTTGAAAACGCGTATTGTAAAATTTTCTGCAATATCGAATCCTCCGGCACTTTGCGCCAGCGAACTCCGAGTTGCCATATATCCTCATGAGTTAAATCGTGTGAACGAAATGATAAACCAGCCGGACCACGCGCTAGATCCGCCAACTCGAACGATAATCCTACGTAATCGTTCAGTTCGCATGTAGTGCATACACCCGAATTTCACGGAATGCACTTTCTGTCCATCGAATGATATTTGTACCTTCGGGTGGACGTATCGCGAAAATTGCCTCCCTCCCTGGTATCACAAAATTTCTAAATCATCCTTAATTCGATAAAAACAAAATTATTGTTATCTCTAATCTCCTGTTGTTGATTCTGGTGCTGATTATTTTCTTCTCGATGATGATGTAACTATTGTCGTTGTTATTACTGCTGCTATTGCTAATAATGATCATTGTCGATGGAATCCTCGAAATTTTGCGAGGATTCTTCTTCCAAGGCGTTTTCTTCCCTTACATGCAGAAATGATGTAGAAGCAGCCACGGAAGTAGGACGGTCGGTACCACCGTCAGTTTGTACTGTAAAAAAAGTTAAACAAACTTTATTAATCTGCGATAACATCGCTATATATATTAAATCAGAAACTTATACTACTACTAGTCATAATATTATAGCATGGCAAGATAAATTTATCTGCAGCTATTTACATGATAGTACGTGGGTGGATGTTTTCCTTATTTATAAATTTTTAATATTTCCGCGATATAAATAGGACAGGAGAATACGAAATATCTGATAAAAATATCTGTTTAAGTATCTCGAATAAATTTAAAATAAAAAGTAAAAATATTATTACCTTCATTTTCAAGAGGTGCTTAATTATTTTCTTCTTCTTCCTCTTGAGGCGCTTCTATCTCATCGTGTATTTTCTCCTCCTCCTCGCCGTCGGCGTTGTCATCAACGCTGCCAGTATTAACATTGTCCTGCTCTTCATTGTCATCATCATTATCATCACCATCAAAACCATTACCGATATCGTTCTCATTATCCTCCTCCTCCTCCTCTCCAGACTCCATATCTTCCTTCCGATCTTGTTCGGTTTCCTGCGCTAAAATAATTTTTGTTATTATTATTTTTTGAACTCTGTATATAATTCTCTATATTCGACTAACTTATTTTTTAGAGAACTTACATATTATGGAAATGGTAAAACCTGGAGAGACCAGTTCTCTAATCGAATCGGACGAACTCAATCCACTATTCGTATCATTGTCGTCGTCATCATCATCATCTAAAACAAAATTGATTTTATTCTTTATCGCATTACAAATAAGTTTCCGCCGTTTGCAAAAGACGGCGCCACTAATAAACTATAGTTAAAATTGTTTGATGTAAAACGACATATCGTAAGATTGGACATCCGCCAACACCATAACCTTGAAATATTAACGATTTTGAATCAACATCATATATTTTTTTTGTATGAAAATGTCGAGTTTTGAGCCGAATAAGCGTCATTTGCGGGAACTTTTGATTTACTTTTTTAATTTGAAGAAATCTGCAGCTGAGGCTCATAGATTTCTTGTAGAAGCATATGGTGATGCTGCTTTAAGTGAGAGAAGTTGTCGTGAGTGGTTTCAAAAGTTTAAGAACGGTGAATTTGACGTTGAAGACAAAGAATGTAGCGGAAGGCCGAAAATGTACGAAGATGCTGAATTGGAAGCATTATTGGATGAAGATTCGTGCCAAACGCAAAAAGAACTTGCACTTACATTAGGAGTGATTCAACAAACAATTTCATATCGTTTGAAATCATTGAGAATGATTCAAAAGCAAGGGAATTGGGTTCCATATGAACTGAAGCCGAGAAACGTTGAACGCCGATTTTTCACATGTGAAACGCTGCTTGCCAGGCATAAACGAAAGGGTTTTTTGCATCGTATAATCACTGGTGATGAAAAATGGATCCACTACGATAACCCAAAGAAGAGGAAATCATGGGGATCACCTAGTCATGCTTCAACATCGACAGCCGAAATATTCATGGAAAAAAACTCATGTTGTGTATTTGGTAGGATCAGCTTGGTGTCGTGTATTATGAGTTGCTCAAACCGAACGAGACCATTACTGGGGGACCATTACTCTCTACCGAACACAATTGATGAAATTGAGCCGAGCACTCAAGGAAAAACGCGCCCACTACTACTCCAGGCATGACAAAATTATTCTCCTGCATGATAATGCTCGACCACATGTTGCGGCGCCGATCAAAACCTACTTAGAAACACTCAAATGGGAAGTTCTATCCCACTCGCCGAATTCTCCAGACATTGTTCCTTCCGACTACCATTTGTTCCGATCGATGACGCATAGCCTGTCTGAGCAGCACTTCACATCATATGAAGATATCAAAAATTGTATCGATGATTGGATAGCCTCAAAAGATGAAGCGTTCTTCCGATGCGGTATCTACATGCTATCAGAAAGATGAGAAAAAGTAGTGGCTAGCAATGGCCATTACTTTGAATAAAACATTATGTACCGTTCTTTCACAATAAATGCTTAATTTTAGATTAAAAACGGCGGAAACTTATTTGTACTCCCAATATATGAACTAGATTTCTCAATTATTTATAAAATTATTTATAAAATACTTACCAATTACGATGGCAGGAACGTCACGCGGAGACGGAACATTACTTTCCGCCGATTCAATACGTGCTCTTCCTGGAAAAAATAAAATATTTTAATAATCGAAATTTCTATAAATGTTTAGTTAATATTTATTTCCTTAGAACTTACTCGCTGGTACTCCCTCTTCTTCTTCTCTCATAGATTGACATCGCCTTAAACTAAGCGATGTCGCATCACAAGGAGCGTCCTACTGGGCGCTCCTTGTGATGCGATATCGCTCGTCCTGCAATTCGGTTCTATGAAATAAATATAATAATTTAATTATAAAGTAAATTTTTAATGCTAATATATATTCGATTTTAGAAATATTAATATATATTCGATTATTATTGCTTACCTCTTAGTCCAGTGCGTCAATTGAAATCAGCTATATGACCTCCTTCCTCCCATCAACCTCTTCGTGTCCAAAACACTTGCGTATTTCCAGATAACAAGCGATTTTTCAATCTCTCGTCACCACCACAATGCTCCAATTTGTGCATAATACACACTAATGTGCTGGAGCATTCACCCACAAAATTCCCAAAAATGGAATAATTTTTTTCTATATAATAATTTTTTATTATGTGACAACTTTGTCAGATAATCGGCGGTTACTTATTATAATTTTTTATTTAAGTTACTACCAATGATAAAAAATTTGGTGAGTAACTCACGAAGCCATTTTTAAATACGAATTAAAAGCGTAAATAGTCAACTCGCAAATCAATCTACTACAGAGTCTGAACGCGGAACTTTAGCTTGACCAATGCTTGATATTTATGCTCGTAGCGATATTCATAAAATTCCTCTCCTCGAAAAGAATCGCTAAAAGTTTTTAGTCTCTTCATTGGCCGATAAGATTTAACAATTTTGGTAATTGATCGCTTCCTTTACTAGGAGTGATTTTCTCATAAAATTTAGAGAAGTAGGAGATAACAAAAATTTCTTAGATATGACCAACCCTGTATCTAATCTTCACCGTAAAAATTATTTTCGTAAAAAGCATCGGTCTCTTTATTTTTATTCTAATAAAACCATTAGCTCTCGTTTTCAATGTTATCCGGAAAAGTTTTTATTATACTATAAAATTTTTATTGTTATGATAAATCTCACGTTTTTGAATTTTTCTTTCTGCTATTTTGTTTCTTCTTTCTTGAAAAGGAATGTCACGCAATATTAGTCTACGACTGTAATAATAAATTTTTCAGCAAAAGAAAAAATACAATTTTAATGGAAATTCCTATATCTTGCTTGACCAACAATATTACTTGGTTTTTGTTAATTTTCCCCTCTTCAGGAGTTGCCTCATCATAAGGAAAAAATCCTAGCGAACATTGAACTAACTCCCTTCGTTTAAAACTTTTCTCACATTTATTAATATAAATAATATTTAATTTTTATATTCTATAAATTTCCATACATAGCACGTTATTTTTTCCTTGGTATACTCAAAAGTTTCAGAAAAATGGAAGACGAATAAATTTTCCTGCATTACCATTTCCTAACTCAATTTAACATTTTTTTTTGTCGTACCTCTGTCTCTTTAAACATTAATGAATTTTCTAAAAGTAATAAACCAATCATAAATTTACTTTAAATCGAAAACGTTTTATAAATTTTTTCTTGTTTTTTTGAAAAAAAAACTCGAAAGTTATGTCGATGTAGAAATTTTTATTCGTTAGAAACTGCCTACGATAAATCAATTTTTTGTCCCTTATGATTCATTACGAAAAAATTTTCTTTTTCTGGCAGGTCGAATTCCTTTCATTGTCATTTTATAATATTTTATATAATTTTATAAATGTTATTATTATAATATAATTTTATAAATGTAGGAGAATCGTAAAACGTTTCTTATCGTTCCTGTTCGTTCTTGTTTGTTCTCGTTTTATTTCATTCCTTTCCCCTCCTGACTTTTGTGTATAGATTATTTTAAATTTTTAAGAAAAATTTAGAGAAAGTTTATGTTTTTTCATTTTTTTCATCTGCGTGCGCAGAATAATTTTATCACGTAGCGTCGGAAAGGGAGGCGATGTCATCGGTACTATCAAAAATCCATTTCATTCGAATCTCGTCGTCCGTAGCTTCAATTTCACGAGCAAACAAACACTGTGCTTCTTGTGTTTTTGATTGCCATCTTGGTTCGCTTGAATTTGATACTATTGTGGCGTAAGAACAATGGCCAATCCAAAAAATACTAATAATTCAGACATGGGAATGTACTCTATCCTTGATTCTTTCTTCAAGTTACGTAATAACGACGATGAGAGAAGAAATTCTCTCGATTTCCTGTTGCTAGCAACAACGTATGGTCTTAATTCTCATATGAAAACGATTTACGTATTGCAAAGAACGAACGAAAGAATCTTTAAACCTCTTGTAAAATTGGGCGGCCACAACGCGGACGGAATTTATTTCGACAATGACTGGCAGCAGTTTCAAGATCACATGGGACTCATGAACGAGTATTTAAGCAGCGATAACAGAGTGAAACTTAACTTTGTCGTTATAAAAAATGTCACCATCAGCTTTACTACATCTTACGGGGCAAAATCAATATTGCTGTTGTATAAAGAAGAAGAGAAAAATTCCAACGAAAATCTTCGAAAAGAAGAGGACGTTCACGATTCAATTCCACGAAAAAAACGAAGAACCTACATAGTGGCAACTGTAATGCAGAAAACTACCTTCCTCTGCAAATCATTGTAAAGTGTGTTGATGCGCGTTGAAAACAATTAGAATCTTTATTCGATAATGTTAACAAGTGTGCTCTATATTTAATTCAGGAAATCGAACTGAAACTATCTGCAAGTTTTATTAATCAGGAAATTATAAAATTAACATTGCGTGGTAATTATAAAGATATAAAGTGTAATGTACGTACACAAATTAACGACTTAACTTTTCTTGATATGTATTTCCATATAATATTTTTGGAATTAACTTCATTAAGATATAATGAAATTTTTCATATAATTCTCTAGAAGCGAGAATCTTTGGCTTAATTTTTCTAAAAAAACTTTTTTTAGTTTTATTCTCATGCGAACTTCGTATTCTCCTTCTTTGAAAAAAAGAATTTGTATCAATAAATACATTTTTATATAACATAAATCCTCATTTCTTAATCACCCGTACCCTCTAATAACTTTTTTCTTTACATATTTTCGCTGTTATATGTATAACATAAATTTTTAAATAAAGTACAAGAAATACAATACAGATTTATAAAATACTTGTCATACGTCATACTTTCGCTCCAACGAATGAGTCATCACACCGGACGCGTCTGTTGAACATGTTTATTCCTGTTAACCTCTCCCATTCTTCCTAACAAAAGCAAGACTCTCTCTAGACTCCCTAATTTTTGTATAAGATCTCATCTCTCATAAATAAAAACATTCATAAACACCAATAAGTTGAAGACATTGTGTCGCGCCAACAAAAAAATGACCGTCATAAAACCGCCCGCTATTCATGCTCGGATTCGTACTCCATCTTCACGACAAAAAATGCTACAGACTCACCATTTTTTCGGACTTTACCCTCCATTTTATCAAAGATCCTCTAGCATTTCCCTTCTCCAATCATCTCGCGGGTAGGTGCGAGCCAATCAGATCTTTGGGCAAGTATAAGGCGAACCAGCACACATCATTTAATTACCCTATTACCTCCACCCCTCACTCCTCGACCATTCAGAGCACGCCCTTTTCCTAACTGACTGTCTAGGCTACGCCCATGGCGCCGGAGGGAGACGTGGAGGGGGTTTGTTTTGACACCCCACATACTACTGACGCATCACTGCAGTTGTTGAAATTTGTTGACGTTATGTCGTTGTTGAAATTTTCTCCGGTTTTGAGTCAATGCATTTAAACAATTTACTCGGGGATTGGAGATCAAGTGCGGTTAAGAATGTTCACTGGGATAATTATGGGTAATCTTGAATCCGATGCCAAAAAGATTACGAAGCTTATAGGCGAACGTAAATCGGCTTTTCGAATGTCCTTGTAGTTAGGAAACATGAGATTGATCTCCAATTTCTTGAGAGTATATATGTGTTCGCGAGTTGACCGTTCTGCTGGTTTGTTTTTGATTTAATAACTGCGCTAATTTTTGGAAATAAGGGAAAGGATCGTGATTTGAAATGAAGAGCTGATTTTATTTGAAATCTTAATCTCTTCCTCGCTGTCTTCATCCGCTTTTAGTAGGCATGGAGGTAATATTAAAGAATTATCAATGTTCTGAAGAACTGTCGTAAAACAGGGGACCACGCTATTGGCAGCGACAGTCGCAATCCCTCGTATACTCATGTATACGTACTTGTATGTAATTGAATGGAACGCAGAGCAGAAATTTAGGTTTCAGCCGATTCAATATTTTCGTTTAATAAAAAAGATAGAATAATGCGAAAAGAAAAACATACGAGTGTGTTTCTGACGAAGCGCGAGGTTCTCACTTTAATCTAACTAATTTCCGACTATACTGGATAGGTTTCTACTTCTGCTTTTCGAATGAATTGAATGAATGTTTCTGCTTTTGGCAGCTCCTTTTATATTTTGGAAATGAATGTGGAAGTGTCCTTTCAGAAGCAATACTCCTCAAGATTTGGTAGACACTATCTACACTTGTTTCCTTAAGATAAGACAGGAAGACTCTGCGTAAGTAGTCCTACTCTCCATTCTATAAGTTTAATCTTAAGAGTAAAGAATTAAGGGTTTTAATAATTTATAATAAAAATTCGTCTTCCTTAACTAACATCTTTATGCGAAGCGAATCTACTTTCTGAATCATATATCTAAAATTGATTTAATTTTATTGAAAAAAGAAAAAAAGAAGAAAAGATATTCATCTTCGCATTCGGGAAGATTTCTATTTTACTGTTAATTGCTAAACACTAATGTAATATATATTATCACTAATATAATATTAATATACGCTTTTATTTATTATTTTATAGAAAGGCTTCTTTGAAAGAGATCGTGGGATATTCTTAGACATTCTTTGGTAGATAATCTGTGTGACGCATAAAAGATATAACGTGATCTGTTGATTTGATTGTTTTAATAAAGGAACTAAATGTATCCTTCTATAAAAGAGAATTTTTGGTTTTGAAATAAAATAGAAATGAAATATCAGACTAAAACAAAATACTAACCTAGAGATAGGATAAGAATAAGATATATCATCTTATCAATCATATATTTGTAATAAGGAAAGAAGGGATTTTATCGAGATGTAACATAATCAATCTTATATACAACATTAGACAACCGCTGATGATACGCGTCACGATAGTGCGATGCGAAATCGCGATGGTAGGCGGCGCGGAGAAGCGCAAGCAAGGCGAAATGCTGCCAAGTACCATACGCGCAATCATTTGCGACTCATTGAATTGCGATAAAACCATTCTCACAGGCTTATTCGAGAGCCCGAACGGCATATGTTTTGAGAACGTCTACTCGAAATGTCTACTCAAAATCACTGCAACAGTCAAAGTATCGATATCTCGAAAATTTAAACGCAAGATAAGACCACAAACAGTTTTGCAGAACGAGGTGGCACGGAAAATAAGTGCTACAATTATAACCTGGGACATATAGCGAAGAATTGTGAGAAGCCAAAGAGAGAGAGCAGGTCGTGTTACGAGTGTGGGGCAATTATCGGCTGCGGGATTGCCCGCAGAGAAAGAAGACAGCGCCGAAAGTGTCGGTACAAACAGAGGAAGCGGAACAGATCTTTAATATGGTTGAAGAAAGTTGGAACGACAACGAATTCCTCATAACTGAAGCTACAGATAAGTAGAGAATTTAAGTACCATCGAGAGTGACGCAGATTGATATCGCGAGTCCGATTAATTGAAGTCGAAATTTATCCCGTCGGATAGCGATAGTTTAAAGACGGTTACGAAGGACTCAATGGCTCGGTAGTAGAGATATTGGGACAGATCGAAGCAAAAGTTTTCGGAAAAGAAATAAGCACAAACACGATAGTATTCCGAGTTTTTTTGTGCCCTACGCAATCAAATGACGCGATATGAGGAAAAGACACGATCAGAGTATTAGGTTTACTAAAGTTAAGTAAGTTAGAGAGTGAACGCAAAACAGAAACGTCAGAAATATTAAACGTTGAGCATAGCATCTCTGATAGAGACGAGTTAAATAAGATAGATATAAATCCCGAAACGTCTAGTGAGACGCGAGATAGATTCTTTTATCTTTTTTGCACGAAGTATATACGCGCAGAAAAGCCGCTAAAGATCAAAATCAAAATAAAGATATTTGTCAAGGCCTTTTCACTTTACGCCGGGAAGACTCGTATGTTGAAAAGAGAAGATTGCGAGAGATTCTAAATGTTGTCTGTTGGCGCGAAAAATTATACGACCAGGAAATGGATTATGCGTCAAGAATTGTGCTGGTCAAGAAAAAAAACTTACGCCAGGAAGACCCGCTTATCGATTACAGAAAGATTACTTAAATAAAATTATCGTCAAAGATGATTTTCTACTTCCCGTCAAAGATCCCCTACTCCCCTATCAAAGATCAAATTGACGCGTTGTGAGATAAGCGATATTTTACGCTACTCGACCTCAAGGATTTCACCACATAAATGTGGCCAAAGATAATACACTGCGTTCATAACTCTATTCAACCAATACGAGTATCGTAAATGTTGTTTGGTTTAAAAAACGCTCCAATTCAATTTCAACGTTACATTAAAAGAAGTTCTGAGCGATCCGATACGAAACGGAAATGTCGTTGCATACATGGACGATTTCCTAATAGCAACGGATACTTTAGAAAAACATTTCAAAACGCTTAACTAACTTGATCTTTTGACACAAAACTGTCTCGAGTTATAATTAGATAAATACCATTCTGTTACGAATAAATAGAATTCTTAGGCTATGTTATCTCGAAAGAAGGCATACGATTACGGAATCAACGCAGTAAAGAATTTTTCGATTTCGAAGAATGTACACGATGTTCAAAGTTTTCTCTGTTTGTGTTCTTACTTCAGAAAATTTATCGAAAATTTCGCTATGGTTTCTGATCTCATACATGCATTATTGAAAAAGGAAATAACATTCGAATTTGGACAACAACAATTAGATGCCTTCGAGAAAAAAAATTAACTGAGGCTCCTGTATTATCGATTTTTAATCCTGAAAATCTGACGGAACTGTACTGCGATGCAAGATTTTGACGCGGTGCTTTTGCAGCGAAAGGCAAATAATCGTTATCACTCGGTCTATTATTTTTCGAAAAGGATGTCGAAAGTGGAGGCTAGATATCACAATTACAAGAGACCTTAGTGATTATTTACGCACTAAGACGGTTTCGGATATATGTGCAAGGAATCGTTCAAAATTGTCACAGACGCGCTCATAATGACTTTAAAGAAACAAGTTATAAATCCACGAATCGCGCGATGAGCCCTAGAGCTTCAGAACTTCGATTACAGTACCGAACATAGATTCGGCAAGAGAATGTCACACCTCGATGCCTTAAGTAGGATATACAATATTTTAGTCGTCGAAGAGAACACTTTCGAATTTAATTTGTCAGTATGTCAAACGCAAGACATTAAAAATCGAGAATTAAGATACCGACTCGAGAAAGAGCAATATAGTCTATTTGAAATGTATAATGGACTCGCGTACCTAAAAAGGGGAGACAAACTTTCGTTTTATGTGCCTAGCGCAATGGAACAAGAATTAATGTATAAATATTATGAGTTTGGACACATCGATGTAGATAAAACTCACGCAGTATTATTGGGAGTACAAATTAGTTCAGTCCGTTTCCCTAAAGATTGCTCCAGCTGTTGTGAATGGTGACAGTTGATTTTGGCGATTTCAGAGAGGTTAAACATCTGCTAATAATATTCAGTTTATCGCTTTGAGTTCCATACAAAAACCTTGATCTTTACTGTGTTTGAAATGTCAAATTTTGTGTTAACCAAGCAGCATTTGCAGGAGGTTTTGATTTTCTGCTTTAATTGGAAGAAAAGTGCGGCTGAAATCCATCGAATGCTTGTCGAAGTTTATGGTGACACTGTTCCAACTGATAAATCATGTAGGGAATGATTTCGAAATTTCAAGGATGGAGATTTCAGCGTTGAAGACAAGCCTTGCTCTGGACAGCCAAAAAAATTCGAAAACAAAGAATTAGAGGTATTAGAAGAAGATCAGAGTCAAACGCAAGAGGAGCTTGCAGAATCATTGGGGGTAATTCAACAAGCCGTTTCTATACGATTGAGAACCATGGGAATGATTCAAAAATAAGGAAATTGGGTGCCTATGAACTGAAATCGAGAGACGTTGAAAGGCGATTTTTCACTTGCGAACAGCTGATTCAAAAACAACAGAGAAAAGGTTTTTTGCATCAGATTGTGACTGGAGATGAGAAGTGGATATTCTACGACAACCCCAAGAAGAAAAAATACTGGCTCGATCAATCATTGCCATCGATCTCAACATCAATACTACGACCGAACATTCATGGTTCGAAGATCATGCTCTGTATCTGGAATTAAAATCTTGTTTACTATGAGCTGAAACCTGGCGATTCCATTACAGGCAATCGATCGGCTACAATTGATTCGATTGAGCCGTGCATTGCGAGAAAAACGGGCGGAATACGAGCAAAGACATGATAAAGTTATTCTCATTCATGACAACGCTTGGCCTCATGTCGCTAAAATCGTAAAAAAATATTTGGAAACGCTCAAATGGGATGTTTTACCGCACCTGCTATATTCTTCGGGCATTGCTCCTTCTGATTACTAGTTGTTCCGAAGGATGCAGCAAGTCATCGGTTCAATTCTTTCGCAGAAATCGAAAATTGGCTCCAAAATTGGATCGCCTCCAAAGACGAGTCATTTTTTCGAGATGGAATTCGAAAATTGCCTGAGAGATGAGAAAAAATAGTAGGCAGCGATGGACAATACTTTAATTGATCTGTTCATTCATTTTTGTTTTGAAATAAATGCACAAAAAAACGGACCGAATTAATTTGTACTCCCAATACAAGAAAGTTATTAGTTTCCAAATATGAAAGAGAAAATTCAGATTTACATACGAAATTGCATCAAGTGCATCTCCTTTTCGGATAAAACAGAAGAATTTATTCATAGTATTCCGAAAAATATCATTTTAGGTAGTCCACATAGACTATTTTAATTGATACCCTGTTAATCGTACAAATATCGTGAAAAAATACGTACTCGTTTTTGTAGATGCGTTTACGATACACATGAGGTTGTATGCGATCAAATCAACAATACGCGAAACAATAGGATTAAAGATTATTTCCGAAATAATAGTCCAAGAATTTTAATTTCCGATAGGGGTAC
Organism: Atta colombica; assembly: GCF_001594045.1. Taxonomy (NCBI): domain Eukaryota; kingdom Metazoa; phylum Arthropoda; class Insecta; order Hymenoptera; family Formicidae; genus Atta; species Atta colombica. Next base: position 242,667 of record NW_017259381.1, read on the forward strand.
GAGTTTTACCTCCAGAGAGTTTGACGAATTTATGTCCGCCATGAACATTAATCACATAAAAATAGCTACCGGATCTCCCCAAGCCAATGGGCAGATGGAAAGATATAATCGCATTTTAGCCCCTCCCTCTCTCACCCCTTCCCTATCTTAGGAAAATTATATACGGGGAAAGATTGGCATACGTCTCTGAATGAAATAGAATTCACCATAAATAACATAAATCAGATTGATAAAACACTCAGCAATTTGCTATATATTGCGTTAAGCAGCGAGATCATGTTTTCGACGCGTTGAAAAATTATGTATTAGACCAGAACGAATCGAAATTTAGAAGAGGCTAGAGAGAAAGATCGAAAAGGCGCAAGAAATTAGTGAAAGATACGTCAACCGCAAACGTAAATCTGCGCGCGAATATGCAAAGGGTGATCTAGCTGTAATAAAGAATTTTAATTCCACGGGAGGAAAGTTGTCACCTACCTATTAAGGGCCATACATCGTGTAATCAAGCGATTAAAAAATAATAGATATATATTAGCTGATAGACGGTTGCCAATCGCAAAGGTACATGAGAGACTTCAAATATGAAACCTTGGTTAAATTCCGAGCCAGTCGTATAAGGCGATTACTCCGCCACGAGTTCCAACAGTGAAAACGAAGATAGCAATAAAGTAATAAACATCTTCAATTTTAATTTTAGTTCGTAACTCTAATTAATGTATTTCTAATAAATAATCACAAAAGTATTAGCATTTTATTTTCCATGTATTCGTTTTAGCCTAATCTGGAGAGGCATTATTATTTTTACACATTTTAATTAAATGTTATAAAATCGCGATGGCGGCCGTGGGCAGCCTTAATGTCAGGCTGGCCGAACTTATGGTGGAATTTTCGTTACGAGAATCTTTGGAAGAAGCTGAATGAAAATACGATTACGCGACAGCGAAGTGATGAGATCACGCGATCGCGTTGCTTAATAAGAAGTGAGGTTCGTGCGAGAGCCGAATTTTTCTGCGGCTAGCAACAATGCGGACTGAACATGGGCCTTGGCCGAAACACATTATTCCATAGCTTGTATTCGATTCGCGAAATAAAGTCTATTTAGCTTCAGTTTAGTTATACTTGAAATTATCTAATCATCTTGTTATGTCTTATGTTTATGTCTATCTTTTACAAATTCCTCGTTTATTCCTGGCGAGTGAGAATCATGTGCTTATGTAAGTCAGAGTCAACAATATTAATAATATCATAGTAATCATATAAAATATATTTTTTATTATCCCTTCCATTTTCGTTTTTTGAAGTGTACAGATATAAAATACGTATGTAAATGTACGATACATAAAATGAAAAATAATAATAATACATAATAAATGATATAAAAACATAATAGTAATACATATATAAATATAAAAACATACACAAACTGCAAATTAAGATAATACATAAGAAATACATAAAACACACTATTAGTAATACATATATGGTACACTATATGAAAATATTAGGTGTACAACTTTGCTTTCGTCGTTTTTTTTTCCGAAATTCGAGGCTTTATTGTAAAAAATTGGTTATACATTTATGATTCAAAGTATTGTCCATCACTGGCCACTACTTTCTTCCATCTTTCGGGTAGCGTACGAATCCCGCGTCGATAAAACTGGTCATCTTTTGAGGCTATCCACGAATCGATTCAATTTTTTACTTCTTCATAAGATCGGAAGTGCTGGTCAGCCAGGCGATGTGCCATTGATCGAAACAAGTGATAGTCAGAGGGAGCAACGTCTGGAGAATATGGCGGGTGGGGTAGGACTTCCCATTTCAACGTTTCCAAGTATGTCTTGACTACTTTCGCAACATGGGGTCAAGCATTGTCATGCTGCAAATCACTTTATCGTGTCTCTCGTTGTATTGCGGCCGTTTGTCTTTCAATGCTCGGCTCAAACGCATCAATTGCGTTCGATACCGATCGCCTGTGATTGTTTCAGTCGGTTTTAACAGTTTATAATA
>NW_017259381.1:244773-266887 GCF_001594045.1 Atta colombica
CGCAGATTTCTTCATATTGAAGCAAAAAATTAAAACCTCCCGCAAATGACGAGAATTTGACTCGTAAACTGACATTTTCAATCGAGAATAACTTTATGATGCAGACACAAATCGACTAATGTTTCTATGGGGTTATGTTGACAGATGTCCAAGTTTATTATATGACGTCTATGATCTATTTATTTCGACCACCACTTACCGCTAAAGCCATCTATAGGAAAACGGCGGAAGCAAAATTGTACACATGATATAAGAAATGTAAAAACATAATAGTGATATAAATGTTAATGCATATATTACAAGGATATCCGCCTCCCACGATAACGTGTTCGTTTGGTTAACGTCGAGTTTGGTATCGTTTGCCGTCGTACGGACTCAGAGTGATTTTCGATTCGGTTATACCTCGTATATACCTCATATAATTTAGATCATATATATGATTGACGACGAGTCACTTCAATCTCTTCGTTCAAACATGCGTGTAATCGTTGAATGTTATCCTTCATGCTATGACGTTACTCTACGCCTTTCACCTTTCGCCTTTTTAGTATCTTTCTTGCTACTCACCCTCACCGCGTACATCTTTGCTCTGAGTTCCCACGAATTCGGTCATTATTATACCATTGTTCTCATCCTTCAAGCCAGGTACTTTCTTCACGAGAGGCATATCGTACACGTTATCCATCGGATAATCTAGCGATATCGCGAATATCGCTCGAATCTAGCGATATCGCGTTTCATCGTCTCGTATACATTTTCGCACCCTACACGGTATATAAGATTTTCCGCATCGGTGTACATGATCTTGCATTTGTCGCAATACATCGGTGACATGTACCGTGATAAAATTCGTACAAGCAAACTTTCGATATGTCGAGTATATACATACCCACGTAAATCGGCTTATTGAACTTCATCTCGAGTTTGCGTAGTTCAAGGGTGATCAAATTTTTTGCAAAGATGCTACGACTGGAAATTCGATTTCGCGATCATTGCTTCCGCGTCGTACCGTCCCATGTTGTTATTAATTGTATATGATTAATTGTATATGTATTGTTCATGATTTCGAATATTTTCCATTTATTATTTAGTTTGCTAAATATCGCGTTGTTCATTAATTATATAAATTTTTTTATATAAATTTTTCTCGAAATTGTTTTTCCCGCGTGTACTAAACTGTGTATTGAGTTCAATATAATCACAGAGCCAGATGAATTGAGCGAATTGTAACACGATGGATCTTTGTAACGCGAAGGCCGTAACATTGCTGCAGGTTACGACAGTGGAACAATGTTTATCGTACAGCTAGAAGTTTATCCTCGCGCTTGCCGGGCAATTTATCGCGCGTTGGGCAGGAAGGTAAGTCAGTATGCCGATCGTGCAGATACTCGAGATCAACCTCGAGAATATAACCGGTGGGCGAATCCGGAGCGATCGCGCTCGCGTCAAAATTCACAACGTCTTCGATCCATCGAAATTTTGGCGTATGGCAGTGGTTGATACATCGCCCATCCGTACAGATTATTCACGTCATAATATGTACATAAGATACGATAATAGTTTCAACGAGTCCGAACGAGTACGAACGCATATACTTGTTATTAGCCTGTGCATATCTGTCAACATTGACTGAGACCCTCGCGTATCCCACGCTTGATGAATAGAACTATATCGATGTCGGTGAGCAACTCAAATCTTATGCACATATATTTCAGCATTGACGTCCCATATGAAACCAGGCAAAATGTAGTAATGCGCGGGATCGAGATTGTATTCACGACTACAACTTTCGCGAAAATTTTCAAAAATGTCAACTAATAAATAAATAAAAAAAAACAAAACATCAATTTTCAAGTACATCACTGTACTCTCCGAGCGTTCAAATAGAGAAGCGCTGTCAGACGTTCATGACATGAGCGAAATCGTTTTCGAATACGGCGCTGTAGTCACCTATCAACGAACTAAGAAATGATTCACGCAATGATAAGCGCATGTCCTCTAACTTTTCGACGCAGTCAATGTACTCGTACGGAAAGACGCCTTTACGTGTGAAAAGATCGAAATCTTGCAAAATTTTGACTGTGTAATTTTTAATTTTTTTTTATCGGGATACGATGCCAATTTATCGAGGATACTTAGAAATTTGAAAGAATCGATGAACCTTAATTTTATACACTTTTTCTGAAAGTTATTTTTATTTTTACGAGATATTTAATGAATGAAATGTATTTTTCCTTCCTATAGGAAGGAGATCTACATGTCCATCTACGGTAATTTCTTTAATTAAAATGTGCGTCGTAGCCCGATAAATTGTGAAGTACAATCGGAATATGTAGCAAATTTTTATAATTTAGATTGTAGTTTGCATGCGCTGAACCGCGGTATATACCGGTGAGATGACAAAGATCGTGTATCTACGTGTCATCTGGTGCGGTTTCTCGCAAATGTGACAACGCGTCGAACTGTGGTATGCTTCCCATTGTTCTTTCGGTAATGCTATCATGGGCATGTTAGCAAATACGATATTTTTTACGCGGCCAAGTCTTGGAGTTGTCACGCGAATCATGCTATCATCTTTCTTGTTGGTTGTGTCTTCCTTGTTGGATTCCATTTTACATAGAACGCACTCTAGACGCAGACGATGAATGGCATTTGTTCCTTATTGCAGTGGTTTCCAAACTCGAACCACTTGTTGTCCTCGCTCGGCAGTCGGATAGCGCAGTCGTTCATTTTGCCACAATCCACAACGTGTGACTGTAATTTTTCATTCATATTGAAGTAATAAAGACATCTGAAAACAGAAATTATTACTATTATCATTATTTCAAGAAAATTATAATTTTTTATTATACTTACCGATCGCAGACAAATTTTTTTCTTCTTGTCCCTAGCAATTTGCGATCTCACGAGACGGGACAGATTCTTGATCCACACAAAGTGGGCGACCATCGTTGCATAGATTTTACAGCATGTTGACGTACTTCTCCTTCTTGTCACGGTGAGGCGTAGAGGAAGGACCTGTTTATTCTCGATGTCGTACACGTTGATCGATACCATGTTCAAACGTTCGAATTTTAGAATGTCCTTTAAAATCATTGGAAACTCGAGATTTAAGACTGTAGTATAATGGATACGAATTATGATTCACATTTCTTGCTGCGAAGCGATACAGAGTGGCGACCACGAAGCATGCAGAACATCGATGGCATGTCACTGATCTTCATCTAGAAAAAAATATCGGTATTTCTCTTACCGAATCGCTACATATCACCGATCTCGTGTTCTTCCCTTCCAATTCGCGAGGGATTCCGTTTCATACCCTTATTGGCAATACTTTGTTTAGCAGTCGGAGCATCGATGGCGTGTCATCGATTTTCGCCTAGAAAACTATCATTATCGGCATTTCTGGTATTGAAAGAAAGAATTGTAATATGATTTCATACTTCTACCTCTCATTGACAGTGCTTTATTTAGCAGCTAGAACGAGAACGCTGTATGTGATAACGATATATTCAATAAGCATCAGCTCGTCGATTGCAAGTTATTAATTTTAGTTTTTAATACGTATGAAAAACAATAACGTGAATAAAAATTTTTTTCGTTCATATCACTATATACATATGTATTACTTATTGTCTTTGCTTCCCATCCATCTATCATATCCTATGCTTCAACGCAGTTTACATAAATACCCGCTTCTCTTAATACACCTAGAGTCAATCAATACTTATAATCTAAAGTGTTTAATATACACGGCCAACCCGTAATTAATATCCCGAATAGCTTCGTCGCAGCGAAGGATGATTCTCAGCGTCAGTTATGGTCAACCCTCGTCTGTACGAGGTTTGTTTTTTCTTACGCGAGTGATTTTTTATATTGAGAGTACAAATTAGTTCGATCCGTTTCTCTAAAGATGGCTCCAGCTGTTCAATATGTTCATAATAACAGCTGATTTTGGCGGTTTCAGAGAGGTTAAACATCTGCTAATAATATTCAATATATACTTTGAGTTTCATACAAAAATCTTGATTTTTATTGTGTTCGAATTTTGTTGTTACCAAGCAGCATTTGCGGGAGATTTTGATTTTCTGCTTTAATTGGAAGAAAAGTGCGGCTGAAGCCCATCGAATGCTTGTCGAAGTTTATGGTGACACTGTTCCAACTGATAAATCATGTAGGGAATGATTTCGACATTTCAAGGATGGAGATTTCAGCGTTGAAGAGCTTCGCTTTGGACAGCCAAAAAAATTCGAAAACAAAAAATTAGAGGCATTACTCGAAAAAGATCAGAGTCAAACACAAGAGGAGCTTGCAGAATCATTGGGGGTAACTCAACAAGTCGTTTCTATACGAGAGTCATGGGAATGATTCAAAAACAAGGAAAGTGGGTGCCTTATGAAACCGAGAGACGTTGAAAGGCGATTTTTCACTTGCAAACAGCTGATTCAAAGACAACAGAGAAAAGGTTTTTTGCATCGAATTGTGACTGGAGATGAGAAGTGAATATTCTACGACAACCTCAAGAAGAAAAAATACTACGCTAAACCGGTCAATCGTTGCCATCGACCTCAACATCAACATCACGGCCGAACATTCATGATTCGAAGATCATGCTCTGTATCTGGTGGGACTAAAAGAATCTTGTTTACTATGAGCTGCTGAAACCTGGCGATTTCATTACGGGCGATCGATATCGGCTACAATTGATTCATTTGAGCCATGTATTGCGAGAAAAATGATCGGAAAACGAGCAAAGACATGATAAAGATATTCTTCTTCACAACGCTCGGCCTCATGTCGCTAAAGTCGTAAAAAAATATTTGGAAATGGAATGTTTTACCGCACCCGCCGTATTCTCCGAATATTGCTCCTTCTGATTATTGGTTATTCCGAAGAATGCAGCAAGTCATCGGTTCACTTCTTTCGCAGAAATCGAAAATTGGCTCCAAAATTGGATCGCCTCCAAAGACGAGTTTTTCGAGATGGAATTCGAAATTTGCCTGAGAGATGGGAAAAAATAGTAGGCAACGATGGACAATACTTTAATTGATCTGTTCATTCATTTTTTTGAAATAAATGCATTTTTGAACACAAAAAAACGGACCGAACTAATTTGTATTCCGAATAAAAACGTTTTATAAAAAAGTATTCCACCATTTATCCATAATGGTGAAATATTTTTGCATGTGTACGTGATTAAGTAAAAGTGATTTTTACAATGCAGTTTTATTATCTGTAGACAATGTGTGATAAACAACAAAAAGATAAAGTTGTGCTTGGGCGACTGCTTCCTCCTCCTCAGATCATTCGATTGAATGATAGGACTATTACAATTGATATCACTCAACTACATGTCGATGAAATTGAGTTATTCCATCATCTTCTCGAGATTGGCGAGATTATGGAGGATGATGAGATAATGGAGGAAGAAGAGGAAGAGAAAGAGGATAAAAAAGAAAAAGAGTTTAAGAAAGAAAAAGAGAATATAGAAGAAGAAGAGATTGAAGAGGAAGAAGAGAAAAACGAAGAGAAAGAAGAATTATACACCTGCCTATAAATGATGACTGCCTATAAAATTTAACAACAGTCTTTAAGAATATACGGATTGGCCTCCTCCATCTATCGAATAAATTTGAGCTCCTGAACTTTCTCGTGGCTGAGGCTGAAGAGGAAGAGGAGTCTAAAAAGGAAGAGGAGCAAGAGGAAGAGAAAGAGGAAGAAGAGAAAGAGGAAGAGGAGGAAGAGGAAGAAGAGAAAGAGAAGAGCGTCTCCGCCGGAGGAATCTGAAGGATCCTCCTCCTCTTCCTCCTTTGGAATATTTGTTGAGGCGATATTGCAATTTCATACAATAAATGAATTTAACTTAGATATCTCCTTAGTACTCTGATGATCGGGCAGCAAGAAGAAGGAGAGGATGATTATTAAAATAAAGAGGAAGAAAGAAGGAAGAGGAAATAAAAGGGAGAGGACGTGGAGAAGGTAAGAATTTTTATTATATATTTTGTTTAAAATATTTTGTTCGCGACGCATTTTTGGGGAAGGCGTAGAGTCCGCGGCGGCGGCAGCACGTATCATTAATATTTGATGTTTATATAAACAGTCAATACATAAACACTAATGTCTTCGGCTGGACTGCGCCCAGTGAGTCATACCCGCGCTTACGAGTATTCCCCGCGCCCGCGCTCCTCCGCGTCTTTGATCCAGAATTCTATAATATTACTACTCCTAATACATCAAATTGGAGAGGAGACAACCAATTTTTATTGATATAATTGTTGTAGTACAGGAGTGAATATATATAAATTGCAAACAGTGGTATTTATTTATTGAAGAGCAACAGAGATTGCAAAAATATGTTCACTATTTTACTATTTCACTATTTCGTCCCTTCTTTTTTTTTTTAATCATTCTACGCATTTGGTGAATTTTGGGAAATCTAAACGACGAGTTTAAATAATCACAAAGGAATTTTATGAAAAACCTTTGAAGTAAATCTAGGAAGGAATTTAGAAAACGCTTTTGAAAAAATTCTCGGGTATGATAAGGAGACAGAAGTAAAAAAATGTTAAAAGCTGTTAACTATTAGACATTAGACAATTTTTCCATTTCTTTCCTTTCTTTGAAACTTTCAAATATATTTTCAAGAGAATAAATAGCACGTAATACAGAAATTTAACTCTAATTTCGGTTTTATCTCTCATCACGTCAACTTACCTACAGTGTTTTTCAAGTGCATAAGCAAAAAATGATGCTTCGTGATTTACTTGCAATATTCATCATCATCGCTTGCAATCTTAATAAAAAATTGATTGCAAACAAATATTTGTCGTTAGATTATCAGAAACAATGACGAAGAAAACTACAGTTCTTTGAAAAATTCGCGCGAGAGTGTTCCAGTACTATGCATTATACATAGGCAGGGATACTGATGAAAGTGAAGTAAAGATATACATAATCGTGTCATTTGAATGTAAGTGGTGCGTGTTAGGATTGTGCGTGTTATCTCAAAAAATAATCATTATTTGAAAAATAACGATTCGTTACTTTTTCATTACTTTTTGTTATAATGCTAAAGTAAATTATTAGATTTTAAAATTACATTAGCTAATAATTAATTTAATATTAAATGTGAAAGAAGTATTCGAACGAGAAACTCCCTACTAACTAATTTGTATATAGAGCAAGCTTTTCTTTATATTAAATTATTCACTTACCTACAGTTTTACTAATGCTTATTTTCTTAATATCATTATTTCAATATATTCATTTTTATAAGAAATTAGATATAGATTAAATATTATGTTTAAATTTCCCTGCTGAAAATAAATCGGTAAAATCTTCAATAGACTCATTTAAATATAATTCATAATGAAATGAATCAACTGATAGAGATTTCAGCGATTTTCGTCGATTTATTTCCACCTGGGTTATTATTATATGTATTTCAATATTTATTACTCATAATAAAAATTTACAGTGTATATATATATATATAAAATGTGAATTATAATAAATAATGTGAATATATATGTAATGTGAATTATATATTTTCAATATTGGCAGTGTCTATTAGAACACAGTATTGTAGATATTAAATACAAAATATTTTAAGAACTTAAAAATAAATTATAAAATAATAAGGAAGAATTAAAGTAACGGCTAAATTCGTTACCGTTACTATAAAAATGTAACGACGTTACCGTTACCATTACGGACAGAGAAAAGTACGATCGTTTCTGAAAAAAATAACGAAAATGATAACGGCATTACAAGTACCGCGTTATTTCTCAACTCTGAGTTTAACCATGGGAGAGTAACGCTGATAGATATATAGCAAATCTTCATTGGCATATCATGCCATTATGCATATTAATGAAGGAGTATTAGGTGTACAACTTTGCTTCCGCCGTTTTTTTCGAAATTCGAGGCTTTATTGTAAAAAACTGGTTAAACATTTGTGATTCAAAGTATTGTCCATCGCTGGCCACTACTTTCTCCCATCTTTCGGGTAGCGTACAAATCCTGCGTCGAAAAAACTGGTCATCTTTTGAGGCTATCCACGAATCGATCCAATTTTTTACTTCTTCATAAGACCGGAAGTGCTGGTCAGCCAGGCCGTGTGCCATTGATCGAAACAAGTGATAGTCAGAGAGAGCAACGGAGAATACGGCGGGTGGGGTAGGACTTCCCATTTCAACGTTTCCAAGTATGTCTTGATTATTTTCGCAACATGAGATCGAGCATTTTCATGCTGTAAAACCCTATTAATAAATGTCCGGCGTACGTTCAAATTTGTACAACAAAAAGAAATTATTCCGAAAATCAATGTTTTAAAAAGAAAAGCTCGAATGTGAACAAAAAACACAAGCACTAGTAAAGTAGATGACGTTGAGAAATGCTCGAGTTCTGATTTGTTTAATACTTGAATTGCTGTATCGTTTCCTTGATGTTTCTCGCTTGCTGACTTCGTCCACTCTTCTGTCGCTCTTGTTGCATGCCATCGTTCTTCTGTATACTTAACTTCTTTCCTTGGATATCTCTATAAGATGGCATAATTTAATGGCTTTTTCCAGAATTAATTGGTCACTTTTCTGGAGCAGGTTTTCTCGTATAGATGTGTTGCTGACTTTACATATTATCGTTGATTTGACGAGGTTATCGTTCAATTCGCCGAATTTGTATTTTATTAGCTTGTTGTTTTAACTCGACCATGAACTGTTCCAAGAATTCTTCCGGCTGCTGCCGAGAAGAATTTGTAGCATTCATGAGCAAGATTTTCTAATGGTGGGAAATGGTTTCCGAACTTTTTGATTAATATTTCAATCTCATCCTTTCTATTTTCCGCAAATGTAAATGTTGAATATATTTTGAAACTCTTCTCACCGATATAATGAAGAAGTTAAGCACATTAAATCACTTTGCTTTTCTTGTTAACTTTTGACGATATTAGATTAATTCTCAAAGCGTGCCCACCATGTTTTTCAATTCTCTGCATCGTTGCCTACCATGAACATCACCGCTATTCCTCCGTAATCCATCGATATCATCGCCTGAATTCTTTCTTTTTATTTTGCTTCTTTCCTCAAAATTTATGAGATTTTTTATTTATTTAATTGAACTGTAAAGTAAGGTTTAGATTTAAGAAGTACACGATGCACTAGCTGTGTCAGATGCAGACATTCTCTATTCTAGCCTCGAATCGCGCGCTTTGACTCGCACGTCGCGTCATCTCCTTATATCAACGTCTTGTAAACAAGTGTTTAGCGATGAAAAACGTCTCTCTAGGCAATTTTATCTCGCCGCGCGTTTACATTTAATGGTAGGCCAGGCGAATTTGACTATTTTCGTAATTTATAACTCGTTAACTAATGCGAAAAAAAAAACAAAATGGTAGAGGATTTTTCTATTCAATTTAACTCTACCACTCTACCTACACAAGGACGTCAATAAATACAGAACATCCTGCATATAAATCGCGGTTAACGCTGGTCCATACAATCGACACAATGCGGTAGCATTGTCGATAGCATTTAAGTGTTTGATACTTAATTGTAGTTAAAACCATTTAAATTATATTTCAGTCATTAGAATAGCAGCGACAGATTTAATATCGCTCTAATTACTTTAGTAGCACGTGAAATTGTATCTTAACTCGAAACTTTAGAAACGCAAAAAAAAAAGACAGACAGGTCATAAATGTACTAGGTATTCCTGTTCATTGTTCGTAAGTTTCTCCCTACAGCGAAAAATGTCTTGATCCTTTCCCTCGATTTACCCATCCACCATTTTGTCAAATTCACTCCCTCCACATTATTACTCTATCTCTTTCAAAGCAACTTCACGCAGGGAGCAAAACCAATCAACGCGCTGGCAGCTATAGAATGAGCCAATCAAAACGCGCTATTTAATTATCTCATTTAATTATCTCTTCCCCATATCCAATCAATTAGAGTGTGCCATTTTCCCAGATTCGCCTCGACTAGGCCACGCCTCTAGCGCCAAGAGTGAAGTGGAAAGAATTTGTTTTAATGCTCACATGACTGCCCACATACTACTTATGAATGTGCTTGAAAAACATAAATTTTTACGTTAAATTCATAATTGAAATAGAAAAAGAATATTGTATCAACTTTTAGGACGTAATTTTAAATATAGAAAATAATAAGATTATTTTGAATCGTATAGTTCTATAAAGAATTTTATTTTGAAAGATTTATATATGTATTCATCTTCAATCACATCCATTTTGTCACAAAGTTGACACAACATGTAGTTTAGTGAATAGGACTGTTTTCTTGTCATTACACTACAAAAAAATTTAGTTCATGATTAAAACATTATTAATGGATATTGAGTTGACTTTTAATAAGATGTGGGATAAATTAAAAAAGCTATTCTCTACAAAACTTATTATTTTCTACAAATTCTAATGTAATGATAAAAATAAAAATAACAAAGGAAAGTTAAAGCTTTTCCGTACCTTAAAAATGCTTCAGAAATCATGTCTTTAACTATCAATGAAAACAAATTTTAGATTGAATACAGAATATTAAATAAATTTAATATTTTTATAAAGAGATATAAAAATAAGGATTTGATAGAATGTAATCTATAATGTATATAATATATATATATATAATCTATAAAATTTATATATAATCTATAAAATTTTACGTAATGATTGTGACGCGTATATGAGCCAAACGAAGAGACAATTAAGAACAAGAATCTCTAAATATAAAAAAAAACTAAATATATTATATTTCAAAAGACTCTGTTATTACAAATTATAAGCTTGAATTTAATTATACGTTTGGTAGGGATGGTATAAAAGTACTTAATTTTGAAAATTAGGTAAATGTTTACTTTAAAACAGTGTTGGGATTTACTTGCACATTCGTCCTATTTTCAATTTGATTCCTATCCTTTATTTCATCAAGCGAATCATTGGTATTTACGCGTGGATCGAAGTAAGGGGCAGTAACCAAGTTGAAAATCGCAGCACTGCTTTAGGGAATGCTCCTCCAATTATCTTGACCTTGATATATAAAATATATATATATATATATTGTCAAGGTCATGATTCTGAACTCTCTAACAGGTTTAAATTGTCATTATATATTAAAAAGTTATTAACAAAAAACTTTTTTAATAATGCAACAAGTAAGAATTACAACTTGTAACAGTCGAAATTGGATCTTCAATACTTTAATAATTTCCATGTGAATTTATATGTCGTTTGAATAGTGCGCCGAATTGGTTTTTAAAAAGTAATCTCTTGTTTTTGTCACATACAATATGCAGAACTATCGCTTTTCCGTGCATAACGGCTTTTTACATGAAACAAGATCTACTCCACTTTCCTCCTGCCTAGAGATGTACGACTTCCCACGCGAAGCAAGATCCACCACACTTCATAAATATTTATATCTAACTAAATCATTAACTCCCCTATATATCATGCATAAAAATTGATTTCAAAACCTATGTATTACATAGCTTGACGTAGGAATAAAACGATCACGTGATTATAATGTATAATGATCGCGATAGAGCCATATGTTTGATATATGCGTGATATTCATGCTTTTTATGTTAAAAGTCGATATCTTGCCGCGTGCAAAAGTTGTCATAGTTTAAGTGAAAAAAATCCGGAAATAATATTTCGCAGGTAAGTTGCAATCAATATCATAGTATATGGTGTAACATATATATGGACTTACATGCGTATGCGTTGACTAGTAATGTTCCTACATCGCGAATATGCATCATGAGTTTAATACGTACCTTTGGAATCATGTATTAGAGCCACATCAGCAATCTAGTGTTAGATATAAATATCTATGCCACACTTCTCCTGCTTAGAAACATATGACTTTCCGTATAAAGCAGTATTCCTCCTCTCCTCTTCCCCCGTCTAGAGGCGATTTTCCAAGATTCACCTGCGTAAAAAATCGTTACGCTCCTAAACAGGGAGGAGATGGAGTGGATCTCATAGAAAGTCGAACGTAAACAGAGGAGACAATGTAAATAGATCTTAATATGTACAACAAAATAAAACGTTATTTCTTAAACTTATTTTGTTATAAAACTTATTTTGTAATAATTTTTTAATGAGGGACGAACATCGATTAAAATCTGTTGGAGATTTTTCTTGACATACATATGTCATTACATATGTCAAAGTCAAAGTTATCAGCGGTTGCTCCTCTTTTTTATAATTTTACCTCAGTTAACTGAATTTTAAGCATTCTGTGAGGCACAATTATTTGCATTGCATTGTTTAGAAAGTATATCTTACAACAAAGTACGATGAATAAATAAAAAGTATTTGGTGAAAGCGGTGGAGCCTTTCTTATGCATATTTTTTGTATATTTTTATGTGCTGAATCATTTGCAAATATTAATTTCAAATTAATCTGATGGCAACATGTTGAAAATCACATATAAAATAAAACAATTTCATCGAAATCTGAAATTTGCAATTTTCAATATTTTTTCATCAATTAGCTCAAAATTAACGTTACATATGGTTAAATATATAAAAAAAAGCATACATAAAAAGATCGCTGCATCGCTTGCATCGCTTTAATTAAAATTGATCTATTTTATTCATTGTCTAAGATATCAAGTAAAATAGCTAATTTTGACCTAATAATATGCTAATAATTTATAAATGTTAATTTCAAACTAAACAATCAAATTCGAATTTCGACAAAATACATTTGCGATTTTCAATACTTTTCTATCAAACTATTTTAAAATAAAATAAGAAAAAATGTACATAACAAAAGTTCCATCGTTCAAGCCATACTCTGGTAATTTTACTTATCGTTATCACTAATTGAAGGAGTAATGCTTGATCGGTAAATCCAATTTCATGATTATGTTCTTCAATCTCCATGTCTGTTAACAAGTTATACAAGATTGATTATACAATATCTTGACTTTTTTGTTATAAAATTTATCTACAAAATAAAAATTATATTGTATTATACAAAACTTTCGACAGTTTATTCGTGAAAATATAAATTAATGAAATTATATTGTAAAAATATTAATTATATTAAAAAATTTAAGAAAGAAAGTCATCTTTACATGAATTGCGAAAGAATGATACTTTTTGCAATCTTCAACTTCTGAAACATTTTCATAAATGTTATTGATATGATATAAATTCGAATGCAATCCTCTGTCTAATGAATCGATACATTTTTGAACAATGATTACTTTAAATTCAATGTTATGCGATTCAACGTTACTTTACTTCATAATTTATTTTTGACATAATTCAAATAATTTTCGACATAATTCAAAAATATGTAATAATATAATGCGTACGCATTTTATATATTAAATCTTTGTCTTACTAAATGTATAAGTCCACAATATTTTTCCTAAAAACAATAGATACCAAAAAGATTAGACCCTACGCAAAGTAAGACAATATATGTCAAAACGAAGCTATAGATACTGTATATGTATATAAACTTTCACTCTTTTCTTTTTAATCATAATACAATTTGATATCTAATTCCTCAGTGATTTTTCTCAATTATAAATTATATATTAATGTTACGTCCAAACTCCGATCATATGTGTAGATAAGTTTAGAGAAAAAAAGAAAAAGAAGGATGGAATATGGAAGGACGTTAGAGCAGATGCTTTTTCGCATGGGAAGCGGATGGAGCGAGTCGAACGCATCTTTTATAGCTCTGGAATAGGTCAACGTCCTGAAGGGACGCTATAACACCTGTTTCCAACGAGCAACGCGAACGTCGATCCGAATTTTGAGTCAAGGAACTTAATCTTTATAACTCGAGATCAGACTGTATGCGATCTCTGACGAGGTGTGAGAGTCGGTACGAGGTCTTATGATTCTAAAATAAATGGAGATTGAGGCACGTCATGTTAAAAATATTCTAGTATTAATCCAAACTTTCTTAGTATTATTATGTAGTATAAAATATTTTTATTTTTTAAAATATAAACGTATCTGTGTTTGCGATTAATTTAATTATTATTATAAGAGAAATCTAGCCTTTTAACAAGAATTGTATATTATCAGTTGCATCTGCATTGGTAACTATTATTTTAACATATTATAAGAGTAAGCTAGTATTCTTGAATAATCTTGTATTTCT
This sequence comes from Atta colombica, assembly GCF_001594045.1. Classification (NCBI taxonomy): domain Eukaryota; kingdom Metazoa; phylum Arthropoda; class Insecta; order Hymenoptera; family Formicidae; genus Atta; species Atta colombica. Next base: position 258,918 of record NW_017259381.1, read on the forward strand.
AATTCATTTTATTGTAGTATTTATTTTTATAAACTAATTACTACGAGCTGTTGTACATTGCGAACGCGGTTGGTAGCTTACATCATCGCAGAATTGCTAATTAATTATATAAAAGACCAGTATACATGGTTTTGCCAAAGTTAGATCATTAGTGAGAGTGAATCTGCTGTATGCGTGCGAGCATACGGACGTGCGAGGGTGCGTGCGTGTGCGTACATGTATATACTAAAACACATGTGTACTTGTTCAACTCCTCCGCGACCACGTGATCAAACTTAAAAAAAACTCGTTATTATATAGGGCCATACACAAAAAACTTAAGCAGTAAACAATTGACCAATCACAGTAGAATTCATAACGTAAGAAGAAGAAGTAGCCAATCTAATGTGTTGATTTCCTTATTGCTTATGTCTTACTGTCTTAAATTTTTTGTGTGCCACGGCCCTAACTCACTGCTTGCTTCATTTCTTAAAACTTAATCGTAATTTTCACTTACGACACGACATAAACTCAAGATTAGGAAGTTTTTGCAATCCTGTACCGTGTGCGCATGCGCAATTCGACTTTGCACTAAATAATATATTTTAGCGTTCATCGTATCTGGATACACGGTATTGCAAAAACTCCCCAATCTTACTTTCATTTCGTAATATACTCATCGAGGGTGCGTTCGAGTACAGCGCTGTTGCTCATTCTATCCTTGACTAATGTAAGTTTTCATCGAGAGTTCAAATCAGGCCAAAGTCGAATCAGAGTCGGATTGAGTTGAATTCTTTTACGGTGAAGACACTACGAACCCTATCTAATAAACTTTTAAGGTAAAATTCAAATGAGATTTGGCAAAAGAATCGAGATTAGTTGTTGTAATAATATTGTCAACAGAATCAAATTGCGTTGCGTATGTACATCAAACGTGAGCAAACGTGTTGTGTACATACGAATACTTTACATTATAACAAAAATCAAGAAAAAAAGAAGTTGATCATTTGAAGCGTTCAATTCTCTGTATCAATCCATAACTTTGTAACTCTAGTGTAACTCAGATTCAATGGAAATAGATAAGCCAATCTAATTCTAATTCGATTCTGACCCGATTCGAATCCTCGATGGAAACTTCGAGAGCGTTTATGCTAGTAAGTGTATGCCATGTGCCAATCTATAAAAATTGATCAATCACAGTCACGTATTTCCCTCTCATTGTACTGTAAGAAGGGAATACCTGACTGTAATTACAAATTACGGCATACGGATACGTACATAAACACTCCCTTATGCCTATTTCTAGGGTCGCAAGTCATATGAAATTGGCCAATTACAGTTGAATACAAACATAATCAACGATTGTTAATAACGATTTGTTAATTTCTTACGGCTTATGTTCTTTACGGCTTGCCATCCTATTATGGAACAGGATGAAGATCTTGTTCTACGTTCTACTAAAAGATAAAGTTTAATTTAGTTTAGTTTAGTTTAGTTAGTGACACGGTAGCGTTGACAGCGCACTCTTCGAACATACTTTTGATCTCTGAAATGTAGAAAGTGCAAAATGATGCAGAGAATGGCTGCATTCGATATAGTTGTATTTCCAAATGCATCCGATTATGCATCGCTAGCGCCAGGAGCTATACAACTATATTTATATGTATATTTTCTTCTAGTTGATGATAACAATAACGATATATCTTAAAAATAATAATTCAAAGATTTGCATATCTTCGCTCGTAGAGCACGTAAAGAAAAAATAAAAGCACTTTTATTACATAATCCGAGTGGAAACTATTGAGCGTATATAGAACTTAATAAGCTATTGAGATCCGATAATCTTGGTCTCGGTGAGACCGCAACTCGTTAGTTCGTGTCTAAAAAAAGCACAGTCGGTTTCGCGCCATGATATTGTTGCCCATGATATATGAATACAAGGATGTGCTTATTCGCATAGATAAATCATGTGACGGTCAAGCGGCCAATCATCAAGCTATAGCATCATTATGCGATGAATTCAAAGCTATTGTAGTTAATTTCCTTACAATATACATTATAGAAAATTATTTATCTTGCCATTATTATAAGCATCATTGCAAAAAAGATAGACATTTTATTGTGAATTTTTTGTAATATAATGAAGTCCTAATTGTGAAATGTGGGATACATAAGTAAGTAAATATATGTTAAAGTTTTATAACGGGAAAATGTGTAAATGTGTTGTATAAAAATAATATTGTGTTAAGTATAAAATAAACACAAAAGTTATTTTATTATTATATTAAATTATTGTAATTGTAATACATATAAATAAATGTATACATTATATTTATTACAATTTTATTACATTATTGACATTGTAATTTAATTATAAAAGGAAGATATGTAAAAAATAACTAAAATTGACCTTAAATGAATACTTTTAAAACCAACACAGTTGTCATTTTGAAAGTCTGTACCTTCATGAAAAAATTATTTGTCCAAGAAAACTTGGAAAACCTTCCAAAAATAATAAAATAGGTCGTTTAAACGCTCTGCAAAGAAATTTATTTTATGTCAAATGAATGAATAATAAGAAAAAAAACCAAAGTCAACGATATAGAGTTCATAAGATCTATAGTCCATATAGCCTATTATAGCCTATATTAGAATCCCAAGTAGGCATTTGAGCTCTACTAGGTGCTGTTAGAGCTGATAGGGCAAATTGGAGTCAACACTTATCTCAGCTAAGTGTTTTAGGACTTTTATTAGTCTGAATCTACAATAAGTTTTTGAGCCTTAAGCCATAAGAAATGGACGAATCATAGTCAATGATTCTCCTCGTATTCAACTGTAATTGATCAAATTCTTACGGCTTAAGGCTTAAAACTATTGTACATCCGGACTTACAGGTCTTAATAGCGCCTTATATAGTCTATTATTGTTCCTTAAGACCATATTTTACGAAGCCGAACCTGCTCGAATCGGAAACAGTCGATGATGACGTACGTTTGGTGACATCCCCTATTCCAAATTCCTTTACTACTGGATGAGCATATCCTTGTATTTATATCATGTCGTTGTCCTTGCCTTAGTTCGGATCTAGAATAGGTTTTTTAAGTCTTAAGTTTAAGACTAAGAAATTGACCAATTACAGTGTATGTCGAATGTGAGGAAAATAATCGATTGTGATTCGTCCATTGCTTATGGTTTAAAACTTAAAAATCTATTGTAAATCCAGACTTAGCACCAAGACACTACTGTATCTTCAGATTATGTAGCGCTAAGGTAAAAGAAACACGCGACGATAAAGTAAATTCTATTGAGATATTAAGTGAGTTATTAAGATTATTTATTTTACTTTACAAAATTTAAAAAGTACCTTACAGTACTGTATCGTTACATAATAGAGCTGCCAATTCCATAACATTTATTAGAATTCTAGTAGGGAATGGAAAGTTATTTTTTAAAAATAACAAATTACAATACTTGTTACTGAGTAGAAAAACTAACAAGTTACTATTACTAGTTACCGATTTTTAAAAGTAATTTATTATAGTTATCATTACTCGAGTATCTTTTTTTCCACGCAAAGCGACTCTCATCCTATCTCCCCCATCTGCTTAGGAGGACTTCCATGCGAAATGACTCTCATTTCACTTTCCTGCCAAAGTCACTTTGTGTGAAAAGTTGTAAAGTATGCTTTAAAGCAGAAAATTGATATTTTATAGAAAAGAGACATTATTTTTCAAACTTCTTTTGTTAATAACTTTTTAATGAATGATGAGCGATAGCTAAAATCTGGTGGAAGTTACTCAGAGTCGTGACCTTGAAAACATATATCAAGGTCAAAGTCATCGGAGCTGACTCCCCTATTCGGCATATTTGCCAAAATAACTTGTAGTAACTTCCATGCCCTGATTCTAGTGTATATTACTTTACACTTTTCTTCGTGTGAGATTCTATTTTCGAAAAATATTGCATTCAAGCATGATTATTACTTTACAGTAAAGTAAATCATATTCTATTCTCAAAACTGTAACACGAACAAATCTCAATACTTTGCACACTTGTATTTTTTATTGCCTAATGAAATACAATAAATTTTATCAGCATTAAGGCAAAAGGTACTTGATAAAATAAATTACTGAAGAAGAATTATTTCGCGCGAAATATGACGGGTCAAATAACAATTGAATGCCAAAATGTCCAGATAAGCATGCGATTATAGCACAGTGTTAGTTTGTTAGGCTACCAAAAATCTTAGGTTCATATCCAGTCGATACCGCATACACAGACTAAAATTTTAAGTAATATGCGCTATATTTTTAGTAAATTGTGTGGAATTGGTAAGTCCATGTAGGAACAGGCGTCCATTTATGTAAAATTTATATAAAATTACTTTATGTAAAATTTATGTAAAATTTATTTTATTTTTCTAGTAAACGATCGTTGTATAGCCATATTGTAAAGTACTTTTTACATTTTGTAAAATATAATTTTACATTATTAAGATTATCGACAATCGCTCATTTACTAGAAATTAAAGAAAATTGTATATAAGTCACTGTACATAAGACGTCTGTCCCTATATTTACTTGAAAATTCCATAAAATTGATTAGAATTCGAATACATTATATTTTTTCTCCATGAATAGTTAACTTTGACCATTACTAATTTAAAAACTATTACATTGACATTTTGGTATTAGACTTTTGTCTTATTTTGAAACCAGGAATATGTTATTAAAATTTCGATCGCGAATTGTGGGACATTCTGCATACTGAAAAAGACATAAGAAACAATGATTCACTTGTGAATGATTTTCATAGCACAGGAGGATAAGATAACTCTCAGTAATTTTCAATATTTAATTCATGTCTTTTCGCAATTCACATTATGTCATATGATATTAACATTCACCGGCAGTACTCAATATAGTTTTAAAACAATAACGATCACCAGATATAGAATAAGACGCCTCCTTAAATCAGCGTATTAATATCGTGCTTTTTTCATGCATAATTTTTCATTTATAATTAATATGAAAATGATACTTCATATTTCCAGTACATCCTCTTTCAAAAATATCACATGCTTTTATGTGCAAGCTTAATTGCTTTTTTTTTAATAAAGCTTAGTATACTTATGTTATTATTATTAGTTTGTTTATAAGAAATTGCGCCATGGGTTATCACTTCATTACCATATTTTTTTCTGATAAAAATCTAAACAATATGTCCAAGATCGGAATACAAGACGTTTTATATTCCGATTTTGGATATGTGTAATGGATAAATTAGTTCGTGCTATAATAACGCAACGCAACATTATGATGTATATCAAAAGTGTCATAATATTGTTTTTCACGTTTATTAATTGTTTAGGTCATATTTACAATTGTTTACTCTTATATACAAAAGTCTCAAAATTTAATAAACTACGAAGTATATTTTATAAATGGATATAAAAAAAATATTATATGAAGGTTGGCTAGATATTTTTTATTATAAAGTTATGAACAAATATTGAAACAAATATTGAAATAGGAAACAACAAATTATCTATTGCACAAAATATGGAAGTGAACATTTCGTGTACGGAAAGATTGAACGTATTTATCTCGTATGTACATTCACATCAGATTTACCATCTTTAAATGATCTTTAAACGATTCCATATTTTAACCTGTGTGTGAATATAATATTTGTTCAGCCTTGAAACAACGGCTACGCTCGAAAAGGACAACTATTAAATAAATTTCCATCATCGCATGAAATAATAACTGTCATTAAAATGCCAATGTTTCATTAAAATGCCATCAAAATTCAATTTTAAAATTTATTTATAACTTAGCAATAAAGGATTTCTAATCAAATTTCATACATCTTTTTTTCTTATTTCCACTGTATAGAATATGATATCACAGATTATTTGTTAAATCCTGAGACATTCTATATGTAAAAATGAGAGAAATAAAAGGATTAATAAACAATATGATAGAGAGAATGTGAAAAATCGAAGCTTAATACATATGTGAACATTTTTTTAAAAAGGGAGAGGATTTAAAAAGAGAAAAAATGAGAAAGAGGATGAATCAAAAGAGTAGATTATTGTTTAAGTTTATAATATATTATAAAATATTGGAGTGTCCCAATATTTTATAATGTATTGGATTGTTCTAGAAAGTTCGTGCGATTTTCTTTAGTTCAAAATTATACATAGAAAAAATTTGTTGTGAAATTTTCAACCTATCATAAAAGCTTGAAGTTTTTTTCTACAAAATTGTTTTTTAAAAATGTTCCTACGACTTTTTCTTCTTGAGATACTCGCGAGTTAAATAAAAAGGATGTGATTTGGATTGTTTATAATTTTATTAAAAATCATCATATCGCAATTAAAGAAACAGATTCTTAAAGCTGAAACTTTGCTTTATCAAATAATATAATTGCTAATTTTTTTAAATATAAAATATATATAAATTTGAGACAAATGTAACATTACTATTCTTTTAAGCATTCCGCAATGCTAAAAAGGTAGCATTATTGTCCTTTTAAGCATTGCACAATGGTTACAAGAAAAGTAATGTCATATTTTTAACTTAAATTTATATGTACTGTATTTTTTTAATTGGCAATTATATCATTTAATAGAGGAAAAGCTTTCAGCTTTAAGAATCTATTTCTTTAATTGTAGTACTATAATATGATTTTTAACAGAGTTATGAACAATCTAAATCATAATGCTCCTTTTTAATTCGCGAGTAATTTAAGAACAAAAAGTAGAAACATTTTTAAAAACAATTTTGTAGTTGGGATAATTTGAAGTTTTTACGATAGATAATCGAAAATATTTTTCGCACAAATATTTTTTAATACATGACAGACCGAAGTAAGAAAAAAATTTTTTATCTTTTTTAATTCGTAGTTTTCTATGTAAAAATTGTCAAACTTACAGAGACTCAAAAAACATAGTAACCTTTTGAAAAAATAGAAATTTCAAGCTTTAAAATTCTTTTTTAAATTTAAATTTCATTCACTTTTAACGAAGATATTGTACAATATATACAATTTTGAGTTTTAAAAAATTACATAAACTTTCTGGACAATCCAATATATAATATTATAAATAATATATAATAAAAAGAATTTATAACTAAAAATGTAAGTGTCTTCTATGGAGACCCTGTCGTAGGGTAAAAAGAAGAGGGAAGGCGGAACTACTGGTACTACTGGACCGAACGAAATTATTGCTTGCACTAATTGCGGACCTAATCCTTGTACACATACAACAACAAACGGTTGCACCGCCGAGGTAAGCAAGTTATTATATGTACAAGTATAACAATATATTATGTAAAATCATTGTATTCCTTTCTTGAGAAATATAAAAATTATTTATTTGAAATGTAAATAAGGAATAGAAGTAAAGGCCATAACGGTCAAAATTAGATCTTTAATGAATTAATCTGAATTCATGAATTAATCTGAATAACATATATTATATACTATATATATGTATATGCATATATATCATATTTGTATTCGAATTGCACGCCGAATTAGTTTTTCGGATTTGTAAACGCAATTAAACTACTGTAATAATATCACAAATTAAATTGACAAGCTTATTTTAATAATTTGATGCTCAAACATCCTATCAGAAAGATGTTAATATGCTGTAAATTTATTGCAAAAAATATTACCTCGAGCGTCTTAAATTTTAGACTATCGAAGCTAACGTTATTTGCTCGTACAAAATACAGATCCGAGTTCGACTTCCGACTGAAGTAATATTTTTCACAATAAATGTATTTACAGTTTTTCAGTATATTAACATCTTTTTAATAGAATGCTTGATTGAGCATCAAATTATTAAGATAAACTTATCAATTTAATTCATGATATAGTAGAGTAGCTTAATTGCGTTTACAAGTCCGGAAAACCAATTCGGCGCGTAGTTCAAATGTCTACAAATATGGTATATATATATATATATATATCCACAT
>NW_017259381.1:266987-290257 GCF_001594045.1 Atta colombica
TGGTATAATGTAAAATTCAATAATATAATATAAAATATGTATTTAATCATATAAATAATATCTGATTTAATCTAACAAAAATGAAATTTAATAAATATTTAAAAATATATGTAATTATAATTTATAATTATATATTAAAAAAAAATAATTTATTAAATTTCATTTATGTTAAATTAAGTCAAATATTGTTTGTATTATTAAATACATATTTTATATTATTGAATTTTACACTATAATGTAAAATTCAATTTCTCTTGTCTCATTTCCCGCCGGACTCTCTTGCGATCTAATCTTATTCCGCATTATTAGTGAAGCGTGCCCCTGCCCATAGGCATATAGACAACCCAACTTATTGATCTGTAGATATCAGAAGCATTCTATACATACATATTAATTAATAATTCAAATTGAATTATTTAAGCATTAAAGATCTAGTTTTTACCAGTATGGTCATTACTTCTATTCCTTATTGTTTTTTCAAATGTACGATTTTATTGAAATTCTTTTATTATTTAATTAATTAATTTAATATGTTTTCGATTAATATTAAAAATAAAACATCATTATGTACAGTCAGTGGCATAAGCTATAAAATAAATCAAAATTATCCAATGGGATTATAGCTTGTTCAAAAAATCGAAATATTAAGGACTATTATGCATGGAAAGTAGAATGATCCTTAATTTTTTTTACAAACGAGTGATAGTTTAGAATTATACTATAGAATTTGTTTTAGAACTAGTTTTACAGCTAAAAAAAAAGTGCTAGTGCGAATTAGCAAATGTTAGTTATAGCTTGTCGTCGAGACATAATTCTTATAAAATTTTCGGTTAAAGCTTTTGAGTAAAAATCTTTAAATCTTCTAAATATGTCAAAGATAACTGCTTCAAAATAAATATTCGTGTTTCTCAAAACTTCATCTTCGTGATTAATCAGATATTTTTAATCGGATATGCGTCAAGATTAGTCAATCCATCGATCGATATTATTTTTACATATTTATAAAAGTTTCATAAAAGCATGTCTGAAAATATGATGAAGCTATATTAATAATAACAGTGATTGGATGCTATAACAAAATGCATTTTAGTAAATGTAATGCACTTTTAAATATAAATTTAATTTTTTTTTAATAACTCGGTTTCGTTTAGAAAACTACTGACTACGTTTTTGTGCCATTAACTGTACATAATGACGTTTTATTTTTAAAATTAATTAAATATATTTTTAATTAATTAATTAAATGCTGGAAAAATGCTAGAGATCCAGGTATGGTTCCCAGCCGAGGTAATATTTTTCGCAATAAATTTATTTACAGATTTTTGATACATTAAGATCTTCTTAAAATGACCAATTGAGCATCAAATTATTAAATTGCTAACTAATGTAATTTGTGATATTATTATGGTAGTTCATTTGCGTTTCTCTCTAATATAAATCAGAAAAATCAATTCGGTGCACAATTCGAGAGATTACAAATATGAGACATAAATTATATATAATATCTCAATAGATAATTTAATCCTATATATGAGCCGTTTCCATGTTACAAGTCTTGAAAGATCCAGTAATCATAGTCCAGTAAAATCTGGACTTTCAAGGCTTGTAGCGCGGAAACGGTTCATGCATAGGAACAAATTTTGCCCATTGAGACATTTGTTCAGAATGAAGAGAACTACAATATCCAAAAATTAGCTAAATCTGCAGAAAGACATTTTCCATAAGATTAGTGCCAGGTCTTTTACTCATTTCTTTTGTAAGTTGTAAACAATTATAATTTGAAATTAGATCGATGAGAATTGTTCATTAATTTTATGGGCTTTTACAATAAGTCATTATCTAGCTTTAAATTTTAAGCCATGAGAAATTCACTAATCATAGTGAAAAGAATAATCGCATGTAATGCATTAGTCAATTTCTTATTGAACAGCTTAAGACTTAAAGTTTAAATAATGGCTTATTAAAAGCCCATTAAATTCACAATTTTAAAAATGACCGCAAAATCAGTAATTTTCTCGCTCGTTTTTGGGGTCCATCTCTCGCGAGTTAAAACTAAACTGTGTGTCGAATATTATCTTATGATGAGACATTGTCACAAAAAAATTTCATGCCATAACATTGCTATAATGTTGCAAATACATTGCGCAATTTATTTGCAATATTACAATATTGCAAAGAAATACATATATCTGCAATCATTTTGCAATCTTTCTGTGCTATATGAAAAATAGATATATGGGAAAATTTATGAACTTTAATTATTAATAATATTTTAACAAATAACAAGTGATGATTAAAACCTGTTGGAGATCATTCAGGATCATGATGTGATACTTATAATATATCAAGGTCAAAATCATCAAAGAAGCTTCCCCTAAAATGAATAATTACCTAATTTTTTAATATAATAATTTAAATGACTATAGCAACATAAATAACTTCATCTTTTGTATAATCTTTATATAAATATTGACAATTAGCTTTGATTTTTTAACATTTTGTATCACACCGCAAATTTTTAACGATAAAATTCATAATTTTGAAACTATTATATTATAATCTCGACATTTTAGTATTTTTATTTTAAAATGACCTCGGAAATCTATTTCTACATCGTTAGTTTTTATTTGAGACACTCTTATATTTACTGATAAATATTTAAAAACAAAGTCTTTTTAAGAATTGTATATTTTTATATTTCCTGCGATACATTTATTGGGAGTACAAATTAGTTCGGTCCGTTTCCCTAAAGATGAGAGGCTCCAGCTGTTGTGAATGGTTCATAGTGACAGCTGATTTTGGCGATTCAGAGAGGTTAAACATCTGCTAATAACATTCAATTTATCGCTTTGAATTTCATACAAAAACCTTGATTTTTACTATATTTGAAATGTCGAATTTTGTGTTAACAAAGCAGCATTTGCGGGAGATTTTGATTTTCTGTTTTAATTGGAAGAAAAGTGCGGCTGAAGCCATCGAATGCTTGTCAAAGTTTATGGTGCTCCAACTGATAAATCATGTAGGGAATGGTTTCGACGTTTCAAGGATGGAGATTTCAGCGTTGAAGACAAGCCTCGCTCTGGACAGCCAAAAAAATTCGAAAACAAAGAATTAGAGGCATTACTCGAAGAAGATCAGAGTCAAACGCAAGAGAAGCTTGCAGTTGTCATCATTGGAGGTAACTCAACAAGTCGTTTCTATACGATTGAGAGCCATGGGAATGATTCAAAAACAAGAAAATTGGGTGCCTTACTGAAACCGAGAGACGTTGAAAGGCGATTTTTCACTTGCGGACAGCTAATTCAAAGACAACAGAGAAAAGGTTTTTTGCATCGGATTGTGACTGGAGATGAGAAGTGGATATTCTACGACAACCCTAAGAAGAAAAAATACTACGCTAAGCCCTGTTAATTGTTTCGATGGCAACAATTAACGACCTCAACATCAATATTATGGCCGAACATTCATGGTTCGAAGATCATGCTCTGGTGAGACCAAAAGGGTCTTGTTTACTATGCTGCTGAAACTTGGCGATTCCATTATGGGCGATCGGTATCGGCTACAATTGATTCATTTGAGCCGTGCATTGAGAAAAACGGCCGGATACGAGCAAAGATAATGATAAAGTTATTCTTCTTCATGACAACGCTCGGCCTCATGTCGCTAAAGTCGTAAAAAAATATTTGGAAATGTTCAAATAGGATATTCTCCGGACATTGCTCCTTCTGATTACTGATTGTTCCGAAGGATGCGATTTGGCAAGTTACCAGTTCACTTCTTTCGCAGAAATCGAAAATTGGCTCCAAAATTGGATCGCCTCCAAAGACGAGTAATTTTTTCGAGATGGAATTTGAAAATTACCTGAGAGATGGGAAAAAGTAGTAGGTAGCGATGGACAATACTTTAATTGATCTGTTCATTCATTTTGTTTTGAAATAAATGCATTTTTGAACACAAAAAAACGGACCGAACTAATTTGTATTGCCAATAAAAAGAAACGTAAAACAATATTATTTTGATAAACAAGAAGATTTTGATAAACAAGAAGATATAATAGCCTCTCTTTTTTTATTGCCCTGATGAAAATTTTTCTCAGAATTTTTCATATAATTTTTTAGAATTTCTATATAATTTTTCAGAATTTCTCTATAATTTTATAACTTTCTCATATTTTTTATACGAATTGGAACATTTCTCAGAAAATCTACATTTTTTCTCAGAATTTTTCATATATGTTAATTATGGAATATCGTAAGATTTTTAAGATTTTTTTTAAATATAAAATTTTACAAAATCTAAAAAATTTTAAAATACTTTTTAAAAATTATGGGATGAGAAATTTCAGAATATTTCAGAATTCACTTATACGAGAAATTTTGAGAGAAAATGTAAGTTTTCTGAATATTTCTATTACTAACTATAATATTACTACTAATATTTCTATTACTAACTATTTCTGAAAAATGTTCCAATTCGTATAAAAATTATGAGAAAAATTTTCACCAGGTGAATATAAAAACAACAGCTAGATATCAGCCTATTAGGTACATGCATCGGAATAGTGTTCCTTAGCGTTCGACGCGCGACATTATGTTATATCACATTTTTTTTATTTATTTTATTATATGTTTTTATATTTAACTGTAAATTTTGCAATTTTGCGATACAAAATATTAATTTCATTTGCAAATTTATAAATGCATGCAAAGTTATTATAATGAGTCGCAAAATTACAACATTTTGTGTAATAAAAGTAATATTATGAATATTGATGAGCGAGAAACACTTGAGTATCTCAATCATACTAATAACAAATGTGTGAGACAACGAAAAGACATCTCGAGACATCACATCCAATTACGCTTTCTTTCTCAATCATGCGCCTTGTGCTAAGGACAGAATATTGGAGCGTTCCCCACTGCTTTCTTCCTTCGTGCTCCTCGTCACCTTCACGTTTCCAGTAACGCGTACATGTGCGCTTCGGTGTGTAGCGCCACGCGCCAGGAGACATCATTCCTGCCGGTGCATGTACACAACTCTTATTGATTTTAACAATGTTAACTTAATTATAAACTTCACGCTACAGGAGTGTATAAAAAGATGAAGAATCAGAAAAATCATGTTTGACGCGTACAACAAAAAATACATAAACTCATTCTTCTCATAGCCCAATTAAAATGAAAGGACGCGGAAGAAAAAATAGACCAACTTAAGGGGATGCTGGAGCGATGGCTGAATTTAATCAAGGTCGATATTACAGGTTTCCATTTCCAATATGTAAGATGCTTACGTTCTCTGAGTTAACACAATCATGCAAGAAATTCGATTAATTATCAACATTTTTATTTTTCGTTTCCTACATTATCATCTTAGCTCAAAGAAAATATGTATTAGGCTCGGTCCTACAAATGTATAATATATCTGCATGAAAAGCTAAGTATGAGTAACTTCTATCTCTTTTTATTATGAGTCTTCTACAATAAGCTATTAGTCATAAATCAGAAGTTAGACGCTAAAAATTGATCAATCGCAATCGTCAATTTTTAGCGTCTGACTTCTGATTTATGACTGGCTTATTATTGTAAAAGGCCCATTAAACATAATGTAATAAAAAGAGATGAATAGCTACATATGTTTGTGCAATGTATTTATGTATTGACAATATCCTGATGTTATATCCTAAGTTAAAGTGGCATTAAGAACAAAGGAAAAAGTGCTATTACATTACACGTGTACATTTCAAATACATGTTTGCATCCGAAGATATATCTATGTCATAATCAGAATGTTCATTTAGTAAAAATACTTATTGTAACTTGCTTGTCAATGTATACATTGACCAATAAGTATATATATTTACTAAAACACTTTGAATATGATATACTTATATAGACATTTTATAAACGTAGCGTCGTATAAAAATTATGCATATAACTATTGATCGTGTAATGTATGTTATATATATGTATAGCATGTATATATGTACAATATAACGTATATATTATATAGGATTTTCAAAAAGATCCCGAATTTACGAACTAAACATAAAGATAATCATAACTAATCGTAAAGGAATGTGAATTGTGTACTTGTATCGGCATACATAGTACATATAAAATATAATACATTGACCTATGACTATGATTTACGTTCTACGGCCATTCTTGTGCTAAGGCCCTTACATAATGTTTTTGAAAGAAATGCTTCAGACAAAAGTTGTAAGATTTCAAAGAAGCTATTTACTGATATTCAGTTTTACCTTGTGTGGCGTCTGCAGGATCAAATCAAGGTCACATTCATGTTTTTTTAATGAAATATGTTATTTTTATTGTAGACTCTAATACACAGTTATTATTGATATGTTGATTTATACAAGGATATAAGTTCGAAAAGTTCTCGGTCTAATACAGAAATGATTCCACAAATATCGAACTGCTATAATTTTAGAAAAGTTTGATCCTTCTCAGGATTACTGTTAAAATTTTAGATAGATGTATTCATTTGTTTCGGTCGTGTCAAGCTTTTGATTCCATCTTGACAATGCATCCATTCACATTTCTTCAATTGCAGACGCAAAATTTTACAAATGGTTCCGCAATCTTTTCACTAGATTTGATAATCGAAATGCCTCTAGCAGTAAATTAAAAATAATCAACTCACGATGAACATGACATTTGTCTATAACTAACCAAAGCGTGATTTACGGCTATGGCTACTTTGTTATAGCTCGCCAGCCACAATTAACGCCTCTGGCAGTAAATTAAAAATAGTCAACCCATGATACAGCCCACTTTTTGCACTGTTTGTCTACATGAACTTTCTGCGACTAGTGTTGCCAAGAACACATAATCTTTCTCATATATTAGCTGTACAACTTTGCTTCCGCCGTTTTCCTATAGATGGCTTTAGCGTAAGTGGTGGTCGAAATAAATAGATCATAGACGTCATACAATAAACTTGGGCATCTGTCAACATAACCCCATAGAAACATTAGTCGATTTGTGTCTGCATCATAAAGTTATTCTCGATTGAAAATGTCAGTTTACGAGCCAAATTCTCGTCATTTGCGGGAGGTTTTAATTTTTTGCTTCAATATGAAGAAATCTGCGGCTGAGGCTCATTGAATGCTCTCAAATACTTATGATGAGGCCGCTATTAGTGAAAGAACGTGTCGTGAGTGATTTCAACGCTTCAAAAATGGTGATTTTGACGTCAAAGACCGGCATAGCAGTGAAAGAGAAAAGGTTTTCGAAGATGCAGAATTGGAGGTATTACTTGAGCAAGACTCGTGTCAAAATCAAGAAGAATTGGCACGATCATTGGGAGTGACTCAACAAGCCATTTCAAAACGCCTCAAAGCCATGGGAATGATTCAGAAGCAAGGAAATTGGGTGCCGTACGAATTGAAGCCGAGAGATGTTGAACGGCGTTTGTTTGCTTGTGAATAGCTGCTTGAAAGACAAAGACGGAAGGGATTTCTGCATCGCATTGTGACTGGGGATGAAAAATGGGTTCATTACGATAATCCCAAGCGCAGAAAATCATGGGGAGTTCCCGGCCATGCTTCCACGTCGACGGCCAAACCGAATATTCACGGCTCCAAGGCGGAAGCAAAGTTGTACACCTAATATTATTTATAAATATAACACATTTTCGTCATTTTTCTCTCTTCATATGGTACTTTGAATCGGAATCAATAATATATAGAGAAAGATTATAGCAACACCAGTCGTAGAAAGTGAACGGTGCAAAAAGGTTAGTTGAAAAGAATACTCTGCAAGATAAAATGAAATAACATGGGTCCACCTAAACTGTCAATTTCCGGCTTCAAGCTACGAGTAGAATTATGCTTGGTCTACGTATACAGGGTGCATCACCAAAATCCGGACAAATTTCAATTTAAATTTTCCGCTATATTATGCCTCAGAGGTTATTGTTGACGTTTGAGAAAGCCTGATGCTTCTGGTAAACAGTCTCAAAAATGGTCACGATTGGTTGAAACTAAGTGCGAAATATAATCGAAGAGCCGCGATCATCAAAGGCCTTCGCGCTGGAAGCTCAGCAACAGAAATAATTCGATTTTTTGAATACCCGAGATCAATCGTTTATGATGTGGCAAAATATATGGCTTTAAAATAGTCCAACAAAGGTTCCAGTATACCAGCGAAGAAGAGTCACTCGAAAAAACGCATCGCAAGGATCCCCGCAATCATTGAAAGAGTTCAAGCGCTGATTTCGAATGATCTAGGGCAATCGTTGCGAAAATTAGCATCAATTATTGGTGAAGTGAGCCAACAATACGTCGAATCGAGGAAGATCTTCGATACAAATCGTACACTTTAAAGATACGACAGATGCTTTCTGAGGCTGCCAAAACAAGTCGAGTTGCTCGCTTCGGCTGCCATTCTGACTTCCCAACAGCCCAAATTTAAATCCTTAGGACTACTACTAGGACTACTAGTCCATGAAGCGTAATTAAAAGGGTCACAAAGTCTCGGCATCCCAATGTTACGTCATTAAGGACTGCTATTGAGGCAGTATTCATCGGCATAAATAGTATACAAATTACATTACAACGTATGTGCGAACGCTTCAGATCGAGAATAAAGACCGTCATTCAAGGCTAATAAGGGATATATTGAATAATTGTGCTCTATAGGGATCCCTCCCTACCATATAAAAGGATTTTTTGTAATATTTAATTTTTCATTAAAAAATATTTAATAATATTTAATAAAATATTTTTCATTAAAAAAAATTTTATTTAAAGAAATTGTTCGATTTATCCGGTTTTTGGTAACATATTGTGTATATGTGTTGGTTTGATCATAGCTCTGGAATATAAATTCGATATATAATCTATACAAACTTACCATTATAAACGTGCATGGGACAAAAAACATGAAATAGGCAATAAAAACAATTTTTCGACGTTGAATTTCCATTGCCTTTTGCTTCAATCTGTTTTGAGGTTATATGTTCATTCGGAAATATAGCTTTGGCAATTCTTTAAAAAATTTTTCATGCATTAGGCTAGTATTACATTTACGTACAATAAAGTATTTCAAGCCTATCGATTGGCTGCAAGAAGGAGAAGTTGTTGTATCTCTCTATCCTATAGTCATTCAATGTCATATAGTCACTCAAAGTCTTTGTCGTACGATACATGAAATATCAGCCTTAGTATACATATATATAGGGCGATTAAAAAGCCAGACCGATGAAATATCTCGAAAACAAAATTTTTGAGAAAAATGATTCAAAAATAAAAGTTATAAATGTTTAAAAAATTTATTTACTGATCGTATCTGTATATCTTGTTAAGTGGCATTTACAAGATTAAATCAAGGTCATGATTTTTTAAAATAGAATATTCTATATTTTATTCCAAAATCTAATAGACATCAAGAGTTTTTCAAAACGCTATAATAAAGTTCATTTTGATTTAGTACCTTTACAAGGTTCATGCAATCCTTCCACCTTGATACTGCTAGCATTACCCAACATGTCCGATCAATGGCTGAAATTTCTTGAATATTGTTCGGACTCATGATCTAGATAACATTTGTCAAGATTAAGAACATTGAAGGTTGTTCCTCTTATTTTCATTTTTATGTAAAAATAAATAGTGCAAAAATGAAGATAAGAAGAATAACCTCTAACGATCTTTGATAAATATTATCCAGATAATAATCCTGAACAATCTTCAAGAGGTTCTAAACTATCGCGCTTCGGTCAGATGGGTAATGCTAATGCAGATGGTACTGCAACTTTCAAGCCCCAATATATTTAAAATATAATAATTCGAAAAGTATTTAATGAAAATAAATTGTACTCTGATGAAAAAATTTCGCTGAAGTTATTTCATATTTTGGAATACTTTTTGACAAAATTTCAGAAAAATTTCAATTTAATTTCAATTCTTGCCAAAAAGTTCATTTTCAGCAAAATTTCAGAGAAATTTCAGCAAAAATTTCGGAGAAATTTCAGTTCCATTAATTTCAGCGATTTTTCAGTATGTTAGCCGAAAAATTTACTTTCAATAAAAATTTAATAAATTTTCAGACATTTCACTGAAATGTTCCAAAATGTGGGATAATTTCAGTGAAATTTTTTCATTAGGGTAGTATTCTAAAAAATAGAAACAATAAAAATTTATTGGACCGTATTTGAAAATTCAACAATAAGAAATAGATGTAATCGTAACGGTCAAAGCTAGATCTTTAATGCTTAAATAATTCAATCTGAATTAATATATATACTATATGTATTAATATATATACTATATGTATACTTCTATGTACATATACAGGATGTCCTAAAATAATCTCCAAATATTTCATGGGCAAGTAGAGCGGACTAAACTAAGTTGAAAAATCTATTTTGCAAGTTTCTGCAATATCGAAATATTAATCCTTAAAGATAACCGCCCACTCAACCTACTATTACGAAATGTGTACGCCTACCGATCGCTTGACGCGCGGGCCGTGGAGAGCGAGGACTGCAAGAGCCCCGCGCCGCGAGCCTCCATAGCTCGAATGGCGCGCTTGCCAGGTTATCTCTGACAAGCAATTTTAATAATTTAGTGTTCAATCAGACACCCTATTAAAAAGATATTAAAAAAGATATGCTGGAAACTATAAATAAACTTATTATGAAAAATTATTTCAGCCTAAAAAATTAAAATTACTTCCTAATTCTTATTGTTTATATTACGTCATCTGAAAGAAAGGTGTTTCCACATATACTGATTATTGCGAAGAATATTATTAAAGCCTCAGTAATCTAAAAGCTTAGGACACTCGTACAAGAAATCCGGATTCAATTCCCGAGGTAATATTTTTCACAATAAATTTATTTACTGTTTTTCAGCATATTAACATTTTTTTAATAGGATAAAACCATCAAATTATTAAATTGCTTATCAATTTTATTCGTGATATTGCTACAGTAATTTAATTGTGTTTATAAATCCGAACAATTCGGCACGTAGTTCAAATGACTGTAATACAAATATAATATATATCAAGTACAATTAGTATAATATATAGTAATTCTATCTATAAATCGGTTTAAAACGTTCGTCAATGTTGTCCGACGCATAATTTCCATTCTTTTCGATACCCGCAGTCTTCTGGTGTTAACCTTCTTTAACTCATTGATTTTTAAATGAATTTTTACCATTCCAGTCTAAGTCTTCCTTTTTTTCTTGTTTCTGCTGACTGCTACTGTAAGACTCGTTTGAGCAATCTTGTATCTGCCATTCATTGCACATGGCCATATCATATATAAGTTGTTTACTTTCTATATTCTGGGAAATGGTGCCCTCTATTCCCATCTGTTTTCTTATTGTTTTATTCCTTACTCCGTCTCTTCTTAAAATGCGCATGGGTCTCCTCGTTGCGTCCATTTCAACGACCTTCACTGTATTTGTTGGTAATTCTCCAAGTTTCTGTATCTTATAGTAAAGTATTTTTTATCATAGTTTCACAGATATTAAATATACATTTTTTTATTATTTTCTTACTCAATAATATTCCGTTGAGGCATCTATTGACTTTCTTTGCTTTAATTATACGTTTTTCAATTTCCTTTGCATCAGTACTGGTACTCTAGATATACATATGCCTGATAACCTGAGATTTCATTTTCTAATTCTAACCTGATAATCATTTTCTAATTCTAAGTTTCGTTTTGATTTCTTATGCAGATGTAGTTTGTTTTGTCGATGTTAATTCAAGATCCATTTTCTGTACTTTTTTATGAATTTTCATCATATATTGCATATCGTTGGCTATAATGACCTGGCGTCAACAAACTACAGGGTGAACATGCATTTGTCATCCAGCTCTCTATCCCCATCACGTGAACCTTTTTTTTTCTAGTATTTTAGTGCTCCTACTATATAATCTTAAAAGGGTATAAAAATAGAACATCGTTGACGTATTCCCTTATTTACTTTAAATTCTTTTATGAGGTGTTTATTTATCCTTATTTTTTATTTTGATCTTTATTGTTTATTTTTTTTATACAGTTCTCTAAGTGCAGCTATGTAGTGTAGTAAGTGTAGTTATGATTGATGTTTGATTATTTTAATATTTTCCATAATTTCGAGATCGTACGCAATCCGCTTTCTGCAGGTCTATAAATGTGATATGAGTTTCCAAGTTTCTTGTACTTCTTTTTTCAATAATTTGTTTCAGACAGAAAACATTGTCCGTACATGAGCTTCCTGCTTTAAAACCACATTGTTCTTCTTCTTCTTCTTTCTCTTTGAAACCATCTTCAACCAGATCACGCAGAATTTTCCCATACAATCTGCTTATAGTATTTGTCACTAAGATCCCCCGATATTAATTATTACAATTCTGTTTTTTCTTTTTTATATTGGATTGAGGTAATGTACACTATCTTCCATTCTTCTACAGAAACTGGATTGAGGCATTTGTTAATAACAAAAATTAATATTTCAAAAAGTTTTTGAGTCCCATACTTTAACATTTCTGAATATATTCCTCCTGATCTACTAGCTTTACCTAACTAACGTAGACAGACAACAAGGATGTAATGATTCACTGTGTTACACTGTGTCTGACTATGTCCTTGTTACGTCCAAGTTCCACATGGAGCTGTTAAGGTGAACGCAACAGGAATTATTAGACCGATCATGTCCAGGTTGCCAAAGTGCTGTGGGGAAGGACGCAAATCGGAAGGCACTTCGCTTCGTCCATGGAACTTAATCCAAGTGACCGAGGAGAGACCGATGTGCAACCGCGGGAGAACTTACAATAAATACAAGGAGAGGTTTTTCAAATTAACAAACGAGGGTTAAATGTAATAAAAGTATTATATAATAAAAGAAATATTTAGCAATACATTTTTCTTAAATATGAAATACAATCCTTTTGGTTGTCTATTCTAAAATGTATTAGCATAAGGATATGTATGTGTGAGTGTGTGGATGTATCGTGTGGCAAAAGGAAGAAGAGAGACGGAATAAATAGGAGGAGGATCATAAGAGAGGAAAATAGATGGGGAAAGGGGAACGAGAGAGGATACGGGGATGAAAAAAGGATAGTCCGCTCCTTCGATTCGGACCATGACTCGGTGGCATCAGAAATAGATGTGAAAAGGTCAAATTCGTCAATATTATGGAAAAGAAAGGGGATGAGATCGGGCGGATTATAATCATTAATAGTAATATCGGTATATTCGATAGAAAGGAGAAGTTACAGAGAGGATAGCTTAAGATATAAAGGAGGTTTTGATGAATGGGTTTGGCCTGATTTTCCTCGGACGATGATAGTATTAACGGATGGATCGGTTGACAGAAGCAAGAAATTATCGTGAGGCAACAGCGACAGGGAAATTATATTGAAATTATAGCGTGAGCGGACTGCAATGTTTTATTTTCTTTTACATAGAAACTCAAAAGGGAGAAAAAAAAAGAATAAAAATAAAAATAAATGAATAATAAAATGAAATAATGAAATGAATTACTGAAAGAAAAAGCGAGGACAATCAAAGAATTGAAATGACTTATTTTTTATTATTACTGAGCTGCCTATCGGTGGAAATCCTCTGGCCAGGATGTGCGAAGTTGATGATGTTCTTCAGCATTGACTCTAAATTTTTAAGTCTTGTTGGCCAAGTATGCGAGATCGATGAAATTTCTCTCTCACTGCTTCTAAACTCTGTTTTAAAGGGTTAGCCGGTTAAGAAAATAAGAATTTCATATCGTTACGTCCCCAGAGAAAAATTAGGAAAAAAGTACTGAGTTCCGCGAAATTGGAGTTTTTATAATAATCTTGATTAACAGCACATTGATAATTGGTGGATAGATTCGTTAATTAGGTGGTGGAGACCTATTTCTTGCTTTCTAATTGGTCAAGGATAGAAAAGGACATTGACCGGAATCTGTAACATGTGAAAGTGTCATCCTTAATTAATTTATGATAATGATAAAATTTATAGAAAAGCGCACGTGCAGCGTCGGCACGAGACTATCCAGAATCTATCCCTGAAAGTCGCGTGTCGATTTTTCTTAGATTTTGTGATCACGGACTCGTGAGAATCGTCCGCAATTTGACCGTTAAAAAGTATTTTGGCTCTATTATTTTAATCGCAATGTCCGAGAGGCACAAACTCGGTGTTCTTTTGATCCCGTTCATGCACGTGCACCGATTTTTTTTTATCTCAGAGCGAGATTTACGAGATTTACTGGATTCTTCAATCGAAAACGCAAATACATTCATATCATCAATTGAAAGCAAATACACATTTCAGACACGCACGTCATTTTTAGGACATGGCCAGATTCTGATTTTCTAGTGACTCTACTCTCCATTGGTTTCTGACTGCATGCTGGAAGCAAAAGATTCCAAACTTTTTGTCTTCAAGTCACAAGACGGATTTTTCAGCTAAAACAAACAACTTTGGCAAAATTGTGTTCACGAATAATTTTTGCAGGAGAACAGGTTAAAATTAACGAATGAGCACTCTTGGTTATATGACGCTTAGGGCCGGTGTGCGCTCCTTACTTGCAGGTACCTAGTCTTTGGCTAATATTAATAAATAATGTCTTAAGAGGCTCATATGGCTCTGTTATGATTAGTTTATGACATTTTAAGACTACTTAAGACAGTCTTAAATAATAAGAATCAATTATAAACATCGTTGATTTTCTTGCGTATTGTATTACTTAAAATATGAAAAGTTAACAAAACAAGTATTACTTTTATTTCTTCTAATAAATAAATAAAAGAATTTGATCAGATGATAGTATCATCTGAAAATAAAAACAAATATAAATAATATTGTTTGCGAGCTGTAAGTGTTCTATGGATGAATAAATTTTCTTTTAGATTCAATTAGATAAAAACTGCATTTCTTATTCAGACTTAAAAAATTGAAATTTTTTTTAACTGAAAAGAATAGAAACGTGTGTGTTTTTTATAAATGAGTAAAAATATACTGGCGTTAAAAGAGATTTCAACGTGCACGAATGTACGCGAATGCATTTCTAAATATCCGAATCTAACTTAAACATATATACCTACACTTTAAATTTCAAAAATATATTTCAGCCACAAAACAGATCCATTAAAAACAGAATCATTATTATAGACTTGCATTTATAAAAAAAAATCGTTTACTAGACAATAAGAAAAAATTTGTTTATTTTATTGTTTAAATTAATTTGATTAAATTAATTGTTCGTCTTTATTTCTTTTGTTAGAGAATGTGTCTAACAAGAGGAGAAGGTCCAGATATATAATTCACTGATTTTGGAAAATTTAATATTAAAGATAGAGATAAAGATAGAGTTTTTGACGTCATAAAATGTAATACGTAACATTTAAGAGCCAATATGTCAAAGGATCGCAGTTACAAAATTTTAAAGTTTGAAATGGCTGCAGGGTATCATAGTAAACGAATATTATAGTAAACAGCTGGTTGTTATCACGTATTCGAAACAGACTAGGTACAGCAGGCAATTGAATTGCCTACAGTTTGATAGTACTTATGGCCCTTGTAATTTACGTAAAATTTATATTTTAATATAAATCGGCGTATTGCTGATTTATGGTAATACAAAATTAAGAATGTAATATAATATAATATAACTATTTTCGGTGACGAAATACCGTTTAAAATGTTCAATTTCACGGATTCCGCATCCCTCCTCAGAAATTGTGATACCAGCAGGCCCAGCAATTATAGTGTAGAATCGTGGATCACTCCACAAAATTTAATTTAGTGTGGAAATCCATACCAAAAGAATTCCACATCCAAGAATTGGATTAAAAATCAACTGTGAACTTTTTAAAATGTGTGCGAATATTTATGATAGTACAATTGCGCGCATAGCAAGATTCAACTTTTAGAAATCATATACTGGCCGTAACTGTGTACCGTAACTGTGTGCTGTTATCTATAAGAATTGATTAATCACAGTCGAGCATTCCTCTCTTACAATTGAATGAGAAGGAAATACTCGAATGTGATTAATAAATTCTTATAAATTACGACATATGATTAGCCAATATAAATGATCACCTCACCAACTATTAGACAGAGCGTCACAATTCGCAATTGTAAAAAAGGCAACAAAGAGCACAAAATAAATAAAAAATAAAAAAAGGTCATTTTGTACTTTCCTTTCCTCCCTTCTTTCGTTAGTTAACTCCCACGAGCGCGGTAAGTTGCTGGCTCTGGATACCAATATTCTTCATTAGTTTTCTCGCTAGTAAATATTGCACTGAGGAATTCTGTCGTCTTTCTTGTCGCAATTTCATTTTTTATAGACCTCGCCCATATATAGAAAACACAAATTATCCGCATTGTCTAATTGTAACATCGACCGTTTTGCCACGTCTTCAAACTAAGATACTAGCAAAATATTGTAATTTTCTTATAAATGTGATAAAATTTGACATATAAGTTGAAGTGCTCTCTATATTTGTGAAATTCTCGGATAAATCGTCAAATGGACAAAGTGATGTCATAATCCAATGTTCGTCATAATCCAATGATCGTCGCATTAATCGCTAGAACCATAACTTCTTTCGGAATAAAGTTTTCTTCGACATTGCGAAAACCTTGTATGTCGATAACTATATCCATTATGATATTCAAATTTCCGCTATTCTTTTTACATCAGGAACGCTGGCGTTCAGTGTCACAAACAAGATTGAAGCTTTTTCGTCATCTCGCCTCCAATTAGATGAAAAAAAAATGTATAGTGGGGAGAAAATAATTTTCTCGCGGAAGCCATAGGGCTAACCGGAAAACTCGACAATGACTTGACACGAGGAATCGATTTCTAAAACGTCAAACTCGGCATAGACGATACAATTAATAGTCACGGAAAGAGCTTTTTCGAATCTCTTCTAATCGTAAGCTTTCGTGTTTTACGAGATTCCAATGTCCTGCGCAATTAGCGGATAGATCGAAACAAGTGATAGTCAGAAGGAGCAACGTCTGGAGAATACGGCGGGTGGGGTAGGACTTCCCATTTCACGTTTCCAAGTATGTCTTGACCACTTTCGCAACATGGGGTCGAGTATTGTCATGCTGCAAAATCACTTTATCGTGTCTCTCGTTGTATTGCGGCCGTTTGTCTTTCAATGCTCGGCTCAAACGTATCAATTGCGTTCGATACCGATCGCCTGTGATTGTTTCAGTCGGTTTTAACATCATAATACACTACGCCGAGCTGGTCCCACCAAATACAGAGCATGACCTTGGAGCCGTGAATATTCGGTTTGGCCGTCGACGTGGAAGCATGGCCGGGAACTCCCCATGATTTTCTGCGCTTGGGATTATCGTAATGAACCCATTTTTCGTCCCCAGTCACAATGCGATGCAGACATCCCTTCCGTCTTTGCCTCTCAAGCAGCTGTTCACAAGCAAACAAACGCCGTGCAACATCTCTCGGCTTCAATTCGTACGGCACCCAATTTCCTTGCTTCTGAATCATTCCCATGGCTTTGAGGCGTTTTGAAATGGCTTGTTGAGTCACTCCCAATGATCGTGCCAATTCTTCTTGATTTTGACACGAGTCTTGCTCAAGTAATGCCTCCAATTCTGCAACTTCGAAAATCTTCTTTCTTTCACCGCTATGCCGGTCTTCGACGTCAAAATTACCGTTCTTGAAGCATTGAAACCACTCATGACACGTTCTTTCACTAATAGCGGCCTCACCATAAGTATTTGAGAGCATTCGATGAGCCTCAGCCGCAGATTTCTTCATATTGAAGCAAAAAATTAAAACCTCTCGCAAATGACGAGAATTTGACTTGTAAACTGACATTTTCAATCGAGAATAACTTTATGATGCAGACACAAATCGACTAATGTTTCTATGGGATTATGTTGACAGATGCCCAAATTTATTGTATGACGTCTATGATCTATTTATTTTGACCACCACTTACCGCTAAAGCCATCTATAGGAAAACGGCGGAACCAAAGTTGTACACCTAATATGTCGAACATTTGGTTGAACATGGAAATGCAGTAAATGATTTACGGGTCCTAGTTTGCCCTGTCCGATGTGCTCTCCCCACGTTCGCTTTCTATGCGTATGTGAAGGCTCAACATAGTGTGAATGAGGTCTAGTCTTCTCCATGTTTTCCATATATGAATTCTATGGGTGAGTCCGTGAGTTATGGGTTTGTAATAAATCCATTGCGAACTCTCAATGCTGGTTTGCGTAGAAGGCAGAGAGAAGAGATCTCTTTATACATTCGCTTGAGTAGGTATGAAGAAAGGACATGCTTTTTCTTCAGCCACGAATTCCTATCTCAATTAAGAGAATATATCGGTTACATCGTGTTTCTTGACTCATTGTCTTTGTTGTTTCCTAGCGAATAGTTTTTTCTTCCTGCAGCACGAATTTTCTTTTTCTTCTTCGTCACTTTTTTGCTCTTCTTCCCTGTGGCATCAAAATACTCCTCATATTCCATCGTTCTTCCATCCATAGTTTTTAACTAAAGACTGTCACTACCGTCGCACTCGCGTACACGAAAAAAGGAAAATTATTGCTTACGTTTAAAATGTAGCGTCACTGTTAGCGTTCCGAATTCGAATGGAATTTTTTTCCAAGATGATCTCTTATATCTATTTCGATCGTTCTGAAATTCGTTCATCGCAATGGGATATAATTTGGAAATGAGAAATGCTTCATCAAATTTGCACTAAATGCGTAATTATAACTGCGTATCCCGACCGGAACTATCCTGAGAAGAAGAGTATATACATCGCCTTGTATATAACTTACAAATATCGCAATAAATGAACATTTTATCGGGGATGCGCCACAAACTACAGAGCTCGCTACTCCAATAATCGTCTGCAAGTCGTTTTCCCGTCTCCTTATTAAATCCGTGAGTAAGAAAAGTTTTCTATTTCATTCGAATTAGGTTAACGTCGCGTGCTTGAAATAAAATTGGTATTTATTGGCAATTGCTGATGCGAAACTTAGCATTTGTAGAAGATTATCGGAAAAGTTTATATAATGTAGCATTTTGCATTTCTCATCGCAGTAATATTTATCAAGACTTTACTGCAAGTAATGTACTACGCTTTTTGCTGTTCGAAATATAATAAAAATGCGATTCGGCAACTTTACACGCAATATTAACCACATGAATAAGCATCATGGATATCGTTGTAAATTCCATTTGGAAATATAACTTCTTTTATCGTACTATATACATCCCTTCAGATTTAACATCGATGAATCTGATCGCATTTTCATTACGACGTACATGTAAAAAGTTACAGGGAAATTGAATCTCGCTTATCACAACCTCCCATTGCCCATGTAACACTATAGAATGAGATAATTCCGTGATAAAAGATGGTGTTATATCAGGAAAATGACGCATACTGCTGTTACTCGGAAGTATTAGAAGAAATTGTTCCTCCTCCATCGCGAAAAGAAATTAAATAGGAATCCAAGTATCAAACTTACTGGGATAACAGCGCCAGCTAACTAACATTTGCTTATTACCCCTTCTCCCCTTCTTTATCACGCGATCGATGATAAACTGATTTTCCTTTAAGTTCTTCTCAACTCGAGTTAATTCTTGATCATAAAAAATATCGTCTGACTTTGTCTGCTAAATCTCGCAGTTCGTACACGTGAGTTGCGTACAGTTCGTGTACATGAACTGGTTTTGCCAATCGAGAACATAAATTTGAAATATCTCCTTGCTCCACTTAGCCTCGTATCCTTTCTCGAAGCCGCCTTTCGCTCTATTGATATCTCCGACGCGATAACCTTTCGAGCACGTTTCTTTAATGTTTCGTTCGTTTTTCCTACAATGAGCTATATTTTCACGACCGATACGTGCATTTTCTCTCGTTACTACTGTTAGTTGCATTCTCGTGGACGAGTGATTATAAGCGCGTACAATATCCTGAAGAACATCGATGTAGCGTCGCGAGTTTTTATGTGTAGTAATGCCATATTCGGTCTTTCAGTGTTCTATTGAAGCGCTCGACGATGGCGACTTTAATGTGCAGATTACGCGTTATCCGAAAACGTGTCGTTTTCTTTAAAAAATTTCTGCATTGATTGCGGGACAAATTCTTTACCTTTGTCTGTTTGCAAATATACGGGCACTCGTCCTTCGCTTTTCGCTGAAAAGCTTTTATCACGCAGTTACTCGTTTTGTCGCGTAATGGTTCTACTCAGTATTTACTTAGTACATCGATTATCACTAACTGATAGGAATAACCGTCAACCGTTGTTACTTGTTAACTTTTTAGATTTCAGAGTTCGATCAAATCTGCCTCCTACACATCGTCAATTTATTACAATCCTCCCACACATCGTCAATTTGTTGTAATGCAATCGCGGAAATTTTTTGCGTAATAGTCGGTGCAACGTGTACGCGTCTTGCGATTCGAGCCAGTGTACGACTTCTCCTCATGAGAAATTCGGTTTAACAGCGCGAGTTAGATTATTCACCGCCGAATAGCTCGCATAATGCGACGGATCGTAATATAGTTTTTCAAATCGTTATCATTATCTCAATTTTTTCCAACCGAGTAACCGATTTTTTCCTGTTTGCAAAGATACGGGGATATCAGTTTTTCGTGTACGAGAAAGAATCAATGAACTTTCCTCATCTATTTCTTATTCGTAATTTCTACGTTTTTCTCGTGCTCTCGATACAATCGATACGGAACTCGCGCTTTCGATATAAAAGGCGTGAAACTTGCAAGGTCGATGTTTTACGTTGTTTATAGCAACACCGTGCATGAACAATAATCTTTTATTTCTCACCAGTACAGAAGGTATGTTCACACGGATCGTGCAAACTGATTTCTACCCATTACTTTCACAATTTTTTCTCGTGCATTGCATCGTTTATTAAATCAGCGATATTCGAATCTTTCACGGCGTTGCCATCTATAGTTACGATTCCATGCTTGTTCCAACTAATTCTATCAGGCATAGCTTTTCGAAACAAATATTTCATTAGTAAGTGTGCATGCTTATGATAAGATTTCGGTAAGCTTTCCAGTATTTCCTCGATGCTTTTCATCGTATGATTATGCTCGCTCGAAATTTCGAAATTTTTCGTAATAATATCTGTGTTATTAAGGGAAAGTGATGGTGATATATCGAATGTTTGCGTGAGATCGTTAAAAATACTATCGTTGTCGTCTCGTTATCATCGGAGACATCTCGTAGCATTATTTTCTGCATTTTCGTTTTCGTTACGTACGTCTTTCTGTCTTCACATTTCTTGGATAAATCGTAGGTATCGCCATAATGCCTCTCTGTACATTTTCCACTTCTCACTTTCGTCACGCGGCCAGCCAGAATTAAGAATATGACTCATCTTCGCATCGAGTCGTGTTAGATGAGTTCCCGCGGTTTGCGCTGTATTATTAGTGCTCGAGATGTTTTCCAAGTTTTGCGATACTGTTATTTCTTTTGACTCTCCATCAATGAATAATGTCAGATTTTGATGTAACTGATGATGCATTCTTTTCAGATTTTCATCGAAACTAAAAGCATTTTTTTAGCCCTCTCTATAACGTTTTATCCCTATTATTTTGTTTCTTCGATAATATAGACCCGATAATATAAGGTAAAAATCCGCTTCGCTGCACGAACAGCTTTCTTTTATCCTTCCAATTACCAAGCTTTGCAACGAGAGTCGTAGATTTTTCTCGCGATGAAGATTAGTGATGAGAAATCGCGACGCAAAGCCTTTTTATATTTCGTTAACCGATTTTTTTCATACCGTTCGAGCGAGCGTTACATTTGAGTGTATTAAAAACATATTCACAAATACAACGAAAACAAATTAGTTTTTCGTCAGCATTGCGCAAGAAGGTTGTGCATTGAATTTTTGTTCAAATAATAGAGCGCTGCGAGGAGACAGGTCGATCGAATGTGTGACGATTTTCATCGCGATTTCTCGTCACTCATCTTCATCGCGAGAAAAATCTACGACTGACATGTACGATTACCTGTTCTCAACTTTTATCATTTTTAACGAATCCGTTGGAAAATGATCTGATGCGGCACGTAGACGTAATAAATCGTATCCTCGAGAAAAATATACATTCGAAATCGATATTTGTCCGGAATTGATTATTTCAGATCGAGCAACAAATACCCGATCTCGATATGGCGTCGTAGTACGCCTCTTCTAAGAATTTCGGATCATCGGGATAGACTTGACACGCTAAATGACGAATTTGAGCGCGATCGCGTGGATTTTTGAAAACGACGATATAATTCGCGTTAAGTGATATATCACGCTG
Source organism: Atta colombica (assembly GCF_001594045.1). Lineage (NCBI taxonomy): Eukaryota > Metazoa > Arthropoda > Insecta > Hymenoptera > Formicidae > Atta > Atta colombica. The sequence goes on from NW_017259381.1 coordinate 289,284, forward strand.
GCTAGGTCCCTGATGGAACAGATTCTGCGAGATAAAAATAACACTGAGATTCTTGTGATGATTGCCTTTGGTCTACGATCGCAGGACGACGATTCTCTCATAAGATCGTCGATTATCACTAATTTTGGAGACAGAGAATCGTTCAAATAATCTTCCGGACGTGATAATCCCTCGCAAAATTCAATTATATTCTTTTTCATTGTTTTAATATTGCTATGTATCATCTCCAACGTTATTCTTCGAATTCTTTTACACGTGTGTCGTATTGTAATTGACGATAGGCTTCTTGCCATTCCGTATAATAAAACAAAACTCTCTCAAAACGCACGTCTGACATGAGAGATAAATGCCGGAGAAAAGCCTTCACCCGCAAAGATCGTCTTCCGCAATCGGTCGGCCCGCATACGATGTCCAAAGATGTTTCTAGCGCACGTCCATTTTACGAAATGAATGATCGATCTCCGTGCACGACTTCAAAAACAAAAAAAAACGTCATTTGATTTCTAGAATACGCAAAAGGAAATAATTTTAGGAGGGCAGGGGAGATAAGCTGATCATCGCGACGGACATCCTCCATGCGGCGGACGAGCGCTCGCGTCAATATACTCCCGCATGCAATATACCTTCGCTTGTCAGCGAAGAGCACCGCGACGGGGCGAAAAGCTGATCTCACCGCGATGCAACGCGCATAAGCTTATCTTCGCATCAAAGAGGCTCGCGATCTGCATATATTTCTATCGCTAAATGAGCGCGTGGCATCGTCGACGATAAGCTGATGTCATTACCGCGATGCCGCAGCGAGGGAAAAGCTTTCATAGAAAAATCAGAAAGGCTGATTAGAATTATATAATAAATTCATCTCTTCTTGTTTTCTTCAAGTACAAAATATTTTTTATTCGATATTTTTTTTAAAAAAGGGGAAGGATGAAAAGGAAACATATATATATATATATATATATATATTGAAATAAATT
>NW_017259381.1:290357-293933 GCF_001594045.1 Atta colombica
TATTTTTATGTTTTTATATTTTTACATTAAATCATTCAATAAAATTCTAATAAAAATATTTTTTTGCAAAAGAGAGATATTTATATTTTATTATTTACAAAAAACTTAAATTCAAATCTTTTCTTACATAATACTTAAATACGCAAATAGGAAAACTCGCGAGTTAAAAAAAATATAAATGAGAGAAAAAAAAAGAAGAAGAAGTCGTTATTCTCTCCTGAAATCATACGGAAGGGAATAGCGATTATTAATAAATTTGCGTTTTACCAATACCGGCGCGCACGTCTTTGTTTCGTTTCGTGTTACGATTTCGTGAAAACGGTGCGCCGGATTGCACTAAAACTCAAATTTATTGCTGCCTTTCTTTCTTCTTCTTCTTCTTCTTCCTCTTTCTCTTTCATTATCCATTATTAATTTCCTAATAAAATTCATAAATCGAGAGTACTTATAATTTAATGTTATTCCTTTAACTTTACAAACCTGGTGTCGGCTACCTTCCGGTATACAAACGACGAATTTCGGGACACGAACGACTTATAAAACTACCCCGTCCGTAGCTCTCGAATTTGTCCGTCATATCGCCCAGAAAATTCCCCGTACGCGGCTCATACTCATTCGGTTCGTAAATGCTCTGCTTACGTAAATACGAGATATGTTCAAAAAAAAGGTGACTTTTTATTTTTCTCGAAAAATATTTATTTATTCATCACTATTTTGTCCCCTTCAAAGTAATCCCCCTCAGATATTATACACTTGTGCCAGCGCTTTTTCCAATCCTCGAAGCACTTCTGATATGCGCTTTTTGGCTCTTCATAGCCTTGAGCTCTTCCAGCGATGTGGTCTTTATCTCCTCAATCGTAGCAAATCTCCGTCCTTTCATGGGTCTTTTCAGTTTTGGGAACAAGAGAAAGTCGCAGGGAGCCAAGTCCGGTGAATACGGTGTTGTTTTTGGCCAAAAAATCACGAACAAGCAACGACGTGTGAGCTGGCACATTATCGTGGTGCAATATTCATAACTGGTTGTTCCGGGCGTTTTTTTCATACTACTTCATGCAAACGGCGCATAAGTTGAAGGTAATATTCCTTATTGAATGTACGACCTTGTAGCAAAAACTCACGATGCACCGCGCCATTGTAATCGAAGAAAACAGTGAGCAAAATCTTCATATTTGACCTAACTTGGCGTCTTTTTTTTGGTCTTTTTTTTGGCTCTTCTAGCCGCTTCCATTGGGATGATTGGGCTTTGGTTTTGACGTCATAACCATATACCCATGTTTCGTCACCAGTTATGATCCTTTTGAGCAAATCTGGATCGTCGTTGACGTCATTCAACAGCTCCTGAGTGATGCTTATGCGACAGTTCTTTTGGTCAAAATTTAACAATTTCGGAACTTCGCTGCCACACGTTTCATGCCCAAAATATCCGAAAAAATTGCAAGGCATGAGCCAATCGATATGCTGACATCAGCAACTTCTCTAATAGTGATTCGAGGATTCTCCATAACAATTTTCTTCACTTCTTCAACGTTTTCATCGGTTGTTGACATGCTGGGGCATCCAGGGCGGGCATCGTCAACATCTCGGCCTTCTGTGAAGAGCTCGCACCACTTATAAACATTTTTTTGCTCAAAGTAGACTCGCCAAATGCCGCAGTCAACATTTTAAATAGAGCACTTCATTTTATTTTTCACACAAAATTTAATACAGATTCTTTGATCCATTTTTTTCGATAGCAAAAAATCGCCAAGTACACTAAACACGTCTAACCTTTATATCTGTGAAAAACAAACTAAACATGCAAAACAGCTGATAATCTCAACATATATTGGGGAAACGTGTACCAACATAATAAAAAAAAATTCGAAAATTGAATGTATGTAGCCCGCGAAATTTGAAAAGTCACCTTTTTTTTGAACACACCTCATACACAAGTCTGTATCACAATATAAAATGCAACTATCTAATTTCTTTAAATATTTGTATAATATCAATCGTGCTTGTGACGCTGTCCATGCTGCGATTACATGATTGGTTTGCGGAGAAGGCGCTACCGTCTCTTCGCGTAGTCGCCAACATATATTATCTTGTCATTGATAGGTAATTATTGATTATTTCGTGCTCTGAACTCGTGAGCAATATTGCCAAATTCGTATTTTTTTACGATCTCTGTATTAAGCAAATTGATTCGTTGGCCGAATTTACCTCAAAAAGAATTCAAACAGAACTTCGCGACGGAACGTAAATCAGGATTTCGAACGATATTATTTCTATCGAGAACAATACTCGTTTCTTCGTATTCCCGAAGGTACTGTTCCTAACTCTTGTCATCCTGGCATTCGTTTGGCCATCCGCTAGCTTCCTGCTTTATTTTCAAAAAACTATTGATATATTCGACAAACAAACTTGCCTCGTACAAGAATCGAATCGTGTGACTCTAAATTGCCATATTTAACTCACATTCGTCACGAGATAATCTTTCTCGAGGGTTTTGCGTAATTCACAGGATACCTATGCATCTACGAATTCACGATCGGCGGGGAGCATGAGTGCACTCAGCCTGCGAGAACGTTTCGCAGCAACTACGACACAGCCCGAACAACAATTTGCCTTGTACGGAAGTACAGGGTGAAAGAGATCGCGTGGAAGAAGTACTGTGCACCGAATGATATCCTCGGCAGAATCAAAATTAAAATTTGGAGTTACGCCAATTAACTCCGAATATTGTTCTTTGATATAAATTATAGGTTGACCTAATGGAAAAGTACCCGTTTTCAATACATATGAATACAGAGAACACACGTAACATATTTTCTCTGTAACTTCATATCGGATTATGATATTTTTCGTACGGCCACCAATGAACGCCTCGCAAGGGTCGAGAAGAGGATTAATTATTAGGTGTACAACTTTGCTTCCGCCGTTTTCTTATAGATGGCTTTAGCGGTAAGTGGTGGTCGAAATAAATAGATCATAGACGGCATACAATAAACTTGGGCGTCTGTCAACATAACCCATAGAAACATTAGTAGATTTGTGTCTGCATCATAAAGTTATTCTCGATTGAAAATGTCAGTTTACGAGCCAAATTCTCATCATTTGCGGGAGGTTAATTTTTTGCTTCAATATGAAGAAATCTGCGGCTGAGACTCATTGAATGCTCTCAAATACTTATGGTGAGGCCGCTATTAGTGAAAGAACGTGTCATGAGTGATTTCAACGCTTCAAGAACGGTGATTTTGACGTCGAAGACCGGCATAGCGGTGGAAGAGAGAAGGTTTTTGAAAATGCAGAATTGGAGGCATTCCTTGAGCAAGACTTGTGTCAAAATCAAGAAGAATTGGCACGATCATTGGGAGTGACTCAACAAGCCATTTCAAAACGCCTCAAAGCCATGGGAATGATTCAGAAGCAAGGAAATTGGATGCCGTACGAATTGAAACCGAGAGATTGAACGGCGTTTGTTTGCTTGTGAACAGCTGCTTGAAAGGCAAAGACGGAAGGGATTTCTGCATCGCATTGTGACTGGGGACGAAAAATGGGTTCATTACGATAATCCCAAGCGCAGAAAATCATGGG
>NW_017259381.1:293976-331248 GCF_001594045.1 Atta colombica
AAACACGTCTCCAAGGTCCAAGGTCATGCTCTGTATTTGGTGGGACCAGCTCGGCGTAGTGTATTATGAACTGTTAAAACCGACTGAAACAATCACAGGCGATCGGTATCGAACGCAATTGATGCGTTTGAGCCGAGCATTGAAAGACAAACGGCCGCAATACAACGAGAGACACGATAAAGTGATTTTGCAGCATGACAATGCTCGAAACCCCATGTTGCGAAAGTGGTCAAGACATACTTGGAAACGTTGAAATGGGAAGTCCTACCCCACCCGCCTATTCTCCAGACGTTGCTCCCTCTGACTATCACTTGTTTCGATCAATGGCACATGGCCTGGCTGACAAGCACTTCCGGTCTTATGAAAAAGTGAAAAATTGGATCGATTCGTGAATAGCCTCAAAAGATGACCAGTTTTTTCGACGCGGGATTCGTACCCGAAAGATGGAAGAAAGTAGTGGCCAGTGATGGACAGTACTTTGAATCATAAATGTATAACCAGTTTTTTACAATAAAGCCTCGAATTTCGGAAAAAAAAACGGTGGAAGCAAAGTTGTACACCTAATAGTTTTGAGCGTGCTAGTTATGCCCACATTTCTGATCAATCTCCACACGTTGAGTTCATATCGAATCTCATCAAATATGAATGCGCAATTATTTCCTAATGTCACGTGAGCACTCTGGATCACTTTGTTCTTCGTCAGTTTTTCCTCGACATACAGAAAACTTTCGTACGGCAGTATGTACAGATCCTGTTGCTGTATGTATTCTTATTTCGTCGCTATACCCGAACGTTATGTTGGCGAACGGACTGTACGTGTGAATCTCAATTGACGATGTGATCGTCGAAGATTGACTCGTCTTTAATGTTTAGGATATCAGTTATCTCAAATGTTGCGCACCACGTATCCCAAAGACTTTAAAAATGTAACGTTTGATAAGCTAAGCTTCTTCTTCTATCTGATGCAGTTGGATGAGCGAGTGTTATCGAATTGACGTGGCCTTGTAAAAAATGCGTTATCTCTCTGCATACGCTCTTTCCGTTCAGCACGAGCATCTCACGCTCACATTATCACTATCGCCGTCGTACGTACAATCTAACGGTGATCTCTTCTCCTCGAAAATCGAGCAATCCGTTCTGGTCGATGATGCGTATCGTTAGATCCATAATGCTCTGTGCGTCGGCAGGTAAATGATCTGCGTCGGCCTCTCCGATATCTTATATCCTGGAGGCATGCTCGGCGAAAATTCGTGTATCTTGTGCGCGCTTTTGCCTTTGCTGTACGCAGCACGGCAAACCCGTGATCACGTTACACTCTACGCGGATAACATTTACATTCATTATGTTGATCGACACGTCCGATTCGTGTCATCTTCGCGGCCGCAGTATACGCTTCGACGAGAATCCCAGCAGCGACTCAATACTGTTGGGCTTGCCAAAGTTTATTGCACAATAAACTTTGGCAAGCCCAACAGTATTGTTGATACAATCTAATCTCGCATCTCTTGTGTTGTAGTTTGCGCAGAGCGTAATCGGATATTTTGCATCATTATCATCATCGGTGTCATTGTTGTTATTGTCACTATGCACTACGTCAACGGTTTCAAACGCGTCATGATGTGGACGTTTCTGTCGCGCGTTTCAAAAATTCATTTATGTCTCACACTTCTATGTCTCGCATATGAACCTTCGGGAATTGTAATTTCCACGTCGTCTTTGGTGAAATAAAATTTGTTGTTCGATTCATTCACGTTCGATTTATGTGATAAGTCTCAAAAATCGCCAGATCGAGCTCGTAATCTCCATCACTCAAATTTATAGCGGGAAAGTAATTCGCCGCGAGAACGGTGCTCTTCTCGCTTAGCGTAAGCGTCAATGACATGACGGAAAAAGCGTTCGACTAATACTAAGATTTCACAGCATCTCGTCGAGCTTTTTAAATTCACGCGCGTCTACCGTTTGTAGAAACCACAGACATATCTGTCTACAGAAATTCTGATTATACGTCTGATAGGACGTGCGATTGTACTCTATCGTCATAACATCCGAAATATCGGAACAGTTTCTTGGACAGTCGAAACTATCAAAGTACATGACGCGGTTGTTTCTCTTGCTATCCAGTGAATATCAGGCCCCGTCGCATCGTCCAGATTCACGATATCGCTTTCGTTTTGATGCGCGCCACTCGTCGGTAACGTTACGCATGAAAAATGCCTCTAAAGTATGGTACGCGCATATGATACGTCTCGCGAGATCATTCAATTGCACAATGATAGTTGCCAAATGGCATTGATAGTTGCTAGACGGCATTTTTATTGTCTTTTCATTTTTTTTTCTTTGCAGCTACACCCTGTCCATGTTTGTACTGGCCGAGATACACAGTCCGCACCCGTATTTGTACGGAGCGAAATACAATCCGCGAGATACAAACCCTGCTCCATCGTGCGATCGTGACGTTGCAGATCTTCGAGCTGACGTCGCGCGACTTTGCTGTTTTTACCGCTTTCGCCACGCTGGTCGCTCCGCCGATCAAGGATCCGAGCGCGCCTGACATTGGCAGAAACGATAACGCCTCGTCCGCCTCGTTTCGTTGTTGGAAGTCCACTTTTTCGTCGCCATTTTTCTTATCGCTTTTTTCTTCGATTTCATGCCCATGCCGATCTTGATCTTGGCTTTCATCGCTGCCCAGATAGCAGCTGCGGCAGCTCTCTCACTCAGAGCCGAATCTCTCGCAATGAGACGCGTCCTAGCGCTTTATCGGCGAGTACCTTGTCGGCGTATCTATCGGTGAGATCGTTGCTCCGAGAATACAATGTCGTTCTCGGCACGCCGCGTCCAGCGGATTTATGCCCTCGTCACCTCTGTCTAATCGTTTCATAAGTCGAATGCCCGGGCCGTAAAACTGGTAGCCCGGAATATGTAACTCGAAAAGAATCGCTCGATTCAGCAGACCGTTGCGTGACGCTAACATTCGCTAGAGTCCTTTATCTTCGGTGCGGGGGCGTCGATGTGCATCCGCTGCCACGGCTGATTGTAGTGCTCGTCGCAGCGACGATAGGTTCGAATCTCCGAATCTGTCTTCATGTATTCTGGAAGCTTGTCCCAGACATGTTCGATGTTGCCGTACACGCGTAAGAGTACGACCTTCGGTATATATTGCAGTTGCTCGACGCTCAAGTCTCGAATATCAAAAGGATGACACAGCGCGAGATACATTTCGCTGCGCAATTCGCGCACTTTTAAGTAGTCATTCGAGAACGCATAGTCTTTAGTGTGAGCATGAAATTCGAATAGTGTGAGCTGCAATGCTAACGATACACGTCACAAACTGTGACGCGAAATCGCGAATGATGGGAGGTAGCACGGAGAAGCACGGCGAAATGCCGAGTACTATACACGCGATCATTTGCAGCCCGTCGAATTGTGGTAAAACCAACGTTCTCATAAGCTTGCTCGAGAGTCCAAACGACGTATTATACATTTCGAGAATGTGTACGTCTACTCAAAATCGCTGCAACAGCCAAAGTATCTTGAAAATTTATTTACGTCTATAGACGAAATCGGGAACTTTACGTTCTCCAACAATGACGTTCCACCGAGCGTGGCGCGCCTAAATTCTATTTTTATCTTTGATGACATAGCATGCAAGGATGTGGTGAGAGAATATTTTTCGATGGACCGCCATGCGAACGTTGACTGCTTCTATCTCTGTCAGACGTACCTAAATATCTAATTCCAACACGCGACAACGCGAACCTGTGTTGTCCTATTCAAACAGAATTATACCAACTTGAAACACGTTTACAACGATCACGTGAATCGACATGTCATATGATGAATTTTGTTTGTTGTGTCGCGACTGTTGGCAAAAAAAATATGGATTTTTAGTGATAGACAAGGACAGTGCGCTTAAAGACAAGAGATACAGAAAGGGATTTAACGAGTTCGCGATACTGTAACGTGACTAGTCGTTGTCTTCGCCAGAGTAAATGGCTGATGTGCGCGTGCATGAAAAAAAGAGAGATTAAGAAGACGAGCGAGTCGATCCGCAAGAAATATCGCGCTGTAAAAGCCGGTATCGAGAGGAATCGAGGAGGACATGACATTGAACAAACATTTTAAGGCTATTATCAAATTTCTGCAGATTGTTGACAGCCCCATGCGCACGATAAAGAGACAGTCGCGCGACGATGCAGCGTCTGCCTCCAAACGTGAGAGAAAAGAAGAGGAGGAGAAAGAGGAAGGAGAGAAAGCGAGCGAGACTTTCGAGCGTTCCTGCGTAAATCTGATGATCGATTGCACGATCGTGTACAGCCGATAACCTCCACGCGCGTATCAAAATCTTATCGACGATAGAGTCGTTGGACAATGTTTTCGAAACGACGGAAAACTCGCTAGCGACGAAGATTCAAAATCAGCTGCAAACGTCGGAAGGTCGAGAGGCATTACGAGCCGGCTTGGGCCGCTGAGTCAAAAGTACATCGAGGCTGTCCTGAGGGGAACGCGACATAAACAGAAGAGCGATGTAAATTATGTGTACGGCATTTATCTACACAAAAATTGATGTTTGGCAATAAACGTTTCGACGTGGATGATGCGGACAACATAATTATCGATGGTGATGTACGATCCGTCAGTACACCTAGTCTTTACGAGTTAATTTTCCCGGGAATTCCCGACGATCTCCTCTATACGGAAGACGATATGAACAAGTACAAGAGCATGCTACTAGCGACGAATGCGCACAAACACAAGCATTGCAGGATCGATTATTGAGCAATAGAGGATACAAATACAAATACGTAATCGCGCCGTTGATGTCGATCACACCCAAGAAACAGAAGAAGAAATCTGGAAAGGGATTACCTCATGTAATGATATTGAATGACAACGTGATTGATTACGTGCACTGGGATGATCCCAACGAGCTGGTGGATCGTCTACGATTGCTCGACGCTTCGCACCGAGCGGGCAACAACACTCACGACAACGAGATGCTGTCGATTATCGAGGAACTTCGCGAAGCCGGTCTTATTATAAATTAAATCCATAAAACGTATCCATGAAACGAGTCAGTCGAGTGGTATCAGTAAGAAAAAAAAATTCTTTTGGTCTATGTATTACGCGTTGAATCATGAAAAAGAGATCCAGTGAAAAGAGAAAAATTAGCTCCGAGAGACGTTGACTCGTTGAGGAATTGCATGCTCCGGCATGAGAAGAAATTTTCCGCGAAGGCACGTCATAGTTCGAGGATACGACGATCTCTGGCAGACTGATATCATCGAGATGCGTCCGTACTCAGGCTTCAACAAAGGTCACCACTACATACTCACCGTCATCGATGTATTGAGCAAATACGCATGAACCGTACCGCTCAAGAGCAAAGGTGGAAGCGAGACGACTCACGCAATCGCTAAGATCATTCGAGAGAGTGGAAGATGTCCGAAAAATTTACAAATGGATATGGAAGGAATTTTACAACGTTGATTTGCAGAAAAATCTTGAAAAAACATGACGTTAATCACTATTCCACGTATTCGACATTGAAAGCGTCAATAGTTGAGCGGTTCAATCGCACGCTCAAAAACGACATGTGGAAAATATTTACGCTCAACGGCAATTACAAGTGGATCGACGAGCTGCCGCGTCTCGTGTCAGATTACAACGCACGCAAGTATCGGACTATCGACATGCGACCTGTCGACGTAACTCCCACGATCGCTGAAAGACTCTTGAACATGGTGTACAGCGCGATAAAGATTGCTAGTCCATCAAAATTTAAAGTGGGCGATTCGGTACGCATGAACAAGTACAAGACGATTTTTGAGAAGAGTTACACACCAAATTGGACCACCGAGATGTTTACAATCGTTAAGATGCAGCGTACCAATCCCGTAAGCTATCTCAAGGAAAATCCGTCGCTGGAGCGTTTTACGAGCATGAGTTGCATCGAGCTACTTATCCAGACGTGTATCTCGTAGAAAAACTACTGCGCCGGAAAGGAGATAAGTACGTCAAGTGGCTGAGATTCGATGGATCGCACAATTCATAGATACACAAAAACAATGTTATTTGATAAAATTTTGATTCACATATTTTATTTCTACATATAAAAAATATATCAATATAAATATATAAACGTATTTTTTTTTATTATCCTTTCCATCTTTGTTTTGGAGTATACAGATATAAATGTACGATACATGAAATGAAAAATAATAGAAATATATAATAAATGGTACTACATAAAACATAATAATACTTATATAAATGTAAAAAAATATGCATTATGTGTAAATTAAAATAGTAATACATAATAGTATAATAATACGCATAAATAATAAAAAATATGGGATATATAATATAAAATGTAAAATTGAAATATTAGTAGTATATAAATAAAAATTAGTAGTATATAAATATTAAAAACATACGATATGTATTATATGAAAGTATAATAATCGTAATACTAATAATAATAATAAATGCTATTACATAAAAACATGCCAATAATTCTTGTATAAATATGAAAAAAAGTTTAAATTACAATAAGTAATATATAATAGTAACATATATTACAAAGGCCAATGCCCCCACGGTAACGTCTCCGTTGAGTCCAGACGTATCGTTTGTCGTCGTATGGGCTCAGAGCGATTTTCGATTTGGATATCGTGTACACCTCGTGTAATTTAGATCATACACGATTGACGGCGAGTCATTTCGATCTCTTCGTTCAAACATGCGTGTAATCGTTGAATGTTATCCTTCATGCTATGACGTTACTCTACGCCTTTCACCTTTCGCTTTTTTAGTATCTTTCTTGCTACTCACCCTCACCGCGTACATCTTCGCTCTGAGTTCCCACGAATTCGATCATTATTATACCGTTGTTCTCATCCTTCAAGCCGGGTACTTTCTTCACGAGAGGCATATCGTACACGTTATCCATCGGATAATCGAATCTAGCGATATCGCGTTTCATCGTCTCGTATACACTCTCGCATCCTACACGGTATATAAGATTTTCCGCATCGGTGTACATGATCTTGCATTTGTCGCAATACATCGGTGACATGTACCGTGATAAAATTCGTACAAGCAAACTTTCGATATGTCGAGTATATACATACCCACGTAAATCGGCTTATTGAACTTCATCTCGAGTTTGCGTAGTTCAAGGGTGATCAAATTTTTTGCAAAGATGCTATGACTGGAAATTCGATTTCGCGATCATTGCTTCCGCGTCGTACCGTCCCATATTGTTATTAATTGTATATGATTAATTGTATATGTATTGTTCATGATTTCGAATATTTTCCATTTATTATTTAGTTTGCTAAATATCGCGTTGTTCATTAATTATATAAATTTTTTTATATAAATTTTTCTCGAAATTGTTTTTCCCGCGTGTACTAAACTGTGTATTGAGTTCAATATAATCACAGAGCCAGATGAATTGAGCGAATTGTAACACGATGGATCTTTGTAACGCGAAGGCCGTAACATTGCTGCAGGTTACGACAGTGGAACAATGTTTATCGTACAGCTAGAAGTTTATCCTCGCGCTTGCCGGGCAATTTATCGCGCGTTGGGCAGGAAGGTAAGTCAGTATGCCGATCGTGCAGATACTCGAGATCAACCTCGAGAATATAACCGGTGGGCGAATCCGGAGCGATCGCGCTCGCGTCAAAATTCACAACGTCTTCGATCCATCGAAATTTTGGCGTATGGCAGCGGTTGATACATCGCCCATCCGTACAGATTATTCACATCATAATATGTACATAAGATACGATAATAGTTTCAACGAGTCCGAACGGGTACGAACGCATATACTTGTTATTAGCCTGTGCGTATCTGTCAACATTGACTGAGACCCTCGCGTATCCCACGCTTGATGAATAGAACTATATCGATGTCGGTGAGCAACTCAAATCTTATGCACATATATTTCAGCATTGACGTCCCATATGAAACCAGGCAAAATGTAGTAATGCGCGGGATCGAGATTGTATTCACGACTACAACTTTCGCGAAAATTTTCAAAAATGTCAACTAATAAATAAATAAAAAAAAACAAAACATCAATTTTCAAGTACATCACTGTACTCTCCGAGCGTTCGAATAGAGAAGCGCTGCCAGACGTTCATGACATGAGCGAAATTGTTTTCGAATACGGCGCTATAGTCACCTATCAACGAACTAAGAAATGATTCACGCAATGATAAGCGCATGTCCTCTAACTTTTCGACGCAGTCAATGTACTCGTACGGAAAGACGCCTTTACGTGTGAAAAGATCGAAATCTTGCAAAATTCTGACTGTGTAATTTTTAATTTTTTTTTATCGGGATACGATGCCAATTTATCGAGGCTACTTAGAAATTTGAAAGAATCGATGAACCTTAATTTTATACACTTTTTCTGAAAGTTATTTTTATTTTTACGAAATATTTAATGAATGAAATGTATTTTTCCTTCCTATAGGAAGGAGATCTACATGTCCATCTACGGTAATTTCTTTAATTAAAATGTGCGTCGTAACCCGATAAATTGTGAAGTACAATCGGAACATGTAGCAAATTTTTATAATTTAGATTGTAGTTTGCATGCGCTGAACCGCGGTATATACCGGTGAGATGACAAAGATCGTGTATCTACGTGTCATCTGGTGCGATTTCTCGCAAATGTGACAACGCGTCGAACTGTGGTATGCTTCCCATTGTTCTTTCGGTAATGCTATCATAGGCATGTTAGCAAATACGATATTTTTTACGCGGCCAAGTCTTGGAGTTGTCACGCGAATCATGCTGTCATCTTTCTTGTTGGATGCGTCTTCCTTGTTGGATTCCATCTTACATAGAACGCACTCTAGACGCAGACGATGAATGGCATTTGTTCTTTATTGCAGTGGTTTCCAAACTCGAACCACTTGTTGTCCTCGCTCGGCAGTCGGATAGCGCAGTCGTTCATTTTGCCACAATCCACAACGTGTGACTGTAATTTTTCATTCATATTGAAGTAATAAAGACATCTGAAAACAGAAATTATTATTATATATAACGTTATCATTCGCGTTATGACGTTATTCCTTATTCCTTTCGCCTTTTTAGTATCCTTCTTGCCGTCCACTCTTACCGCGTACATCTTCGCTCTCAGTCCAACGAATTCGATCATTATCGCACCATTATTTTCGTCCTTCATCAGGCCGGATATTTTTTTGTTCACGAAAGGCATATCGTACACGTTGTCTGCCGAATAATCATTCGTGTCAAATCGATATCTAGCGATATCGCGTTTCATATTCTTGTAAACATCGTCGCATTCTATATGGTAAATGAGACTGTCGATGTACATGATCTTGCATTTGTCGCGATACATCGGTGACATGTACTCGTGGTGAAATTCGTACAAGCAGACTTTCGATATGTCGAGTATACACATACCCATGTAAATTGTTGAACTTTACCTCGAGTTTGCGCATTTCGACGGCGATCAAATTTTCCGCAAACATACTGCGGCTGTGAAAATTCGGTTTCGCGATCATTGCCTCCGCGCCGTACCATTTTGTTATTAATTTTACGTGATTGCGCACATTCTCCATGTCTTACCGTGTTGTTCATTCAATCAGTTTATACAAATTTTTTTCGAAATCGTTTTTTGCACCCGTTCTAAATTGTGTATTGAGTTCAATGTAATCGCGGAACCATGGAGATTGAACAAATTGTAGCACCTGGTGGATCTTTGTTACGCGAAGACCGTGACGAGTACATTGCTGCAGATTGCGATAGTAGACGACGTAATGCTGCTTATCATATAACGTCGCTAGAAGTTTATCTTCACGCTTGCCGAGCGGTTTATCGCGTGTTGAGCAGAAAAGTAGGTCAGTGTGTCGGTCGTGTAGATGCGGATACTCGAGAATATAATCAGTGGATGAATCCGGAGCGATCGCGCTCACGTCAAAGTCCACAGCGTCTTCGAATCATCAAAATTCGGCGTACAGCAAAGATTGACATATCGCCCATCCGTACAGATTATTCACATCGTAATACATCAAGTACGACGGTTTCGATGGATCAAACGAATCCGTGTACTTGTTATTAGCCTGTGCATATCTGTTGAAACATTGAGACCGTCGCATATACTGCGCTCGATAAACGTGATCATATCAATGTCGGTGAGCAACTTGAATCTTACGTATGTATGTTTCAGCATGGCGTCCCATGTGAAACATGACAATGTATAATAATGCGCGGAATCGAGACAGTAATTTGCGATGTAACTATTGCGGAAATTTTCGAAAATGTCGGCTAATAACAAGACATCAGTTTTCAAATCACTGTACTCACCGAACGTTCGGATGGAGAATCACTGCCATACATTCACAGCGTGAGCGTAATCGCTCTCGGATACGGTATCGCCTGTCAACGAACTGAAAAATAATTCGCGCGGTGATAAGCGGGTGTCCTACAATATTTCGACACACTCAATGTACTCGTATGGAAAGACACCTTTTCGTGTGTGAGAAAATCGAAATCCTCCGCGCTGAGCTTGCAAAATTCGGAACGTACAATTTTTAATTTATCTTTGTCGAGATACAACGCCAATTTATCAAGGCTTGCATTTAGAAATTTGAAAGAATCAATGAATCTTATTGGGAGTACAAATTAATTCGGTCCGTTTTTTTGTGCATTTGTTTTAAAACAAAATGAATGAACAGATCAATTAAAGTATTGTATCCATCGCTGCCTACTACTTTTTCCTATCTCTCAGGCCATTTTCGAATTTCATCTCGAAAAAAATGACTCGTCTTTGGAGGCGATCCAATTTTCGATTTCTGCGAAAGAAGTGAACCGGTGACTTGCCAAATCGTGTTGCATCCTTCGGAACAAGTAATCAGAAGAAGCAATGTCCGGAGAATACGGCGGTTACGATAAAACATCCCATTTGAGCGTTTCCAAATATTTTTTTATGACTTTAGCGACATGAAGCCGAGCGTTATCATGAAGAAGAATAACTTTATCATGTC
Organism: Atta colombica; assembly: GCF_001594045.1. NCBI lineage: Eukaryota > Metazoa > Arthropoda > Insecta > Hymenoptera > Formicidae > Atta > Atta colombica. Next base: position 305,004 of record NW_017259381.1, read on the forward strand.
TTTGCTCATATTCCGTTTTTCCTCGCAATGCACGGCTGAAACGAATCAATTGTAGCCGATATCGATCGCCCGTAATGGGATCGCCAGGTTTCAGCAACTCATGGTAAACAAGAACCTTTTGGTCCCACCAGATATAGAGCATGATCTTCGAACCGAATGTTTGGCCGTAGTTGATGTTGAAGTCGATGGCAACGATTGACCAGGCTTAGCGTAGTATTTTTTCTTCTTGGAGTTGTCGTAGAATATCCACTTCTCATCTCCAGTCACAATCCGATGCAAAAAAACCTTTTCTCTATTGTCTTTGAATCAGCTGTTCGCAAGTAAAAAATCGTCTTTCAACGTGTAAGGCACCCAATTTTCTTGTTTTTGAATCATTGTCATGGCTCTCAATCGTACAGAAACGGCTTGTTGAGTTACCCCCAATGATTCTGTCGCTCCTCTTGCGTTTGACTCTGATTTTCTTCGAGTAATGCTTCTAATTCTTTGTCTTCGAATTTTTTTGGCTGTCCAGAGCGAGACTTGTCTTCAACGCTGAAATCTCCATCCTTGAAACGTCGAAACCATTCCCTACATGATTTATCAGTTGGAGCAGTGTTACCATAAACTTCGACAAGCATTCGATGGGCCGCACTTTTCTTCCAATTAAAACAGAAAATCAAAACCTCCCGCAAATGCTGCTTGGTTAACACAAAATTCGACATTTCAAACACAGTAAAAGTCAAGGTTTTTATATAATGAAACTCAAAGTGATAAACTGAATATTATTAACAAATGTTTAACCTCTCTGAAACCACTAAAATCAGCTATGAACCATTCACAATAGCTGGAGCAATCTTTAAGGAAACGGATCGAACTAATTTGTACTCCCAATAATTTTACACCATTTTTCTGAAAAATTCTTTTCATTTTTATTTTTGATACTATCGATATGTTTAGTGAATGAAATATATTTTTCCTTCGTTATCGGTAGTACATCTACATGTCTATCATACGCAGTAGTAATTTCCTTAATTATAAAATGAGCATAATCCGATAAATTGTGAAATATGATCGGAATATAGAACAAATTTTTATAATTTAAGTTACAATTTGAATGCGCTGGACCATGGTATCTACCGATGAGATGACAATGATCGCAGACTCGCGTACCGTCCGGCGAACAGTTTCTCGCAGATGACAATTCATCGTGCTACAGTATGCCTCCCATTGCTATTTAGACAATATTTTCATGGGCAGATATGATTTTTTTCACGCGATGCGCCAAATCGTTAAGTTGTTGCGCGAACCACGTTATACAACCTTCATCGCGACGGAAGTAAAAGTACGACGATGATGTGTCGTATGCGCATCGCACGTAGTATCCTATACTAAATACTTCGTGCTGTTGATATGTATACGATGATCTTTCCTGTCAGGATGATTTTGTTTTCCGTAGAATGCATTCCAAGACAGCGCAAACGAATGGGACGCGCTCCTTATTGCAGTGGTTCCCAAATTCGAGTCACTTGTCGTCCTCGACAGTCTGATCGCGCAGTCGTTGATCTTCCGACAATCCAATGCGTGCGACTGCAATTTTTCGTTCGTACTGAAGTAATGAAGACTCCTGTAAATAATAGAGAAATCATTTTTCACTATTTTTTTTTACTGTTTTTTCATTGACTTTTCTTATTATACTTACCGATCGCAGAAAAATTTCTCGTCCTTTTTTCCACTAATCTGCGAACTCACAAGACGCGATAGATTTTTTATCCACGCAAAGTGTCTAATGCTGTCGTTGTGTGAATCTTGTAGATACAAGAGATTGACATTTCTCTTTCTTGTTATCGGTGAGCCGCAGATGAAGGACTTATTTATTCTCGATGCCGTACACGTTGATCGACTCTGCGTTCAACTGTTCGAATTTAGAAATGTCTTTTAAAGTCATTGGAAATTCAATGTTTGTGAGATTCAATACTGTCGTAATAATGCGGATAGGATTCCCGCTCCGTATACTTTTTAGCTGGGTACAGAGCACCGACGCGAAGCATGCATTGTCCATCATACGAATACTGATCACTGCTCGTTTCGTCGCTATTTCTCGTGGCACTTTGATACGACATCCCGCGCATAGGATTTAATTTGTTCACATTGATAATCAAATTCAATATATGTGACAATGTCCACCCGCTGTCGCATTCTTGGAACTCTTCGAGTGATGCTAGGATAGGCTCGATGTGTTGCTCGTATCACTCGCGCAAATCAGTATATCGATCTATCTCGCTGTTCTTTGTAATTATGCTCTTATTAGCACATTTATCCTTCGTCGCGAACTCACTGTTGAACGCGGTACTTTTATACTACACGTCTTTCTACAGCGTCTCGCACTTGCTCTAGAATTACATTGCTAGCGTCTTCTAAAAACCGCCGCGGCTCGATTAGAGGTTTATCACCGCACCTGTCATGTACGACTCTCGAACGCGTGTCGATCTCTCGCCAGACAAGAGATTGTTCGTTGCTACTCGCGTACTCACCACTCGCGTACTCGCCACCAATATGCACGAAACGTCGCTCCAATTGCGACTTTGCACTCGCAAGTGGAGCACTTCGCCACCGCGGATTGTCTGTGTCCAACGGCGAGGCGCGGACGCTTGGCATGACAAAGTTCTTCGAGCTGCTCGTCGCATCGTTGCAGCCACGCTTATATATTCCATTTGTAACTTCTTTGTCCCTTTATCTATCATCCCAATTGAGTCGCAATAGTGACTACGTGTCACCGATCTCTTCTTAAAAAAAAATATCGTTATCGATGTTTCTCTCATAACGCATCGCGACATGTCACCGATCTCACGGTTCTTCCTAGATAAATATCTTTATTGATGCTTCTGACCTTGAAAGAAAGAACTGTGAGAACACAATGATGTGTCCACCAGACAAAACATCTTGTTCGCGTTATAGTACCGCGGCGCATTTTGGAGTGGACGCGGGGTCTGCGGCGGCGGCGGCGGTCCGAAAACGCATTTTGGAGTGAACGCAGCGACGGCGGCGGCGACGGCGGCGGAGGGATGGCGGCGGCAACGGCGAGATGTGAGGACGATCCCAGTGATGTCAACATAGTGGCATTACGTATCATTATAAACATCGATAGCGCCCCCCTCCCCTACCCCCACGCCTACGAGTACCTTCCCGCTCCCCATCCTCCCCTCTAGCCCCCCATGAGTTAGTTAGTTCATTAGTTACTCGCCTTGTTATACTGAAATCCGCTGTCCAGAAACATCCGACACGGCTTAAGCATGCTGCCATCGTGAGTATTAATACAGTGGATAATAAAATGTCTCCGCTATCATCCAATGCGCTACCAAAGCCGACTGGCGTTGACTGACTTAAATACTTCGGTCTTGCTCGCATCCGCATCAGCGGAGTCTAAATGAAACAGCGTGTTATGCTTCGCGCAATATACTTTGCACTGACTCGAAGAACACTTGCCCAAAGTATCAGCCATGAATCGCAAGCAATTGCATATCTTGCAACTACGAATTTCTGAAATCCTTTGCGAGATCGGTAGCGCTAGAAAGTTCTTGCAATGATATAAAGAGTGCTTGGCTTGACAATAATGGCATTTAGTCTTGACAATAGCGGCATACGATGTTTGAGACTTACTGTTTGCCTTGTTTAGCGCGCCGATACTCCTTGCACGAGTGTTCGACTTATCTGTAGTTTCAAGAGTGTATCATTGATAATTGGATAATAAAAATCGAAAAACTTCAAAATTGGCAATTTGATGCCCGTCAGAGACAATTGCCACTCTCGCAAAATGACTGTGTCTAGCTTAAAATATGGACGAGAAGGTCGTTCCAGTAAATGATGGGGCATTTTAATGCCTAAAAGGCACGTAAATGCTTAGATGAGTTGTCCATGATTTTTCTTAGTTCCACAGAGCTCTCTCTCTCGTCATGGAAGACAAATCGATGAACGCACGTAGTTCTGCACGCTTGTACCGTCGGCGGAGGAAATCCCAAGTGATCGCGTAGTTCGCGTCGAAAATTTCTATTGAACTGACTATATTGCCAGCAGCGTCAGTAAGGGCGGATTTGAAATACTGGAATTTTTGCACATTGCTAAATAATGCATTAGCGTGTATTACAGAGTTGAATGAGTCGAAGAACGGAAGTCACTCGTATTTGCCTAAGAATGTGAAAAAATTAAGTTTCGGCAGGCGCATGTAAATATAATTTTCGTTCGCGTCGCGAGCACTTGAAGTAAAGTATCCACTCAATATTTTTCATACGAAGAAATAGGATTACAATCAATAAAAGAGGGAACCTTCAAATCTATCGTCAAATTGACTGGTAATTACACATAAGTAGTCAGTTTCGACTCAAACACGGTTGTAAGAGAATACGAGTATTATAACCGCATACCTAAACGGAAGTTGTAAAATCAAAGTAAATCCCATCTTATTTATTACAATATATTCGCAAACATATTTGTCAACTTTATTTCTGCCTAAGGAGCAAAAATTATACTGGTTATGACAAAAAAATGAAACATTTTCAAAGAAAGATACATCCATAAGTTAACGCCGAGACAGCACAACCTGATGAAAAAAAGAAAATCTTATTCCGTCGCGATTATAATATAAGCTACATTCAAATAATGGAGAAAGTAATGAAAGATCGATGCGCATGTAAATCAATGCGTCTATCATCGATGTAATTATAAGTGTGAACGATATTTGAGATAGGCTTCAAGGAGACTTGCATCTGATTAATTCTTATATCACTGCCAAAATCATCAAACTTACTTTCTGAAGTTACCAAGAAAATATCAAATGGTTTTTATTTCTGAAAATAAAAAATTCGTCATTTTTAAAAACATACTTTAATAAGGTATTTTTAGAATTAAACTAAAATTCAAAGAAATTATGATAAAATTGTAGAAAAGGGAAACCGTCGATGACCTTGACATATGTTGTCAAAGACTCTGAGTGAAGGCCATTACACTTAGAATTACGATTATGACTTTTACAAGCAATGGTCTTGACTTCCAACAGATTTTAGGTGTCGATCGTTATTCATTAAAAATTTATTAACAAAAAAGTTTAAGAAATAATGTCTTATTTCTACTTTATACAATATTAAGAACTACTCCGCATTTGAACTATCTAGAAGTATCAAACTTCCCAAACGAAACTCCCCCTCCCACCCCCCGGTCTCCTGCCAAAGGACGCACGATTTTCCACGCGAAACAACTTCCATCTCACCACCACCCCTGTCAAAGAACGTATGACTTCCCACACGAAGCGATTTCAATACCATCCTCTCTGCCAAGGGGTCTGCCAAATCATTAACAGGGAAGAGATGGGCTAAAAGTCGCTTCGCGTGGGAAGTCGAACACCCCTTAGCAGAAGGATAATAGAGTAAAATTAGCTTCGCGTGAAAAATAAAATAAGGGGGAAGATACCACCTTTATTCTTGACTAACTTCTTAATGTTATTGAATTAAGTTACCAAAAAATATTATTTATATTCTAGAAACTTTTTTTTATTTACAAAAATTTACAAATTTTACGTTTAATATTCCATATTATTGGAAAAAATTAATATGTCATACCTTAAAATACCTAAAAGTGACGTCTATATATATATATCGACAAGATGCCACTTCCTATGGAAGAAGATGTCACAAACAATTAAATAATGTAATACAATATAAATTTGCATATTTTACTTATTTATAGCCTAGTAAACCCTAATTAAAAGTAATATTACAATGTTATAATTTCACACTCAACAATATAAATGAAATATTAGATATACAACTTTGCTTCCGCCGTTTTTTTCTGAAATTCGAGGCTTTATTGTAAAAAACTGGTTATACATTTATGATTCAAAATATTGTCCATCGCTAGCCACTACTTTCTCCCATCTTTCGGGTAGCGTACGAATCCCGCGTCGAAAAAATTGGTCATCTTTTGAGGCTATCCATGAATCGATCCAATTTTTTACTTCTTCATAAGACCGGAAGTGCTGGTCAGCCAGACCGTGTGCCATTGATCGAAACAAGTGATAGTCAGAGGGAGCAACGTCTGGAGAATACGGCGGGTGGGGTAGGACTTCCCATTTCAACGTTTCCGAGTATGTCTTGACCACTTTCGCAACATGGGGCGAGCATTGTCATGCTGCAAAATCACTTTATCATGTCTCTCGTTGTATTGCGGCCGTTTGTCTTTCAATGCTCGGCTCAAACGCATCAATTGCATTCGATACCGATCGCCTGTGATTGTTTCAGTCGGTTTTAACAGTTCATAATATACTACGCCGAGCTGGTCCCACCAAATACAGAGCATGACCTTGGACGTCAAAATCACTGTTCTTGAAGCGTTGAAACCACTCACGACACGTTCTTTCACTAATAGCGGCCTCACTATAAGTATTTGAGAGCATTCAATGAGTCTCAGCCGCAGATTTCTTCATATTGAAGCAAAAAATTAAAACCTCCCGCAAATGACGAGAATTTGACTCGTAAACTGACATTTTCAATCGAGAATAACTTTATGATGCAGACACAAATCGACTAATGTTTCTATGGGGTTACGTTGACAGATGCCCAAGTTTATTGTATGATCTATTTATTTCGACCATCACTTATCGCTAAAGCCATCTATAGGAAAACGGCGGAAGCAAAGTTGTATACCTAATAATTATTATAAATGATTAAATAATTGTCAGTTTTTAAATTACCTTCAATAAAGAAAGGCCTAATAATAGCTTCATTTAAAATTTTCAGCCCGTACGTTGATTTTTTGCTGATTCTAAGTATGTGCCTCGTACATCCAATGAGGATTTTCAATTATGTCGATTTACATTCCCGATTAGCTCAAAAGTAGCTTCATCTGAAAAAATAATGTTGACTACAAATAAAAGATTTCTATCGATATTTAACATCATACTTTCGCAAAATTCAATGCGACGATCAAAATTATCTTCATAGTTCCTGCGCCAGATGGATCTTACATAAATAAAATTTCTTCTTTTTTTTTAGAATTTTATGAATTTTATGAACTGACATAGAATCGATTGTGTGTTGTGCAACTTTGCGAATTGAATTACGCGGATCTTCGATAAAAAACTAGAACACTTAATCTTTTATCAGGATTTGTCGCTATTGCTGCATCTACCTTATCTATTACGGTCTTTTACAAAACCCATTTCTTCAAAACATTGTACAGTACGAATAATAGTCGATTTAGATATACTATTGTCCTCATTCCTAAAAGTTTGATTGAAAAGTTCGTAAGATCTCCTACAATTATCCCATTCTCTCTACATCATTAAAAAAGATATACGCTCCTGTTCAGTAAGCATTATAAAATATTTTAAATAAATACTATTTAAACAAAGATAATTATGTGGCGATAAGCAATCTCAGAATGGAGTTCACGAAAAAGTATATCTTTTCAATCACAGGTCACAGAAAGAGTGAACTTGACAGGAGAGATCTCTAGCTTATGTCTCCAATTTTGTTGGAAAGATTGGAAGGAGGGAAAAGAAATAGAAAGGAATAGGAGGGAAAGGGAAGGGGAAAGAGAAGGAAAGGATAGGAGGGAAGAGAAAATAGAGATACAGATATTCGTGGGCACATACATGATTCATAAATCCAGTCGGACAATTTGTACGTAATAGATAATGCCGGCGGTTCCGTAAATTTCAACTCTCATAACTTGAAAAGTATTGATTAAAAAGAGACTTTATTATAGTGTTTTGGAAAGTTCTCGACCTCAGCTATTAGATTCTAAATCAAAAATAGGGTTTTTCGTTTAAAAAAATCGATTTGACTTGACCTTGATGGCGCCATCCAAGGTCAAATTGATAAAGTCATTCAATAGATTATTTTCAACCCTATAACTTTTGTATAAAACATTTTTCTCAAAAATGATTACTTTTCAAGATATATAAGGGGTCCAATACTTTTCCTACACCCTATATATTGAAAAACGTCATCATTGAATAAAATCGAGCACATTTTGACTGGAACAACGGTTCGATTTCAAATGAAGAGAAGAATTATAATAAAAGATTAATTTCAGAGGCAATTTTCATTTAAAAACAAAGAAATGGTTTAAACTTACAAAATGACACGGATTTATTGAACCTCTTATATCATGAATTAGTTGGTCACAAAAGCTTAAAGTTTCCTTGTTTTAAATTCCAGGTATTTATTAGTAATTTTATATTTATTAAGTGTACAACTTTGCTTCCGCTTTTTTTTCCGAAATTCGAGGCTTTATTGTAAAAAACTGGTTATACATTTATGATTCAAAGTATTGTCCATCGCTGGCCACTACTTTCTCCCATCTTTCGGGTAGCGTACGAATCCCACGTCGAAAAAACTGGTCATCTTTTGAGGCTACGAATCGATCCAATTTTTTACTTCTTCATAAGACCGGAAGTGCTGGTCAGCCAGGCCGTGTGCCATTGATCGAAACAAGTGATAGTCAGAGGGAGCAACTGGAGAATACGGCGGGTGAAGTAGGACTTCCCATTTCAACGTTTGCAAGTATGTCTTGACCACTTTCGCAACATGGGGTCGAGCATTGTCATGCTACAAAATCACTTTATCGTGTCTCTGCAGCCGTTTGTTTTTCAATTCTCGGCTCAAACGCATCAGTTGCATTCGATACCGATCGCCTGTGATTGTTTCAGTCAGTTTTAACAGTTCATAATACACTACGCCGAGCTGGTCTCACCAAATACAGAGCATGACCTTGGACGTCAAAATCACCGTTCTTGAAGCGTTGAAACCACTCACGACACGTTCTTTCACTAATAGCGGCCTCACCATAAGTATTTGAGAGCATTCGATGAGCCTCAGCCGCAGATTTCTTCATATTGAAGCAAAAAATTAAAACCTTCCGCAAATGACGAGAATTTGGCTCGTAAATTTTCAATCGAGAATAACTTTATGATGCAGACACAAATCGACTAATATTTCTATGGGGTTATGTTGACAGATGCCCAAGTTTATTGTATGACGTCTATGATCTATTTATTTCGACCACCACTTACCGCTAAAGCCATCTATAGGAAAACGGCGGAAGCAAAATTGTACACCTAATATTTTTATTTTTGTTGATTGCGTTCTCATATTTGTGTTATTCTTATTGCATTCTGACCTCACATTCGATAATGAAATCTCTTTGTAATCACATCGTTTGTAACAGACCATCGTTAATTTGGTTTTAATGTAAATTTTTAGAGAATTTGACTTATATAATTTTAAATTTTAATCATATTTAAACATATACATCTTAGTCTATTGACTCAATTTTAGTGAAATACATCTAATATCATCAGTTTATGTATATCCGACAAAATAACAGACAATATAACAGACAACATAGAAATTTTCAATTATTGACAACAGTTTAACAATGATTTGACGACTTGACGAGTAAAAACATTATTTTATATCTTTATGACTATCAACATTTTTATATTGAAGAGGACCCTATACAAGGATCAAAACGTTTGTATTTAAATTTTTAATATATGTATTATTACACGAATATCTAGTGTTGGCTCACAAGCATTTCCTTACATTATCATTCGATCTTAAGAAATCATACATGAACCAATCAGAGGGCCGTATTAATGTCTTAAGACATTAAGATGGTCTCAAAATAAGAAGACTATAAATACTAGCCATAGTCAGGTCTTATATTCAAGACCATCTTAAATACAATCTTAAGATAAAAAAAATCGATTTCTTTTTTTTTCATTTTCTTGTAATTTGAAATCGTAAAAATGTACCTCGAAAATCTTGAGATGAAATTCGTCAAACCGATCTACAAAGGTTTAAAGAACGCAGCGCCCATATGATACGAGATTACATCCTGCAGACGGACCTTGCATCAAGTATAAAGGCCATAAAAAGCACATAAAAAACTTAAAATCAAAAATCTAAGCAGTAAGCGAATTGACCAATCACGGTAGAGTATGTAAGAGTAATAACATAAGCAGTAGCAATTCAACATGATTTTCTTATGTCTTACTGCTTTAAGTTTTTTTATGTGGCATAGCCAGTACTCTATGCACTCTGTGTATGTACTCAGGATGATCCTTTGTAAAGATTTGATTGCGAAAATATCATCCAGGTATGTGCTCTCATGTATCATCTTATCCTTGTTTAATATTGAGTGAGTAATAAGAATAAAACGATATACGCGGGGGCACTCGGGTGATGTTCCCAAACGCAACCTAATTTGTGAAATTTCATTTAAAAAAATTTTCGATATAAGGATTAGTGTGTCCTGGAGTTCTTTGAGGAAGATATTTTATGATGACACTGGTATAGCCGACTAAGGGTAAGTTACTGAAATTATTCACCTCGTAAATGCACGAGAAATTTTAAACAAGTTTTTCGAAACGACTTTTTTCAAATCATGTATTTTTTTTACGAATTATTGGGCGGACTTGTGCTTTGGCACAAATACACTATACATATATTAGGCTATCGTTTGACTCTCCAACTTTTTGATATCTTCAAAATTATTATTTTTCCAAATCACAGGATATAAATATTTTTTAGAAAAATCGAAATATTTTCTTTCAAACGGCGTCATTTTATTAATTTTTTCTCCAATTATTTATTAGAAGGCCGAACGATAACTACATTTGTGAAGAATAAAATAAAAAAAAATTCGTTTGTTTCAGATTACGAGAGCGACAGCAATCACCACGCCCGACGAAAGCAAATTTGTCAAGCATGATCTGTGCATTTATTTATTTATAACTTTTATAATTAACAATAAAACGCTTTGTAAAAATTTGAGGTATTATTTCCAATGTAGATAAATGTAAAATACATAACATTAGCTGTTAGATTTAATCATTCTTACAAACTTAATTCCCAAAAATTGTCTTAAAAACGAATAGTCAAAATAGAATACCCTCTTAAATTGTGACAACTTTTCACGCGACATTGTAACTTTTAACATAAAAGCACGAATATCACGAATATGTTTGTGTACATCACGCAAACATGTGACTGATGTGGCCCTATCACGGCCATTACACATTATGTGATCGTTTTATTCCTACGTTGCACTATGTAATACATAGGTTTTGGAATTAATTTTTATGCACGATATATAGAAGAGTCAGCGATCTAACATTAGATATAAATCTTTGTGGTCTCTACCTTACATTAATTTTTATAATACTACATTATGTTATGTTCGAAACCTAAAGCAGGGAGCAGAGATTCTTGCATAAGTCCGACGATAGATATTTTAAGTCTTAAGCCGTAAAGAAATTGAATAATTGTAGTCAAATGCGAGGAGAATAATTGATTGTGATTCGTCCACTTCTTATAGCTTAAAAATCTATTGTAGATCCGTACTAATGCATAACACAGGTATAAAATTTAACCAATCAGAGTTTTTTATTTTATGGAAAAGAAGAAAACGCTGGACTTCGATTGGTACATTTTTTATGCATTACACGTTATGCATTATACAAGAGTCTGTGCTCCCTGTCTTATAAGCTTTTTACAATAAGTCATTACCTAAGTTTTAAGTCTTAAACTATAAGAAATGAACCAATCATCGATTATTCTTCCCACATTCTATTGTAATTGGTTAATTTCTTATGATTTAAAACTTAATACTGAGGTAATAGCTTATCGTAGAAAACCCATTAAAGTTTGAAGTTCGATCGCAATAAAAAAAATTTTTTCTCTTGCAGCTAAGAAAAAAGGATCCGCCACATCCGATTAGAGTGGCGAAGACGATCGACGTGATAGCCAGGATCACTTTTCCAGTCGCCTATTTCATGTTCCTCACTTTCTTCTTCATTCACTATAAGGGCACTTCATAGAATATACAACAATCTCCGAGAAGTCTCCTGTCACTGGTATGAGCAACAATGAAACTTTGCAATAGATGTTCATGTCATAGAAACCAAATCTACAGATTCGAATCTTCTCTTAAAATTGAAAATCCAAATAAATAAAGACATAAATAATTTCCAAATAAATAAAGACATAATCATTTGTGTCACAATAAAACAATTATCTGATTTTTTTTGGTAAAGATAAGAATAACAACACATAATACAAATAAGCATATAGATTCAAAATTTCTGAATCATAAATATTACTTAACTGTAATGAACGAAATCAAATTAGTTGCAATGGATAAATGAAACATTTGAAGTATAAAAACATTTTTTTCTGAAGGGAAAAAGAGTCACTAGCACAAGAATATGCAAAGATGCGACATAAAAGAAAAGGATACCAACGATGGATCGTCTCCAACCATTCTTCATCTCCTCTCACGTGTGATAGTTCTTGGATGCACTCTTCTATGAAGGAAGTAGCTGATTACGATTGCTTCGCGAGCAACAACCATACATTTATCTTCATTATTCTTTTCTCTTTCTTATATCTGATAATAGAATATGTCATCAGCGAATGCTTTGGTCAAGCAGAAAGAATGACGCTTAGCTTAGTTAACGATGTGATCAAACGTATTATAATGTAAGATATATTGTAATATCATTACAGACGAACCTCTGTATTCTTAACACTTTTAACTTTTAACTTTTACATTCTTATATGATATGTTTCAACTTGCCCTAAGTACTAAAAATCTATAATTTACGAAGTGCTATAGGCTTTCATTACTATCAATACATTTCAGAATGTACTCTTATTTTTCTCCTATTTATTTTCATGTATTTTAAAATTTGTGTTTGCATCGCTTCAATATTCATATATTTGCTATATGATAATAAAATAGCGAAACTTCTTATATCTGACACTAAATGGACTAATTATATTTAACTTATACAACCATAAATATATAGCGACAGCACTTTTAAAAACACTGGTTTAATTTTAATTTTAAAGTGAGAGATTCGAATATATTCTCTTAAGTTGATGTTATATACATGGTGATAAATTAAAAGGAAATGAAAAAAACATAAAAATATGAAAATTAAGTATAAAAATAACAATCTTTTTAGTGGAAAGATATTGTCAATGATCTCGGGACAGCGGTTGTAAAGTAAAAAAAATACTTAAAAAAGAAAATTTTTACACTTTGATTAACACGTTTAACATAGATCTTATGAATTGCATATTTCAAATAGATTCACTAAATGTGTAATTAACATTTTTTGTAATAGCGAATTCGATTGGATGCACTTAGTGCGCATTGATGCACATTAAAGCTGTCATACACAATTGACGCAAATATATGTATTTAATTTAATATAAACATAAAAACGAATGAAAAATTCAACACATATTATTACTATTAAATAAAAAATTAAATAAAATACTATTAAATAAAATCTCTATTTTATTCGAAATATTTGCATTTTATTAGATAAAACGATTTTAATATACAATAGTGCACATTAAAATCGTATACTTTATCTATTTTAATAATATATACACTAGTACGTCCAAATTCATCGAATTCACTATAAGAAAATTAATTATAAGAACAAATGATTGAGCCAAAAAGGTTGCATTGAGCAATAATATACTCAAATAGTAAAATCCATTAAATATTTTTTAAAAGGTATTGCTTTTTATTATAGTAGAATACCAGAAATTTGTTAAATTATTATTAATAAAATACCAGAATTTGTTAAATTTTATTAGTAGAATATCAAAAATACAACAAAGGAACCTGCTAACACAATATAATAGAATTACAGAAACAGAATTTAAAGAAATAGAAATAGAATATTATTTCATAATCATTTGAATGATATATTCTATTTAAATTAATATTGATGTACTATTGCTTCTATTTTCTTTGTAAATTGTGTAGTTTAAATAATAGATATAGTATTGAGAATATTAAATCGCTTTATATGTTTGTAGTCTCCTAGAACTGTTTTATTTATATTTTATTTTTCTTCCTTATTTCTCTCATGATATAATTTTACATTAAACATATAATTGGAGTGCAGCATAAATCAACATTCTTGTTAGTAAAATTAATTTTTATATAGTATCATATTATTTATGTCAAAATTGAAGGCACTTCCGTACATAGATCTTATATACATGGATGTACTTTTTTCGTTAGATAGAGATACTAAATGCGTATTTTCTATCCTTCGTTACACCAAACAACACATATGCTCGAAATGACATATAAGAAATGATCAACCATTTCAAATATATCATTACGCATTAACATTGTAACCGATAGATTATAACTGACGAAGTTTTGCAATAATGAGGAAATAAGACGATGTAATATATTGGAGCTATGTAGTGTATATTGGAGAGAGAATGATAATATTTCCTTTCATTCGTAAGTACTTAATGAACGATTCAAAATGTAATAAAATAATTGAAGTTTATACATGTTTATATGACATTACGTCCGAGTTTACACAATAATCTCATTCTCATAAAAGAATAGAAGATATAAGTTGTTTTCCATTTACATCAATTCTCAGATGATTCTCATTTATGTCATAACTCAGTTGAATGCACGTTCCATTTGCATTCTGATAAGTGAGATTCAACTGAGTTTTTAACTATAATCTGATCTGACAAGATCAAGATCGTGTGCTTTAGTGAATCTCATAAACTCACTTCAAAGTGAGGTTATAAACCTATATTGACATAACTTTTTATCAAAGTAAGCAAGTAGTGATGTCAACTCTTATTCTACAAGGATACAATTTGGTATCTTATCCATACAAACGGGAGCAGTAGAATTCACCCATTCAGAAGGATTCAAAAAATCTCTAAAAATTCAGCAACATACTTTCAACTTTCTAGAATAAATATTGTATTTCATTTTCAAAAAATAATAAAATGTAGTATAATTTATAATTACTGAAAGACTCAAAAAAACTTGCACGAACAGGAATCGCTCGGGTCACTAGTGACCCGTTTTGTAAGATAAGGATTAATCTGAGTATAAAATACTCAGCTCACTTCAGTTTTACTTGTGTGTAAATGGAAAGCAACTATTATATATATTTACTCGCTCTGTTAACTTGAATCCTTGATTATAAGCAAAGCGTATCCATATTTATAAGATCTATGCTTCTGCATTTAGGAAACTACTCTCTTCTCCCAAAACTCGCGTCTACGTATTTGTGTTTTGTGAAATAGCATAAAGTATACATTAATTAAATCAACAAAAGTCGTTTTACTTGAAATAAAAGGATTCTTTAAATTCTTATTATATACATATATTTCTCTACTAACGCTAAATATTCCTAAAATATTCATTTTAAAAATGTCCCAAAAAAAAAGAGAGAGAGTTCGAAGAATATTCTGGAATATCCCAAAATATTTATTATATTGGAATATAACAGCAATATTCAAATATTTATATCAGTTACAAATTCTACAGGATGTTTCCTTTAACTTGTTCTCATTCTCTTTAAAATATCTCCATTGTTTTTGATGATACAAGAAAATACCACAGAGGATCTTGTACGACTCGAAGGGGCACATATTATAATAAGCAAAAAAATTTTTTCAAGATCATATTTTTTGAAACTTTAAGGTCACCTCTACTTTTTTAAATGGAATCGTATAATTTTTTTTTACAAAATATGATTCCTATAACTATTCTGCATGTAAAAGTATTAAGATAGTGATAGCAAAAAACCAATAGTATACGAGATACTTTATTCTGGCAAATACAGAATTAGGTATTTAAGACAGCCTGAATAATTCACTTGTTTTTAACAATAGAAGGAAAAGTTGCAAGATTTCAAGGGGTATATATTTTGGTCATATTGTCTTTCTTCTAAGTGAAGGCGGTAAAAAAATATGAAAATTACCTCCATTTTTTTAAACAGAATTATATGATTTTTTTTACACAATATGATTTCTTTAATTATTCTGCATATATAGTTTATGAGATATTTTATATTTTATTCTGTCATATGTTGGCATAAATTAATAAATAATTCGTAAACTATTGATTTTTTTATAATTGTATCTTAATACTTTTATGAACAGAATAATGAAATGAATTAATTAGTGGAAAGAAAACACAATTGCTTTAAAAAATATGTACGCAAAATGGATAATTTTTTAAATAAACAATTATATATTTTTTTTCCACTAATTGATTCATCTCATTATTCTATTCATAAAAGTATTAAGATACGAATGTCAAAAAGTAATGGTTTACGAGGTATTTAATATTTTATATCAATATGTAACAGAATAAAGTAAAAATATCTCGCAAACTATTGATTTTTTGATATCACTACCTTAATACTACTTTTATGTGCAAAATAATTAGAAGAACCATATAGTGTGTAAAAAAAATCATACAATTTCTTTTAGAAAAGTAGAGATGACTTTGAAATCTCAAAAAATATGACTTTGAGAAAAATTTTTTGCTCATCATAATACAATATGTGTCCTTTTAAATCAAACAAGCTCATCTGTATTTTCTTATATCATCAAAAATAACGGAGACATTTTAAATGATCAAATTACAAGAAACATCCTGTATATTGTATTTCAACAATGTTCTATATAATACTTTTTTTAGGCTTTCTCGGATATTATCTTCAAAGATACCAGAAGGTTTGCAGATTATCGCCGTGTATTTATCCATTGCTAATGCAAACGTTTCGTGAAGTTTGTCATTCACTTCATCAGGGCGCACTGATATTGAGCTGATGCTCCCTTTATATAGATGCTGTAAAGGGAGACGGGAGGTATGTTAAGGAAGGAGGGGATCTTCCTTGGCTCGAAAAATTTCTGAACAAGTATAGAGAGGCTCTAAAAATACAGAAACATCCAGACAATTTGAACAGAGACTCATTATAATATAAGTAGGATATGGAAGACTGCTCTCTTGACAAGGAAATCTCCTTCTTCTCTTTCTCAACATGCCCTCATCTACCTCTACAGCATCTAAATAAAAAGAATCTCCGGAGGAGCAACTCATTGTCAGTATCAGTGTGCTCTTCGCCCTGATGAAGTGAACGGCAAAGTTCACGAAACGTTAGCATTAACAATATTCTGTGCATATTCCGCAAAATTTTAATTATTCTAGAAATTCCCTGAATCACTTTGTAATCAACTTTATGTCTAAACTTTATGTAGTAAACATACCCAGTAAACATTAAATTGTTTTTAAGATTAAAAGACATCATAAAATTCTACGAGACGTCCGAAAAAATTATAAAAGACCTCTTTAAGACATTTTTAAGACGTCTTATGTCTGTCTTTTAGAAGCCTTATTATTATTATAGTTTTTTAGACATCCTATCCTTATAGAAAAGTACTACTGAGCACTTAGAATATTTGAGGTACTACTATACTATAGCACTACAGCACTACTGTATTCTGCAAGCGGCATAGTACGCAGTATCGCCGTGAGATGGATTCGTTTTCCAAAAGGAGAAAATGACACGGCTTTATAAAGAGGCATATGTAAACGAAATCCATCACTTATTCTTCGTTCGATTAGAATGTGCTTGTAGAGCCTCTAAAAGTGCTTTTTTTTAAATAGTTATTAATAGTTATTAATAGTTATTAAAATAGTTATTAATAGTTAGTTTCTGTGATGTATACTCGTTTCCTGCATTTTTTCGAAACACGGATATGTAGAAGATCTTAGCATCACTCGGCACTACTACTTCTGCACTACTACAGTAGTGCAGTAGTGCTGTAGTACATACAATAATACCTCAAAATACTCATAATACCTCAAATACTCCTAGTACTCAGTAATATTTTTCTATAAGACATCTTTTAGGCATTCTATATGACATTTTTAAATGTCTTTTAGTCCTCACTTTAGACCTTCTCAGGTAGCTAAATTTGCCAAGATCATATATTCTCAGACAACATTTTTACGTCTTAAAGACGTTCTAAAATCACATTTTAAAACGTCTTAAAATTATCAGAAAAATGTCATATGACGCTTTTGATGATATCTTTCAAATATATTTAGACATCTTAAATTTAGACGTCTTTTAGACATTTTTTAAGACATTTGCGCTGCCTTTTAGACCTTAAAGACAGATTCCGATGTATTACAAGACATTTGCAATCTTTTTTAATGAATAGTCACCGTGATCATATTGGAATTGTGACATCAGCAGCGAGAAATGACACGTTAATTTATGTTACGTAAATAAACAATTTGGGTAAATAACGAGATCGCTTTAAAACACTTCTAAAAATCAATTAAAACTGTCCTTTCCTCCCTTAACAGTCAGTAAATGGTCGTAAAAGTACATAACGTGAATTTCTATCGGACTTTATCCGGGCAGAAAGCATACAGGTCTAACAGCTATTGAAACAAGTGAAAAATACTTTTACATATAAAATTCCATGATAATTTTAATTTTCATCCATTTTTATGACTTTGATAAGTACGAAATAAGTCACATTTTCACACTAAGCACATAATAACGAAATGACACGTAACATAAAATTTCATCATCAAAATAAATATCACTTTTCACATCTATTATATAGTTCAGCTTTTTATCGTGGCGAGGCGCTGTAACAGTGCTAGAGTCATATAATAAGAGTCGAGACAACAACCATTCGTCCTCGGAAGTGGTTATCACCACTGGGATTGTGTGATGTATTAGTGAAAACGTGAGTTTGTATACACACACACTATATGTGTTAGTAAAACGCAAGTTTGTGTAACGTACTCTGTTCGTATGAGTTATATAAACGACATCCCAGCAATGGCGTCCTTCTGGTCTGTTGTCTTATTATTATAATCTTATTATAGACTCTTATTATAGTCAATATTAGAATCCCTATAAGAGAGTCGCATCAATCTTGTACAAATTTTCATTGGCTTTGAAGTAAACTGGCGAAATTAATCATCGATGCCATTGTATTTCCACTTGGAGCATCGTGAACGCGGTAATTTAGATTTTAAAAATTGTGAGAGTAGAATTTACTAAATTATATAATATTGACAAATAGAATTTATATTAAATTATAAAATATTGACAAACGTAGATCTGTTTTCTATGCTGAACTAGTTTTACACTTTTGAACTGAAATAGTGATGATACGAAACAATAATGAAATAACACTTTCATTTAACAATACTTTTATTTTACAATAAAATGATCTTGCCATCATCAAACTGCTATATACTGATAATTTTAAACGTCCTTCTTGACAATTATATATTGGGAGTATAAATTAGTTCAGTCCATTTTTTATGTTCAAAAATGCATTTATTTCAAAACAAAATGAATGAACAGATCAATTAAAGTATTGTCCATCACTACTACTTTTTCCCATCTCTCAGGCAATTTTCGAATTCCATCTCGAAAAAATGACTCTCTTTGGAACTCGTCTTTGGAGGCGATCCAATTTTGGAACTAATTTTCGATTTCTGCGAAAGAAGTGAACCGGTGACTTGCCAAATCGTGCTGCATTCTTCGGAACAGCCAGAAGGAGCAATGTCCAGAGAATACTCGGCGGATGCGGTAAAACATCCCATTTGAGCGTTTCCAAATATTTTTTTACGACTTTAGCAACATGAGGCCGAGCATTGTCATGAAGAAGAATAATTTTATCATGTTTTTGCTCGTATTCCGACCGTTTTTCCCGCAATGCACGACTCAAACGAATCAATTGTAGTCAATATCGCCCATAATAGAATCGCCAGGTTTCAGCAGCTCATAGTAAACAAGACCATTTTGGTCCTACCAGATACAGAGCATGATTTTCGAACCATGAATGTTCGGCCGTGGTATTGAGGTCGATGACAATGATTGACCGGGCTTAGCATAGTATTTTTTCTTCTTGGAGTTGTCATAGAATATCCACTTCTCATCTCTAATCACAATCCGAAAAACTTTTCTCTCTGTTGTCTTTGAATCAGCTGTTCACAAGTGAAAAATCGCCTTTCAACGTCTCTCGGTTCGTCTTTCAGTTCATAAGGCACCTTGTTTTTAAATTATTCCCACGGCTCTTAATCGTACAGAAACGACTTATTGAGTTACTCCTAATGATTCTGTAAGTTCCTCTTGCGTTTGACTCTGATCTTCTTCGAGTAATGCCTCTAATTCTTTGGCTTCGAATTTTTTTGGCTATCCAGAGCGAGGCTTGTCTTCAACGCTGAAATCTCCATCCTTGAAACCATTCCCTACATGATTTATCAGTTGGAGCAGTGTCACCATAAACTTCGATGGGCTTCAGCCGCATCTATTCTTCCAATTAAAGCAGAAAATCAAAATCTCCCGCAAATGCTGCTTGGTTAACACAAAATTCAACATTTCAAACACAGTAAAAATCAAGATTTTTGTATGAAACTAAATGCGATATAAACTGAATATTATTAGCAGATGTTTAATCTCTCTGAAACTGTCAAAATCAGCTGTCACTATGAACCAGTCACAATAGCTGGAGTCATTTTTAGGGAATCTAATTTATACTCCCAATAAATAATTTTCAATCCAAGAGCAATAAATTCATGATGGAACCAATAGATAGCGTCTATTAGTTTAACAAAAACGCCGCTATCTCGTATAAGCAGAGGCGCCTATCTCATAATAAGGGGCTTTCCTCTGTATTTATAAACAATATGAAATCTCATAAGATGTGTAAGAAACATAATCTATAGAAACAAATGTTTTAAACGGTTTAACTGGATTTTAAGTGTTTGTATAATTCTGTGTAAATCTATATTTATATTTTTTTAATTTTATTTTTCTTCAATTATATGTGAATTAAAATTCAATTTTTATTTAAAAAGTAACTTATGTTAAAATTCATTAAATTGATGTTTTCTTTCTTTCTGGACATGAATTTAAATCCAAAACCAAATTCAGATCTAAATCTGAATATAGATTTGGATCCACAGATTCAGATCCGCGGATCCGAATAATTCAGACATTCGGATTACCCAAATAATACAATTTGGAATTTTTAAATCAGAATCGATTTCGGATATCCGAATATTTAGAAGCCTTTCTTCTTCTTCTTCTTCTTCTTGGTGAATGGCCAAGAAGCATTCAAACATGGAACTAGGTCCCTGAGGATCTGCGTAGAATTAAACAAATAAAAAATTGGAATGCAATGCACTTCAAACCGAGCAAAAGATGATGCAATAAAACCAAAAACTCTGGAAGACTCCCTCTAGACTGGGCATCTGCGATTACGACGCTTCGGCGCCGCACGGATGCGCATCCAGACAAATAAAGGGACTATCAGTGGTGTACAATTGCACAGTCGAAGCCGGCCACACTTTTTCAAAAAATGGTTGAGGTGATGCAACACCCAAAGCAGTGCGAGACAAACGTCCGACCAGCTCAAGTGCTGAACAGGAATTACGTAGTACAGAATTTAGAATCTTTCTTTAATAGAGAGGCGTCCCTGTTAGACGCCATTTTACTTCAGATTGACGCAACTTTCTTATAGACATTCTAATCAGTGGCATCATTCAATGGTCTGGCGTAATCGGTCATACACACAAGCATGAGCCTATATTCGCCTTCCGGCGCGTCGAGAGCGAATGAGATAGCGAGAGAACGTCCTTCTAGTTACTTGTTTCAAGCGACCGAAAATGCTTTCTCGATAATCTCGGTCACTCAACGATGTGTATCAATAAGGGACGAGAAGCATTTTAACATACGTTCTTAAAAAATTCGGAAATATTTCAAAAACGAAGCATTTTTAAGAAAAATATTTCAGACACAAATTGTAAAATTTAAAATGATTATTTACTGATCTGATCAATTTGACCTTGAATCATATTGGCATCGCCAATATCAGATCAAGATTATGTTGATTTTTTAAATGAACACTCTATTTTTTATTCCAGAATGTAAATAATAGCCCGTCAAGAGCTTTTCAAAACACTATAATAAAGTTATTTTTTATTAAGTACTTCTCATGTTATAAGGCTTGAAAGTTACAATACCGCCGGCATCAGCATTACGCAAGGTGTCTAGCCGATTGTTAAAATGTTGAATGTTGTTCATGATCATGTCCTAAATAATATTTGTTAAGCTCATAGTTATTGGAGATTGTTTCTCTTATTTTAATTTTTACACTGAAAATTCATTTTTATGTAAAAATGAATCTAGTTTATATTTAAAGATTCAATAAACGTTGCTCATGTATTTTAACTTTTACTTATTTTTGCTTAGCAATCTTGAGCTAGAAAATCTTACATATTTTAAAATAATTTTTTATTTGTCAAGCTTTGAAAAGCAAAATAAGTTTCTTTTCTACAGTCGATGTTTTAAAACTCCCATACGCGAATTATTTCAAAAGTTATATGAAAATATATTTGACCTAATATATGTTTATTACTACTTTGATTACTTATTTCAGAAAAGAACTACGAAAAATAAAAAGAAAAAAGAGCAGGATTTGAATTTGATTTTTCAGTATTCTGATGTGAAATCTTACGACCTCACATAAATTTCCTATTATTCGAGTCTATGAACGAGGTATATAATGCGCATGAAAAATTGTAAATAATTAAAAATCTCGTAAATTTTTACGTTTTGATATGATTTTTATACTATTTTATACTATTCTAAATTAATGGAAGAAATATATTATTATTACAATTTATTAAAATTTATATCTTATTTAGAATGCCATTATCCTTTATTATTGACACATGAATAGTCAAGAAAGCATTTTTGGTTTGAAAGCGATTAGAGAAGAACGTTTTCTCATTATCTTTTTCTTCTTTGCGCCTTCTATTGGATTTTCGATTCACTACAGTGAAACATAATACCTAGATTCAGTGGATAAATGTAGCACATCTCCTCGATAGTAGTATCCTAGATGTAATAGAGAAGCGCAACCGAGCATATTTAAAGGTTATAATTAATCATCTGAAGAAAAAATGACGATCTGCGCTTACCTCTGTCATTCTGCAAATACGGAATGCGATTCCTACAACAGTAGTGTTCTGCTGACTACAAATACTGATTCTCTTTGGAGACTACAGTATACATATCAAGATTTAAAAATATTAAATGATACTTATCGAAATTAGAAGACTATTCGTAAAAAAAATTCCAGCGGAATCAATTAGAAATCGAGACAGCGGTTGTTATATCTAGGAGTTCTCTGTTATGTCTAGAAATCTACTCGAGAGTAAAAGATTCTACTTCTTTTGTTTTCTTACATCCAATCTATGTTCTTCGACCTAATCGATCAGTCAAAAAGTCTCGCAGATATGAGACTATATACATACACATACCCGTGCCTACATCGTGGGCGGAACAGTGGCCCCCCCTAGGCCACCCAACTCTACATATGAATTATATACATATGATTTTAATTCATAACTTTAATTTTGTTTACAAATTTAAACATACATTTAACAGTGTTATTATTTAAGCAAGCAAAAACGCTACATCTCAAATAACAAAACGTTCCTTGGCATAAAAAAAGAAATAGATGCTTAGCACAAGTTTCTCTTTAATTGCCATCGTGTTGCTCACCAGGGCAATTATAATTTCGTTTAGGTCAACCTAGAGGCATTATACGGACAATGATTGTTTTCACAAACGAGCAGAAATGCTGTAACAAATTTATTCCCATAAATGTTATTACAATTTGTTGAAAATCGTTTTTATAAAATATTTAATCCACATTTTTGTCAATCGAATGGAAATGAAGTGTCATCGAGTAATACGGTACTGTCATGGTTCCCTCTGGTTGTGCATAAGCATTTATGGTATAAATTCAATATCATAAGTAAAATCGGAAGTCGCTTTTTTCAAAAAAAGATGGCAACTGAGGCGACGCAATTTGTATCAAATTTATAGCAACATGCGGGAAACTTGTTATCTGGGAGGTTGAATAAAGAAAGAAAATCTTAAATTCAATCAAATCTGTAAAAAATTCGTTTCTGAAATCCAGGAATTTTTCACCAAAAAATATGATTTAGATCCTGTATTTCAAAACCGTAGCTGCAAGGAGACTCAATTTATAATACTTTAATCCTATATAGAAAAGCATTAATATAAGTATATCCCATTTTATTATTCTAATAATTCTGTATAGAGTCTCTCTATCAATTTTACAGTTACGTAAAAATAAAAAAATCAACTTCAAATAAGAGATCTATATTGAGCCGTATTTAAATTCAGATTGTCCATGAATCTATTCTGAATTTTCTCATAAACCATCCCATGATTAGCAATAACTTGTTTAGAGTCAATATTATTATTTAAACATACATCATTTCTGGAAGTGTCCTTAGTCGCTTTAGCCGCAATTTCGTTTCCTCGAATATACAGGGTCCCGAATATGCAGGGCACCAGGTCGGCCCTGAGCAAATTTTCGTAACTATCAATGGAGTCCTAAGAGCGGAGATAATTGAAAAACAACATTAGCAACAATTAAAAATATACAATTCTTACATAAATATTTCGATATTAACATAAATATTTCGATAATTTATTATTAAATTCGTGATTTTTTTATTTTATAAATGCTGTATAAATAACTACGTATACTTTTAATGCTATTTAATATCTTATATATACCAAAAAATTATAATTTTTTCTCTGCAATTATCATTTCTATTGATAATCAAACTCGGATAATAACATTAAAATCATAATTTTAAGTAAAAATCGAGCATTATTAAGTTTTGAACGTATATATATATAGAGCTATGAAACTAATAAATCATGAAATTAATACTGTATTATCAGTTTCTTACTTTTAATCACTTAAATTTTAACAATTTCACGCGATCTCCATAAGTGCTGATCATCTTTAATAGTATCTCGTCGGTACTTTAATTTAGATGCTATAAGCAATTTGAATCTTTAAATCATTAATTGGACTCTCTCTCTCTCGCTATCTCGTTCGCTCTCAGCGCGCCGATGGTAAACACGCAAATAAGATTTATAATATATCTAACAGTGTTATGACTTAAGTCTTATGTTTTTAGTAAATCTAGATCAACAATGGATGTTTTAAGCTTTAAGTCGTAAGAAATTGACCAATTACAGTCGAATATGAGGAGAATAATTGATTCTGATTCGTCCATTTCTTATGGCTTAAGGTTTAAAAACCTATTGTAGATCTGGAATAAGGCTCTAAGATTCCTTGTATTTATACACTTTTAGCCCGGATCTACAATAGATTTTTAAGTCATAAGAAATGAACGAATCATAGTCAATTATTATTATTCTCCTCGTATTCGACTGTAATTGTAAATAATCAATTTCTTACGGCTTAAACAGTTTTTAAATGTAAGAACGAACTATAAAATTTTGCAAGAAAAGATTCAATACCAACTTCATAACGCGAAACAGGTCGGTATTCATAGTCAATTCTTACATTTAAGACTGTCTTAAGTACAATCTTAAAATGTTGTAAGTCAATCCGAAGACTGTATTAATATCTTAAAACATTATATTTAAAACCGTTTTAAAATAAAAATATGAATACTGTTTAGTCTCATATTTAGCGGTTTAGCTTCTTCCTTATAAACAGTCCTAAACAGAGAAGGCAGAAATTTAGAAAGAAACACTGTCCAACTGTACACATCATGTTATCTATTCCATCATGAACATGATAATATGCGTACCCCCTCCTTTCTCTCTCTCTCTCTCTCTCTCTCTCTCTCTCTCTCTCTCTCTCTCTCGCTCCCCCCTCCCTCCCTCCTTCCCTCTCCCCCTTCAATCCTCCCCTCTTCTTTCCTCTCTCTCCTCTCTTTCCCTCTCCCTCTCTCTCTCCCTCTCTCTAATAACGTTTCCCCAAATGCACTATAAATGTAGAGCTGCCATATGATGGATGAAATATGCATGTAAACTCTGAAATATGCAACATTCAATGCAAAATTCTATGCACATGAAATAATAAGTAAGTGTTTACAAAACATTGAAAAATGAATTTATTAACTTTATTTTAGAAGAAGAAGGCGGCGTTAAGTACATTGACAATAAATTTAATATTGCATTTAGGGTGTTTACGTGAAATAATTGTATCTCTAAATCGGATTGAGCAGCGGTACTCAATCCAAAAACTCTAAATGTCCCTAAACCAATCCGAATTACAATCCGTGCTGTCTATGAAATTCGGATTTCGGATTGCTGTCGTCGTGTATTTTGCATATGCCATACGCTTCTGAAAGATTAAGGTTTCGACATTTGTTATAATTTTTCTCTGCTGTTGCTGGATTTGATAAATATCCGAAGAAAGTCGATTATATTTTACTCGTGTATTTTTTAATTTACGAAATAATTTGCTTTTTAATTAAAATTTATATTTATTAAATATAATTT
>NW_017259381.1:331348-340486 GCF_001594045.1 Atta colombica
TCATGATGCCCGAGTTTGGCGGTTAAGTGAATAAAAAATATGATAGAGCACGATGTAGAAAAATATTTTCCACAAAACAGTCACCTGTTAGTTGACTCTGCGTATCCATTATCGTATTATATGCAATTTATAGGTATATAAATATATATTAATAATTAATCACGTTACAGTATAAAAATTATCTGTTTATATTTTTGCAGAGAATAAAGAATGGATATATTTTTATTATGGAATATTTGTTTTAATAACGATGAGAGGAATGATTATAATAATGAAGAAAGTACATATAAGATGATATCTGAAAATCAATAATTATTTTGAAAATATTGTTCTTTTTTATTCTTTAATAGGTATAGATAAAACCATTATTTTTTTTTTGTATTTTATAAATTTGTGACAATATTTTTGTATTATTTTATATAGATTTCAAATCACATTTTCGTATTGAAAGAAATATCTTTGAGCATTTAACAAACTTTTAGATTAACCTTATTAGAAAATGATGATTCTCTTCAATTACCACCAACTAAGCAACTTGTTGTCTTATGGATTTTTGGCAATCAGAATGTCCGAGTTTGGCGGCTAAGTAATATAAAAGATATGATAAAGCATGATGTAGAAAGATATTTTCCACAACAGTCACCTGCTCTGCGTATTCATTATCACATTATATGTTCATTCCATATCGTGACAATGGTCTTAAATAATATACAACATAATTACAATATCATCAAACAATATCATCATACAAAATCATCAATTTCGTATTAGAATTGAAAGACACATGTAATGCTAAAAAGACGATTTCGAAAACTGAAATATGTATATATGTATAATACTGAAATGATTCCATTAGTTATACTTGCATATTGTATTCTACATAATATTTGTATTGATAACGAAGATGAACTGTTTAATATTGTAGAAATAGAAAATAGAAATAATAATAACTATGCAATTAGGGAAGATGATGAAAAAAGAGACATTATTGCACAACTATTATTTTAACACAATTATCATTTAATACAAATTTAAGAAACAAATCTTTTTTAACATATAAAAACTAAATTAATTCATTCATTTTTAACATAAAGATATGAAAAAAAAATGTATCAGTCTTTGGCTTTGTGCGTATAATGGCTGCATTCGGAAACGTCGCTCGAATGCCTGCAATGCCTCGGAGTTATTATCTGCCCTTATTTTAATGTTAAACAAGAACACATGATGAATGGCATCGAAGCCATCTGAGCGACATTTCCGAAACCAATATTAGAATATAACTAGCATATAATTAGAATATTAACATAATATAAAATATATGAAAATGTAATATTAGAAGTTATATGTATTTATTATGAAGCATTTAATATAGGATGTATTTTATTTGTATTTTATTTTGTATTTTATTTGTAATGTTTAAACTTTTACAATTTGAAAACTATCACAGTCTTGGCATTTTCGTATCAGATTTTTCGGCTGAAAATGTTACAAAGGGCGGTATTCATAGTCCGTTTTTATTTTAAGATCGTCTTAAGTAATAGCTTAGATGCTAATGCAGCTCTCTGATTCTTGACATCTTAAGATTGTATTTAACATAGTCTTAAATATAAGAATCGACTGTGAGTACTGATCAAAGAATCTATCTTTAAGATATTTATCGTTAATTTTGAGACATTATGCATAATAGTAAATTCCTGTATGTTTCAATAAATAAATATATCATATAAATGCAGTAACATACAATAATCACGAAAATAAAAATAATTTTAAATTACACTACATCATAGTTTTTAATCATTTTAGTAATCTATAATTAGTTTTTCTATCACAACGTAACCATTACAAAAAATAAAAAACATTTCATATACTAATAAATATAGATCATAGAAACATTTGCTTTTTTATTATATATTATTTTTTTGTGTTTTTATGTATTTGTTGAATAATTCTAAAAACTCCTTTTGTATTTTTATATGTTCTTTATAATGCTCCTGTCTTTGTTTGTGAAACATTTTAATTCATGTAGATCCATCACTCGCTCGATGTTGTCTACTATTACATATTTTGCCATAAGTATAGATACAGAGTTATTTTCGTCAATAGGATCTTCATTAATTGCCTTATCCTAAATCCATGTGAACTAGACGCAATTGATGCAGGTGCTATTTCAGGTTTGATGTTAATGAAATCATCAATCATAAAAAAAATATTAAAAATATTCCCAGCATTAGCTCTATCAGTTTGATTATTACGATCTCGTATACTTTTATATTTTTGCTTCAAATTCTTCAATTTTACATTGTTTCTCAGTTATACTATATCCTCTTTCATTGAACTTATTTGCATTCTCCATACTTTTTTTTGCATATAATTCTTTTTCTTTATCTGATAATGACAAATGACTTCTAACTTCTTCTAAAAGTTTTGTATCAATAGTGAGTGCAAAATAGTGAAATTTGTTATCTGAAAGAACAAAATTATTAAAATAATGTAATAATGTGCATATTACGCCATATATATTGAGAAAAAATTATTTTTGCAAAATACTCTTAGGTGTACAACTTTGTTTCCGCCGTTTTCCTATAGATGGCTTTAGCGGTAAGTGGTGGTCGAAATAAATAGATCATAGACGTCATACAATAAATTTGCGCATCTGTCAACATAACCCTATAGAAACATTAGTCGATTTGTGTCTGCATCATAAAGTTATTCTCGATTGAAAATGTCAGT
The DNA here is from genome assembly GCF_001594045.1 of Atta colombica. Classification (NCBI taxonomy): domain Eukaryota; kingdom Metazoa; phylum Arthropoda; class Insecta; order Hymenoptera; family Formicidae; genus Atta; species Atta colombica. The sequence continues at coordinate 334,079 of NW_017259381.1, forward strand.
TTACGAGCCAAATTCTCGTTTGCGGGAGGTTTTAATTTTTTGCTTCAATATGAAGAAATCTGCGGCTGAGGTTCATCGAATGCTCTCAAATACTTATGGTGAGGCCGCTATTAGTGAAAGAACGTGTCGTGAGTGGTTTCAACGCTTCAAGAACGATGATTTTGACGTCCAAGGTCATGCTCTGTATTTGGTGGGACCAGCTCGGCGTAGTGTATTATGAATTGTTAAAACCGACTGAAACAATCACAGGCGATCGGAATTGATGCGTTTGAGCCGAGCATTGAAAGACAAACGGTCGCAATACAACGAGAGACACGATAAAGTGATTTTGCAGCATGACAATGCTCGATCCCATGTTGTGAAAGTGGTCAAGATATACTTGGAAACGTTGAAATGGGAAGTTCTACCCCACCCGCCGTATTCTCCAGACGTTGCTCCCTCTGACTATCACTTGTTTCGATCAATGGCACACAGCCTGGCTGACCAGCACTTCCGGTCTTATGAAGAAGTAAAAAATCGATTCGTGTATAGCCTCAAAAGATGACCAATTTTTTCGACGCGGGATTCGTACGCTACCCGAAAGATGGGAGAAAGTAGTGGCCAGCAATGGACAATACTTTGAATCATAAATGTATAACCAGTTTTTTACAATAAAGCCTCGAATTTCGAAAAAAAACGGCGGAAGCAAAGTTGTATACCTATTATGGATGCTTCCATTTAATGATATAAATCGATATAATCGTTCTATCCTTCTTGACATTCAAAGAGTGACAAAGATAGAACGACACTAATTGTGTCGATTTATGTCATTAAATAGAAAGCACCCTATTTTATAAAAAAAAATGTAACAAAAGTTTGAAATTATTTGATTTAAAAAATTGTCCCTTGGAAGTAAAATAATATTTTTATTAGAAAGAAATTTTTACAATAAAAAAAAAAAGGAAATAGATGTAATTAAATGCTGTACCTCAAAAACGTTTCGAAATACTTGAAAGTAAAAATGCATTATAAGTGCTGGCTATTGATAATATTAGCGTGATGTAATGGTGAACTATTGAACTAATAATTCCATAAGTAATCATCAGGATTTGCTATATAATAACCAAGATATTAAGGGATACATTGGCAATAATAAAATTTTCTCCTCTATATTAATAAGCTAATCTAGCTACATCATTATATGAATAAATCACTATATAAATAAGAAAAATTTAATATGATAGAAACTTATAGATTATAGTGCTTAATAATATTCATTATGTAGGGTCTATAATAGAAATCGTAGACAGTCGTAGAGTTTAAGTTGTAGAAAATTAATTAAATAGAATCAGAATAATGACTGAGCAATTTCTTATGACTTAAGATTAATATTTCTTACAATCGTCTATGATTCCTATTCTAGACCCCGCATTATAATGACTCAGGTACATCCAGTTATATCAAAACCAAAGAATTTTAAGATACTTATAACAAGGTAAATAATAATTAAAATTATTATTCTATGTACATAATAAATAATAATAACGATAATATTATAATTTTAACAATCTTACATACATACCAAATTGATTTTGTTCAATTAAATTCTCTTTATTTGTTAAATCTATTGAAGTTCTATTTATTCTAAAATTAAATAGATAATATTATTAAAGTATATTATTTCGTAAATAAAAAAAGAGTAAAATACAGTCGACCTCCTTCAGATACTTATCAAATAGCAACAGCAAAGAAAAGTTACAACAAATGTCGAAACTTTTTAGAAGCGTATGCAAAACACTCGCGACGACAGCAGTCCGAAATCCGAGTTTCATAGACACGGATTGTAATTCGGATTGAACTAGAGATATTTAGAGGGATATTTATTTTTGGATTGAGTACCACTGCTCAATCCAATTTAGAGATCCGATTACTTCTAAACACTTTTTAGACTCCATCCAATCAGAGAAATTATAATCATATGACACTGCGTATATAAGTTGTACTATAGGATCTCTAGTAAATCCGTATTAATTGCGATAAAATTTAATTGTGACTGCGTGCAATGTTTTCTTCTTTGTAATTCTTAGTTGTCGAATAATTAATCGACAATAATTAATAGCAATGAACCAATAGATTCGTTTATAAAAATCAATCAAGTGCGTGTTATGTATAAATCTGTGTACGTATTAATACGCGATACAAATTTATAAAAGGAGAAAAACTTCTAATTATTAATTACTGTATGCAATATGTTTATTTCTTGGATTTAATTTTCAATCTCATTAATAATAACTTGATAAATTCGTTTATAAATTGATCAAGTGTCGTGAAACATTATATGTGGTACAATTAATATGAAAGACAAAAATTCGCGTAAACATGACATGTGATACAATTAATGAAAAACAAAAACTTTTTATTTAGTGTAAATTTATAAAAATCTCATTGGAATTCACGGTGATGAAATTATCCTGCCTTTTTCTAGCTCGACTACAATATGAAGACATCTCTACATTGGAGAGAGAGAGAGAGAGAGAGAGAGAGAGAGAGAGAGAGAGAGTGTGTGTGTGTGTGTGTGTGTGTGTGTGTTTGTGTGTGTGTGTGTGTGTGGCGTGCGTGCGTGGAGAGGAGAGAAAGAGAGGAAAACAAGACTTCGATTCTTCCCCTCAGAAATTTTTACAAATTGAGAAGTGACCATCTTATATTAATGGTCATAGCTGTGCGCGATTAACTACAAACGTTACGTCTGCGTATAATTAAATTTTAAACGTAAAGACGAATTAACCTGAATTTTCGGAAGTTTTAAATAAGTAACTTTAGTATTTTTATTCTATATTTCCATGGAAAAAACGGTGATAAGGTAGGATATATGGATCTTGATGTACGTGAAGTACGAGAAAGCGTAAATATTATTCAACAAGCCTCCAGAAAGCTAATATTGTAGCATTTCGGATAAGTTTTCTTTTCATGTTTCAACGAATTGCACAAATAAAAAAGATAAGTAAGGTTTAGTAGTAAGATTTAAGCTAGTCACACACACTTTTCACAGTAACCGTAAACGTAACATATTAGGTGGGAAAAAGTTCGTGGCGTTTTTCCCATTAGATGGCATTAAACAAACGCCACGAATTTTTTCTCACACCTAATAGGTTTTCGATCAATCGTGTTGCTCGATTATTATGGACGATCAAATCACAGAAATCAGATACAATATATCTTTCTGATAGATTGAAATCGTGTTATTCCTATCTCTATTCTTTCACATTGTGTTTAAGGCTTTACTAGTACAGAAAATGTGTGTGATTAGCTTTAGTCATGTCATTAATCGCGCACAAACTATAAGCATTAATGTAGAAAGGCAATCACTTCTCAATTTATAAAAATTTCCGAGGAAAAAAAGAATCAAAGTTCTTGGATATACATGTATATATCATCCTGTCTCGCATTTCACACGTAGCAAGCAGCTGATCGCAAATGAACGCCCGCGTTGGACAGTGTTGCGCTACCTCTACCTATCTTTCGTACGCGACCTGCAATTCGCTTACTATTTTCGCTTATAATTCAAAAACTAAACTTCGGATAAAATTTGGGCAAAGGAAAATTGTCTTACAATTATCAAGAATATGTCATTTTAAGAACGAATATTTGTTTTAAAATATCCTGTATATGTGGAACCTTCATCCTCTCATTGCACATGCTTTAAAATGCCGATAGTAATCATACTGAAACGTAACATATTATACTAACTATAATAACTGCAATGTTGACACATGCGCTTAGAGGACGAAAGTTCCATGTAATCTTTCTCTCTCACTCGCAGTTTGGATACACGCTTGGCTATAGAAGATATAGGCAATGCGCATTCCATGTACAATATATATGCTCTAAATGTAATAGCTTATAATCAGATTGGTGAAGAGAGTCTCGTATATGTTCCACGAAAGTCTCATAACGATCGCAAACCAAGACATGTTTCCGGTTGAGTGTTGCGTCATCCCAAATTTTTGTTAACCCGCCGAGCTTTTTCGTATTTTCAATTTCCTCTCTTACAGATACACTTTATACGCATGCGCGAAACAAGAGAGAACGTACCTGAGCCAAGTTAGAGAGAATCAAGAGAGAGTGAAGTGAATAGGAGATATGATAGGAGCTAATAGGTGCTGCACACACTAGTATTGTATCGCATTATGTGTGTGACAATATGTACATACTATAAATGACGGAACCAATCAGAAAAGAGAATCACTATCCGTTCCACTCTCCCTTAATTCTCTCTGGGCCAAGTGCGTCCTTTTCTAGATAAGAACTATCCCCCACTCCTCGAATTTTTGACAATGCTCAGTCTAGAGATACTGGTTCGTATTCAGAACACGCTTTTATCTCTGAAATTCCATAGTATACGTAACGTAAATTATAGCATGTTAGCGCGCTAACATCGCTGTAAGCGATTCTGAATATGGACTACTATGGTGTTCACTGGGCTCATTTGGTAATTACGAAAATCTAACAAGGGAAAATCTAGCAAATCTAGCCGACAGTCTTTAATATCTCGCGGTTAAAGTAGTAAGTCTATAAGTTTGTGAAATCGCGACTTATGAACTTATGGACTTACTACTTCAATAGTGTTACTAATCCATACAAATTAAAATCATGTTGTCTAGAGATTTTTGTTAGTATCAACATTTTCTAGTTTTTCGGAAAAATGTCATGTATCCTTGTGTATTGTGCATTATACGCAAAAATTTGTGGCTGCGTTCAGCGAACTCAACAATTGCGAGCGAGCGCTTGCTGCTATTGATGTATTCTTCCAAGTTTAAAATGCTGATTGGATGATCTAAAAGAATACACCAATAACAGCGAACGATCATTCAACTGTTGAGTTCATTGAACACAACCTGTGCTACGGTCTTCAAACGAAGAACACAGATCCTTGCATAACGCATAATACACAAGATATAAGAAATTCAACCTATCTTTATTTAATAGTTCTTTATTTCATGGATAGGAAGAAAATGAAAGATTTTGATTGATTTTATTTTCTGATACAATATACGATTTTATTTTCTGATACAATATATTCTGATACGTTATGTTATACACAAGAGTGTGCTCTCCAGCTTACGATATATCTACACACGTTTGCATAGCTATATAAAGGTATGCATAAAGAAAATTATCCAATCGCATTTCTTTTATATGTGATCCACTTGCTGTGATCCACTTGCTTCTTCCAAATGTACAGAACACTACGCTCCGATTGGTCTGTTACTAGTCTGAATACAATTACTACGTGAACGCTTCAGCCAACCCATCTCTCGAGGTGAGACAGAACAAAAACGACATATTGATGACGTAATCAGAGAGAGCTGGGAGCATTCCGAATTTTGATTACATCAAATGCAGCAGTTATATAGTATTAGTACTATAAATGCTCTATAATGTTTGAACTGCTAAGTAGACCGTAGCCAAAGACGCACATAAAATGATTGAATGATTGGATAATTTTCTTTAGGCATGTGTTTATACGACTGTGTATGTTTATACGATGCAAGTGTGAATATATACTCTTAGACAGGAGAAAAAACTAAGAAGAATTCAAATATAGAACAAAGTTTAATAAAATTAACTAAATAAAAAATGAAAGAAATTTGGAAAAATCAAAACAAAGAATTAAAATATTTGTTTTCGTTTAGAATTATATTTTTAACATCAATTAAGGAAATGCTTTAAACCACTGTGTAGAAACGGATTATTTTTACATTTGGAATTCAGAACATCAATATGAAAAAAAGACAAAAAATGTGCCATGCATATCCATAATCTGTCAATAACATAATACATTTTTATTTTATATATCATTCAAATTGAAATTAACAAAAAATTAAAAAGAATAAAAAATTATGATTCTAACATGCTAAGAATATAGATATTCAACTGTACTAACACAAAAAATGTATATATAGATATGATTGATTCATAACTAGCATAATATCAGTACTGATTATTCGCTTGTTGTGCGCCTAAATCCAAAATCATGATCGAAAATTAAAAATTGAATATGAAGTAAATTATACAGAGATGTGGCAATTATAAGATATTTCGTATAAATATATAAATAACACACAAATTCAACACAAAATTCTCTGTCTTAACTTTCCTCTACGAAATATATTTTCTTATATTACATAGTATACAGAAAGTCTAAAATTCAAACAGCCATAACTTGAAAATAAGCTGTATGATCATAAACTCCTGGTAAAAAACTTTTCATGCGTGAATATATTATATATAAATATTTATAAATGTACATAATTATATATAAAATATGTCCATACATTAATAATTTTAACAGTTAAATAATAATACATTCTTCCTTTTTTATAAAATTACTTTTCAATTTAATAAAGATAATAATAATAATAATAATAA
>NW_017259381.1:340586-356040 GCF_001594045.1 Atta colombica
CCAAACTTGATTTTTTTCTAAAGCAAATAAAAATTGTCCTTTCAATCATTTTTTATTTTTTCTCATTATTATTATTTTTACTACACTAAATAGTAATTTTATAAAAGAAAGAAGGACATGTATATAGCATATTGTATAGTATATTTCATATATAATTATCATATATAATTGTATATGTTAATGAATATTTATATAAGTTTGTGTATGGCATATTTATACATATTCATATATGAAATATTTTTTAGCGGACTAAAATTTATTTGAAAGTTTTTAAATTGTATTTTTAGATACTATTGATTTTATTTAGAAATGAATTTTTCTTTTGTCATAAAAAAAATATTGAAAGTGGTAAAAAATGCTAATTTTTATCTATTTCACCTCAATTTATTCAAAAATTTTAACATCCTACATAAATTCTGACGATGGTACCGCGAATCAGTGTAAAAAGATCTTCAAGATATATACTATAGTATTTCGGAAAGAAAAAAAATTTTTTTTTTAACTATTGAAAACAAGAAAATAGATGAATATAAGATTGAAATGATTGGTAGATAAAGGTAGCTAAAAAGTTGGATAGATTACAGATAAAGCTTTTATTGTGATACATCGATAAAGTAAACAGTTCAATTTACGTATCTCTGTCTCAAGTATCAAATATTCAGATCTAATAGATCTAATATTAGGTGTACAATTTTGTTTCCGCCGTCTTTTTTTCGAAATTCGAGGCTTTATTATAAAAAACTGGTTATATATTTATGATTCAAAGTATTGTCCATCGCTGGCCACTACTTTCTCCCATCTTTCGGGTAGCGTACGAATCCCGCGTCGAAAAAACTGGTCATCTTTTGAGGCTATCCACGAATCGATCCAATTTTTTACTTCTTCATAAGACCGGAAGTGCTGGTCAGCCAGGCCGTGTGCCATTGATCGAAACAAGTGATAGTCAGAGGGAGCAACGTCTGGAGAATACGGCGGGTGGGGTAGGACTTCCCATTTCAACGTTTCCAAGTATGTCTTGACCACTTTCGCAACATGGGATCGAGCATTGTCATGCTGCAAAATCACTTTATCGTGTCTCTCGTTGTATTGCGGCCGTTTGTCTTTCAATGCTCGGCTCAAACGCGTCAATTGCGTTCGATACCGATCGCCTGTGATTGTTTCAGTCGGTTTTAACAGTTCATAATACACTACGCCGAGCTGGTCCCACCAAATACAGAGCATGACCTTGGACCGTGAATATTCGGTTTGGCCGTCGACGTGGAAGCATGGCCGAGAATTCCCCATGATTTTCTGCGCTTGGGATTATCGTAATGAACCCATTTTTCGTCCCCAGTCACAATGCGATGCAGAAATCCCTTCCGTCTTTGCCTTTCAAGCAGCTGTTCACAAGCAAACAAACGCCGTTCAACATCTCTCGGCTTCAATTCGTACGGCACCTAATTTCCTTGCTTCTGAATCATTCCCATGGCTTTGAGGCGTTTTGAAATGGCTTGTTGAGTCACTCCCAATGATCGTGCCAATTCTTCTTGATTTTGACACGAGTCTTGCTCAAGTAATGCCTCCAATTCTGTATTTTCGAAAACCTTCTCTCTTCCACCGCTATGCCGGTCTTCAACGTCAAAATCACCGTTCTTGAAGCGTTGAAACTCACACGTTCTTTCACTAATAGCGGCCTCATCATAAGTATTTGAGAGCATTCGATGAGCCTCAGCCGCAGATTTCTTCATATTGAAGCAAAAAATTAAAACCTCCCGCAAATGACGAGAATTTGGCTCGTAAACTGACATTTTCAATCGAGAATACTTTATGATGCAGACACAAATCGACTAATGTTTCTATGGGATTATGTTGACAGATGTCCAAGTTTATTATATATATAGTATGACGTCTATGATCTATTTATTTCGACCACCACTTACCGCTAAAGCTATGTAACGGCGGAAGCAAAGTTGTACATCTAATAGTATAAAGACTTAATACGCTCGCACGGAATGCTAGAGATCCGAATTAGACTCCCAGCCGAGATAATATTTTTTGCAATAAACAAATTTTTAGCATATTAAGATCTCTTTAGATGCTATTGAGCATCAAATTTAATTGTGATATTATTAGGTGTAATAAAAATAAATCCATTATTTTTCCATTCAATTTCATGCAAAAATAATGGATTTCTTTTTACTACACCTAATATTACAACAGTTTAGTTACATTTTTAAGTCCGAAAAAATTAATTCTGCGCACAGTCAAATAACTACAAATATAGTATATGGCGTATTCAGAATGCATTTTTATGATAAATTATAGCGTAAATTATATAGCATGTTAGCGCTGACATCATTGTAAGCGCGTTCTGAATACGGATCTATATGTACGCACATACATAATATACAGGGTGTCTATAAAATCTATTATCATCTCTATATTTTGGAAACAATTCAAAATTATAAAAAACTGTGAAATACCATGTTCGAGCATTACGGGGGTCTACTTTTTTAAAGGGATTCAAGAGATTGCTTCCTCAAGGGGGTGCTCCCAAAATTAAAAATTTTAAATGAAAGCTCCCCCTCTCCCTATTGAAGCATATCATTTGAAAGGGCAGAAAAAAAAGTTTTTGGTTCAATACAGAAGTCGATACATTGATCTGTTCAGGAATTATTCAGTTTCAAAATTTGAAAAATTCTATTTGATTCTTACCTTCAATATGTATTGAATTTATTACAATAACTGTTTGAAATGAACACTATTCACTTCTTGGCAGTAAAAAATCGATCCATAATGAAGAAACAGAACCAAATTGCAAACGTTCTAAGTTAACTGCGCGAACTATCGATATTTAAAGCATTTTCAGCCAATTTATATTATATAGGGGAAGTCTGAGCAAAGCGCCTTGGACAAAGCGAATATTTTTTATTTTCGCTTCTGTCTATCTGAGATAATGCCATGAGTTTCTTGTTGAAGGAATGATCGACTGGCGATGCCATGAAAGTGCGAAATAACATATGATTGCGCTCATTTATGTTTGATAGAGAAATAAAAGAAATTGTGTTTTCTTGTGTTTTTCGCTAAGATACGTAGCTTAATTATTAGCAGTGATTGTTTCTTAATCAATGTGAATGATATTTTATAAGAATTTTCTATTTTTGAATATGTATTCAAGAATATGTATTAAATAAAATTTGTATGTAATAAATAAAATTTTTCATTTGTTGCTTAAACTTATTCTAAACTTTCCAAGTTTAAGTAGGTTTTTTGGGCAAAGTAAATGGGAGCAAAGCGAATGGCCCATCCTCTTTACCCGATGTGATTACACTGAAAATACCGAGAAGACGGAGGGACAAACGATCTTTCGAACGAAAAACACATGATTGTTTACATCTCACTTTAATTTTTTTTTTCATAACGCAATATAATGTGTGTTCTGAAAAATACATCGACGCACCCGTCTGAAGACTACATCCAATGCAGTACACCAATGGGCTCATGAATTGATCTTGTCATTGAAGCACCTATTATAATGTTCAAAGTTTTTGCACATGAATTCATGCACAAAGAATTGATGAATTTATGCATAAAGGATTTTGATAAAGGATTTTCTGTGCTCGAATTCATCAAAGACTTTGCCAAAATACATAAAGACACATCCCATTTAGAATTATTGTGTGTCCATCAACACATCTTATATCCTGTTGCATCATTTTTTCACACTATTATTGCGTCAAGCATTGAAAAAATCCAAGATAAGCACATGACAATTTTTGAGATTTATGAAATACTGAATGGAACAGAAATTGTTGATTCTGTATTGATCTCACTGAATGTAATATCTATGTTCACTAATATTCCTCTAGATCTTTCAATAGACAGTATAATGAATAGCATTTAATTTCTGTAAAAACTAATATCCTGTTCAATGATTTCATAAAAGTTTTTAAAATTCATTTTGTCGTCAACTTTTTTTACTTTTAATAACAAAATATATCAATAGATTTTTGGCATACCGATAGGATCTCCTCTGTCCCATAGCCGAATTAGTATTGCAAAATCTGGAGGAAAAATCATTAAATTCAATTAATTTTTATCCGACCATATATTTTCGCTATGTTGATGATATCATTATGGCTGCGCCAAAAGACCGAATTGATAATATTTTAAAAACATTTAACAGCATACACAATAAAAATTACAGTTGAGATTAACAATAATAAATGCATCAATTTTTTAGATCTTCTTTAAAAGTAGAGGATGACAAAAGTAGAAGATTACTATTGATTGGTTTCATAAGAGCATTTTATGGAAGATATCTTTCCTATCTTTTTCTGATCATCCTCCTTGTCACAAAATTGGCTCTATATTTAATCTAATGGACAGAGCGATCCTCCTACCAAAACCTGTTTTCCAAAAAAAAAACCTGAAATTAGTCATCAATATTTTTATTGATAATGGTTATCCTCTTAATCTCATTTTCGTTAATATGAAAAAAAAATTAAACATTTGATCAATAGTATAAAACTACAAAAAAAAGAAAGAATTAAAGGTCAACAATTCAGTCTTCAATAAAAAATTTTTTATATTATCTTTCATACTGAATATTTCAAACACTATCACTTCATTTATCAACAAACTGCTTTTATATCTCGATTTAGATACTTGAATAAATTGAATCCCTTTGTTAAAGTACATAAAGATAAATTCAACAAATTTTCCACCTCAAAATGTAGTCTACAAAAATAAATAACTGTAACAACTGCAAAGTTTTGAACAGACGAAAAGACAGCTTAAAACTCGCATTGAAGAACATAAAAGCAATATTAATAATGATCCATCGAGACATGCAGTTATCATAAAATACATTAAATCATATTTTTAATTATATATAATCATATTTTTAATTGAGAAGACACAACAATTTTAGATAAATTTTGGTTGCTATAAATTTTGGATAAATTTTGGAACCTAATTACAATAAAAGAATGATTTCAGAAATGTTGCATATTAAGGAACAAGATAGAAGCATAAATTCACAAAAAGATACGGAGCGATTCTTGATGAGTCTTATTTATTACTGTTATTTATTATAATTTAGTCTCTGACAACAGACAAATAATAACAATATTGGCTTTCTCTTGTCTGTTCTCGTGCCGGCCTTTTCATTTGAATTTGTGCGTTTAATTGAGGAATTTACGTTGACTTCTCAGGTTTTGATATAAATTCTTAATTTCTATTTTTACAAGTTTTCTTTCCAGTCATGGAACGAAAAACACAGTATTCCTAAGGAGATACTGCGAAAAATAGAATATCGAAAAGATTTTGATGAATATTTGGATAAAATTTTAGACGAATCTGACGAAAATTGCTCGGAAACAGATGACGATAATGAAACAACGATTTCGATGTTAAAAATACAATGGACAACAAAGAAAATTTTATTTATGATCTAAATGAAAAATTTTGAACTTGGAAAAGATAATAAAATAATTTGAACTGACAAACCTATACAATATTTTATAATGATATTTGTTTACCAACATTAAGGCATAAAGATTTTTTTATGAATATTGTACAATGTCTTTCTATAAGTATTTCGAAACTAAAACAATTTATTTATGTACTAATAAAAATGTCTTTTTGTTTAATTTAAAATATAAATTTATAAAATATAAATGTATAAAACTATATTTTCATCTATAAATAAGGAGATAAAGATTTTATGTTATTATTTCTTTCTCTTATTTTATTAATTAGATGAAAAACGAGCACGAGAATCGATTCCACCTTGCTAGACATGTCTTGAAAGTTTACCTTACTAATGGAGAGTTAATATTATATTTTTCTTTTTAATAACTCCTAGATTATAAAGTCAAAACTTTTATCTGACATCTGATTTTCGCTTAACAATGAAGTTTCGATGATTAATTAATTGATTGAATTAACAATTAAATGTGATTAAGGATTCAATGTTTGCTTCGGAATTATTAATTAGTATGTACAACTTTCCCAATAATTTTATATACAAAGAGCTCAAGATTTGCATATTTTTTATGGCAATATTATATTGGCGACTATACAATACTTTTTGTGTTATGTCATGACCGATAATATTATATTAACGATTTGATCATAACTTATTAATGTTATCAATTTATGCTGAAGAAGTGATCCGTGGTTACAAAACGTATTCATTTGATTTTATACATTAAATGTTTTAATTATTGTACTTATACATCTTAATTTACTCGATTATTGACCTGACTTTTTTGCGTTTTGCTTTTGCATAATTGAGCGAATTTTATACTTTTATTTTAGAATAAAAAAGGTTTTTGAGCTTAATTTTAATTGTGACATTTTTCTTTCCAAATCTTAACACATCTCCTTTGCCTGAACTTCTCTACTTATTGTTTTTCGCTATACGTAAGATATGCGTTCACGGAAATGTTATTGTACATGGATTTCAGCGTTCTGAATCACAACGGATTACAGCAATTTAAAGATTTATCTAAGGAAACATTTCAAGATAATTATTTAGTTCCGAGAACCCAACTCCGATGACGTTGACCTTGACATATGTTGACATATGTCTAAGTAACCTCCGGTTCAGGTTTTAGTTGGTAGTCATTATTCATTAAAAATAGAGATCCTATAATCAGAGTTTGGCGAAAGCGGACATAACTTCTGATTGGTTCTACACTCGGTATTTTTCGAATAGCTTCGTACATTATTGGAAAACGAGTGCGAAGAAAAGAAAGAAATAGATACAAACAAATGAGTGAAATCTGTGTTAAAGAGATTAGAAATCTTTTCGGGATTCCGGACAAAAAGAAAATTAAAATTACAATTGCACAATTCGGTTAACTCGATAATTGATCAACTCGATTAGTTGCTTCAGGTATTATTATCACAGGTATTGCTGTCACGTATTCTAAGATATTTTGCGCATGAGTTCATACGAGAAAGCCATATCTATTATCTCTTTCTATCCGCCATTTTTGGTCCACATTCACCAAACTCTGATTATGGGATCTCTAGTTAAAAAATTATTATCAAAAAAAGTTTGAAAAATGATCTCTTTTCTATTACATGAAACAGAAATTAGTAAAATTTTCCTTTTACACAGTTCGCCTCAAATGACTTCCTGAGTGACTTCGACCTTGGCCCCAAAGAAGTCAAGGTTATTGATCTTTTCCATTCGATATTCGTTAAAAAGTTATTAAAAAAAAATTATTACAAAAAAAGTTTGAAAATGAACGTCTTTTTTTCATTATATATAAAACATTTTCTGCTTTAAAACATGTATATTTTACGACTTTTCATGCGACGCCAGTTCCATTCCATGTACCCTCCTGCCAAGAGACTTTTATAATTATACTGTTACATATAGATTTCGACGCAAAGCGACTTCCATTGCACTTCCCCGCTCCTGTTAAGAGGTACATGACTTTTTATACAATTAGACCTTTACGTGGAAAGTCACACATTCCTTGGCAGGAGAGAGGTAAGATGACTCATTTCGCGTGGAAAGTCGAAACCTATATGTAACAGTACAATTATAGAAGTGCATCCTTTAGCAAGGAAGAAGGGTGGAAGTTGCTTCGCGTGGAAAGTCGTAAAATACACTGAAACAGAAAATTTCTGTTTCGTATGATAAAAAAGAGACACCATTTTTCAAATTTTTTTGATAATAACTTTTAACGAATAATGATCGCCAACTAAAACTTGTTGGAGGTTATTCAGAATTGATATATCAAAGTCATCGGAGCTGGATTCCCGAAACTAAATAGTTACTGCAATAAATCCAATAGATTAAAAGTAAGAACAAATAGAATTTTTCAAACTTTGACACTGAATAACTCTCGAACGGGTCAATATATCATCCTCCACATGAATTGAACTAAAAACTTTCTTTTTTATGCCCTTTCTAATATATGCTACAATAGGGAGGATTCCATTTGAAATTTTTAAATTGGGGCACTCCCTTAGGGGGCAACTTCCTTCCCCGATCCCTTTTAAAAGAACAGTCCCTCAAAATGAACACGTATTTCGCGGTTTTTCATAATTTTGAACCGTTTCCAAAATATAGAAGTAGTAACAGACTTTATAGACATCCTGTATATACATAGAATTATTTAAGCATTAAAGATCCAGCATCAACCGTTATGAGTCTGTTTCCTATTGGTTATTTTTACATATATGATTCAATCTGATTCGTAAGGAGCGTTTATATTAGCCGTTACCGTATGCCGTAATCTGTAAAAATTGACCAATCATTTTCAAGTATTCTCTTCTTAGTCGAATGAGAGCAAAATACTTGACTGTGATTAATCAACTACGGCATACATCATAAGATTACGAAAAATATAAACGCTCTCTTATTGTTCTATTAGATGCTGTTAAACAAAAAAAGTCGGAAACAAAGAGCATCAGAACATATTAGGTGTAGTAAAAAGAAATCCATTATTTTTGCATGAAATTGAATAGAAAAATAATGAATTTCTTTTTACTACACCTAATATATACTATTCATCACGGCACGATGCAATGCTGTATGTATATCTAAGTAATGCTAATAAATTGCCGCCATTAGCATAGTAATAAGTGAAAAATGTAAAATGCTATAAACTTTACTTACTTTGTAAATAGAAGAGATATGTTACTATGTATGCATTCAAAACAACGATCACTTACTGAGCGCTCAATGAATGGTTGTCGTTCTGAATACATCTTATAACAAACGCAAAAGGAAAGAAAAAAGTTATTAGTTTAAATGCAATGTACATCACATACGGAAGAAGATTCTACTTTGACATTACTGAAAGTAATAATACGCTATATGCAATTTCTCTTTGACCGGATAATTATGTCATTACGGTATCTGTCAAACATCATCGACTAATCCAGAATCTATTGTGTATATAGCGTACTATTTAAATACAACATCGCTATGCTACACTATTATATTATCACTATTACTATTTTTATAATTTCACAACTAATATAATATTATATTACTATCATATAGTTGCTATTTTAATATTTAACGCTGTTACTGTTACTATTATTACAAATCACTATTGTAATAGATTGCAAATGCAGAGTTGGCAACGTTACCTTATAAAAATACCTCATAAAAATAACTCACCGGGCATTATCGTTATCTTTTTTCCTAATAAATGATTAAGTCATTATTCTTTATTGATTTGCAAAAATAATTTGTTACCGATACTCTCATTCAAAATGTAACGAGTGGTTACTTTTTCGTTATTTGTTTTCCTTGACATTAATAGAATATATATTATAATGTTTTTCACTGGCAGAACTCAGTGCACATTAAAGTTGTTACATACTACACTAATCTGAATGTAAAAATGAGATTGAATGTAAAATTGAATTTCAATTAATAAAATAGCCTAAAAAGTATATTTTATCAAATCTCATAATTAAATGTATTGAGGATTTCGCAATTTAATTCGAAAGATACAATTTTTCTCATTTTTCGGAAAACAAATAGATTCCGCGGTAGAAAAATTCAGGTTCTTTCGAAGTGATCTAATCATTTTTTAATATCTTCGAAATAACTGAAGTGCTGCTTAGAAAGACTATGCTTCATCCGAAATAAATAAACCGAAAATGGTAATCTGAAGAAGCAACATCTAATGAATAGGGCGAGTGGGATAAGACATTCCATTCAAGTGCCTCCAAGATTTTCGTCACTGATTCTGCAACATGTATTCTAGCGTTATCATGAAGAATAATAACTTTGTCACGTCTTTTGGCGTATTACGGGCGTTTTTCTTTGAGTGCTCAAATTGAGTAACTGATCGGTAGCATTCAACATTAATGATTTAAATGGTTGCAATGATCGGTTGCAATGGTACTACACTGACTTGATCCCACTCTCTCTAAGTAAGTATACGTAGATAGACATGTCGATTTGCTGTGTATTTTTCTGCATTTGCCATTTGTTACCCTTCGAGGCTCTTTGTTTCCAGATAATCTGTCAGGGGCTATAACGCTTGATTCTCTATTATGCGCGTGAATGCTATCTTGAACTCAATCGAGACTTTCACTATTTTCGGAGTCTCGGAATTCACAGGGCACTCGTTAGAATTGATTGCTAGCCATGAATCTCGCCACTGATTTCTGTTTTCGCCGATTACTTCTGGCGCGCATCTTAACGTACACGCATAAGATCTGTCTATGTGTAGCGGCAATCAGCTTTACATGCATCTTACTTACTGACTGTCAAATCTAATTCGGTCTTCGAAACTCTGTACGATATGATGCTTGTGGAATCTGCAAGAGATTCTTAGCAGCGGTCGTTGCACGTCATTATAATCAAAACTCTCATTGTAAATGAAACTCGAAGCACGTGTTTCATGAGAACTGCATCCGTGCTTCCTCTGGCGAAACTATTTTTGACTCCGATGCTTCTGGACGCCTCTGCCCGCGGAGATCATAATCTGAGCGGGTGTCTGCCTCGCGCTTCGCGCGTTAACAGCTGTAACTCGATGACGGGCGCAGTGGCGGGCCTCATGGCTGGAGAAAATGATTCGCTCAAGACGTTCATTTCTTCATTCCTGCAGATCATCAACATCGAGACTACGCTGCAAAATCTGACCTCGATAAAGATGTAGTTATCCTTTTTCGAGCTTAATGTGAGTAGTACTTCACCTCATTTCTCAGTGATCTCTCGGCGAGGATCGAATTCTATTCTGTCACGCGGCAGCTCCAGAATCAATGGACATAGTCGAGCGTGTCCGTGCTCTTGAAGTGAATGCGGGGAAGGCGGGATCTGCGGTCTCCGGTGGCGGCTCTGATCTAGAGGCACGGTTGGAGGTGCTGGAGCGGGATAAACTCAGCTCTGAGATCATTCTTCACAGAGTCGCGGAGCTCCCTAATAAGGATTCTCATGCTGTTGTAGCTGCTGTAGTTGCCTCCATGTCCCTGCTGCAGTCACTGACATTGTTTTTTCCTGTTTCAGAAATCCGACCAAGAGTGACCGCTCTCGGCGTCTGATTGTTAAGCTGTCGTCGAACAATTCTCGCAGCAACTGGATTAGTTGCAAAAGAGCGAAGGGCATGCTTGAGAATATAGAGGTGGCGACTGGACTCTCGGATGGATGTTAATGAGCGGCTACCTGCTTCCACGCGGAAAATCCTGGCTGAGATGCGACGTGCGATGGGGGAGGGTTTGTTGCACCGAGCATGGATAGGAAATTCTATGTGCGGTCCCATACCGGCGCTTCATTCATCAGGCTCAGAAGTATCGCGCACCTAGACGGCATCGCGGCGAGAGCTCCACTACCATCCACATCGGCATCTCGTGTCCTGCCTACGGTGCCGGCGGCCGGTGTATCATTTGGCGGGATGACTTTCCCTCTCTCGGTTGCTGTAACGTTTGATTGCTTTTACGGCCCTGATAGGAGGCGGACGCGGAAGGATTGATGTCAATCTAATATTAAAGGGTGTTTCTTCTACGCTTCGGGGTGTTTCTTCTTCTGAAGCACTTCGCTTGTACCACGTGAACTGCCAGTCCCTTCTCCCCCCCTTCGCTTTTCTTGTCACTTCTCGCGGGGCATTTATGCTCTTATTGCCATGTTGGAGACGTGATTAAAGCTTCACGTCCCCATTGACCTTTTTGGTTACCGACTCATAAAATATGATAGGATGCGGAGAGGCGGGGGAGGAATTGGTCTTTATACGTGACGGCCTTATGCGAAAATTCTTGCCTTATTGCCTGAGCTTTGCTGCGATCATACTTGCTGATATGTATTACTGGGACGCGGAGGAGTCGGCCTCTTTTCTTGTATATCGAACTCCAAAGGTCGGCCATCTCGCGATGTTTCACTTTGAGCGTCTCCTCCCCACCCTTCGATAATTATCATGGGCGATTTCAATATGAATCTAAATAGCTAATCATTCGATGCGAACTCCTTGCGGGATTTTTGTGTCAGCAATCACCTATATATGATACCGTTTTCTGATACGCACCACACCGCAACCTCTCACACTCGCTTTGATCACTGCTTTGTCAAGCATTAGTTAAGTCGTACCGGTAGCAAGTCTTTCCTTTCTGTCAATACACGATTTTTTCTCTTAACTATAAATGCCTTCGTCTTCCTCCTCGACTAATCTTAACTGTGATTACTCCTCTTAATCTGGAGGTATTGAATAGAGATAACTCGCTTGACCTTGTTGTTAGAATCAACATCTTAACTAAATACCTGCAGGAAACGCACGATCCGCTTCACGTTCCGCTTTGGACATTTCAGGCAAAAAGGCCTGCTCCATGGTTAAATCCGTCCATCAGATTTCTTGCGCAGACATAACATTGCCAGACGGGTGTTTCGCAGATACCCGTCTTCTGCTAACTTTGACTCCTTCCGTATTCTATGTAATGAGGTGAATCAAAGATTGGATGAATCTCACCTTCTCATCCTTTCCTTCCATCTGGAAAACATCCTATGTTATCTTTATTCCTAAATCAAGAAGTCTCTCGTCTTCTTCGGTTTATCATTCCATTTTTCTACTACATTATCTTTCACAAATTCTTGAGCGAACAGTCTTCAATCAATTCATCTCCCACCTATATTTTCATTAATTCCGATCCTCTTCAAACAGGTTTTCGGCGAGGCAATAGCAGACTGCTCTAGTCAAACTCACTGATGATATACAGCTGATTATTGATCGTAGAATAGTAAGTCTACTTATTTTATTTGACTTTTCCAAAGTTCAACTCAGTCAATCACAATCTTCTGCTATGCAAACTTTCCTGCTTTCGGCTGTCTGGTTCAGATCCTACCTGATAGGTCGCTTTCAATGTGTTAAAAACCTGGCGGCTTCTCCAACTGGGCGCCCATCTCTGCAGAAGTACCGCAGGATTCAGTGTTCGGCCCCTTATTATTTGCAATATTTATACAATCTCAGATGTTCTCTCTGTAACCATATCCTCTATGCCGATGACTTGCAAATTTATCTGCATTTTGCTCCTGCTGGATGTGGCCCTAGCCTTGATCAAGGAAGCCATTTCAGCTGTGGCGCGGTGGATATCGGATAACTCTCTTACCTTGAGCGCTAGTAAGACGAAAGCTACCCTGTTTAGGAGTGCTCAGTTCGTAAACAACATCCAAACAAAACAATATTGAACTATATCAATGAACCCCAATTGAACTTTCCAATCAGATCATTAACCTTGGTGTCACTCTTACGAGCACTTTCAACTGGTCTGAGCACAAGAATCTTTCCCACAGGATGAATAGAATCTTGTAGTAATTGAAGTACCGTAAGCCTCTCGATCCCACTGCGTGTTCGGCTGGTGTCCTCTCTGATCTTCCTATTCTTTGATTACTGCTCTGCGGTGTTCATGGACTTGACTGGTCAGCAGAGACTTAAGATCAGACGGTGAACGCATACGTGCGTTTTATTATGCATGCTTCAACTTGCTTCTATGAGTTGAGATGGCTGCCCTCGGATGACAAAAGGGACTATTTAATAGATTGTTTGACTTATTCAATTCTAAATACTCCATCGTATCTTGCTGATGGGTTGAGATTCTGCTCAAGATCTCGTGCGACATCTCGTGTTTCCCATTTTGATCTTGTGATACTGAATTGCAGAACATCAGCTTATCAACACTCTTTTGCATATGCAACCTCTTCACTTTGGAATTCTCTACCCAGAATGATCAAGGAACCCTATGCTCTCTTCTGTCATCTGAGATACTGTGTGAGGATTTGACAGGATCGATTTTTTCTATTTTTCTTTTCTTTTATTTCATTTTACTTTATTTTTTTCTATATTATTATTTTATTTCTACATTATTATATTTATTATTATTCTTTATTATTATTATTATCATTTTCCTTTTATTATTACTATTATTATTATTATTATTATCATCTATTCCTTTATTTTATTTTATTGTTATAATTATTATTTCCATTGTTATAACTTTACCATTGTAAACTATGTTATACAGTTTTTAGAGGGTTTACCCTAGAATTGAAAAGCTCAATCAATCAATCAATCAAATGCATTGCATGACCTTCTTTCCATGAATATTATGTTTTGGCATATTGATGGTTGACCGGGACGCATCCCTTTCTTGCGCTTAGAATCGCAACGAATCCATTTTTCATCAGTCACAATTCGTTGCAAAAACGACTTCTGTCTCTGAAGCAGCAATTCACAAATGGCTAAACATTTCGCAATCTCTTTCTCTTAATTCATGTGGGATCCAGTTTTCTAACTTCTGGATCATTCCCATTTTAAACGTTTACTAATGGTTGACATTAACATTTAATGTTTCGGACAATTCTTTGAGCGTCTGACATAAATCTTCTTGAATGCCTCCAATTCTCCATCTTTAAATTTTTTCGGTTGATCAGGGCGCTCTTTGTTATTTACGTCAAAATCATTGTTTTTAAATCTTCTAAATCAAATCTCTGTAAATTGTTTCAGATAAGAGCATGCACCCCATAAGCTTCCACTAGCAAACGAAGACTTTCAGCAGCAGATTTCTTAAGATTAAAAAAAAAAGTAATGCTTCCCGCAAATACTCTCTTTTTTGATACAAAATCCGACATTTTTAATGCGATAAAAAATTATGTTCTTTGCATCCGATCAAATGTTACACATTGATTATTAAAGCCTATTGACAGTACTTTCATATACATCAGCAGTCACTTTCGACCATGTTGAAAGCACAAATATATCTCTCCCGGTCAACAACGAGAATTAATTCAAAAAAGCATCTAATATATGCAGATTTTTTGGGTAAATATTCCGAAGAGAAGTCAAAATTCTATTTTTTAGTAGAAGAATACAGCTAAAAAACTGATATACAGGGTATCTGAGAATAATCATCAAATATTTCATGGGCAGGATTAGAGCGGACTAAACTGAGTCGAAAAGTCTTCTATCATTTTATAAGTTTCCCCAATAATTAACGAGATATTAATCCTTAAAAATAGCTGAATACTACTGCGAAGTGTATACGCCTACTGATCGCTTGGTGCGGATCGTAGGAAGCGGGGATAGCCTGGCAAACGCGCCGTTCAAACTACAAAGGCTTGCGGCGGTGTGCGTGGCACGGGGCGCTTACCAGCCAACCTCCACAACATATACACTTTGCAATAGTAGGCCGGACGGACACGCGTATTCGACTATCTTTAAGGATTAATATCTCATTATTGGAGAAATTTACAAAATAATAGAAGACCTTTCGACTCAATTTAGTTTGCTCTATCTGCCCATGAAATATTTGGCAATTATTTCTAAACATCCTGTATGTACATGTATGTGTATATATATATATATATATACATACAGGATGTCTAGAAATAATCGCCAAATATTTCATGGGCAGGTAGAGCAAACTAAATTATATATATACAGATGTATAAGCTTAAATCCGCTGTTTGCTCATAGGTGGCATTAGTGAGCGCTATCCAGGGTAGCCA
>NW_017259381.1:356140-359446 GCF_001594045.1 Atta colombica
TCTAGATAATCACAATACACTTTTTTTATGTGTTTGACATCTGTCAACATTAACCAGTGCACAACATCAGCAATTTCATACAACAACATACATTTTTTTTTTCGTAATCATATCTAGTTTTTTGCTAAAAAAAAAGCATATGCGAGAAGCATTGCTTTTTTGTTTCAATTTGAAGAAATCGGCTGCCGAATCGCATCGAATGTTTGTGGAGGCCTATGGTGACAATGCTTTATCGGAAACAATGTGCAGAGATGGGTTTCGCCGGTTCAATGACGACAATTTTGACCTGAATGACAAGAAGCGTGAAAATCGGCCCAGAAAGGTTAACTGTCAATTGTAGGCTCTTTTGGACGAGGACGATATCCAATCGCAAAAAATGCTTGCCAAGCAATTGGGTGTTTCTTAAGCAGCCATTTCCATGCGGCTACATGCCATGGGGAAGGTTCAAAAAATCGGAAAATGGGTGCCGCATGAATTGAACGATAGGCAAATGGAGCGAAAACACATGCCAAATTCTGCTTGCCAGACAAAAAAAAAGTCGTTCCTGCATCGGATTGTGACAGGCGATGAAAAGTGGATCTATTTTCAGAATCCTAAATGCAAAAAATCTTGGGTTGATCCCGTCCAACCATCAACATCTTCCTCAAAACCAAATCACTTCGGACGGAAGACGATGCTATGCGTTTGGTGGGATCAGGAGAGTCATCTACTACGAGCTATTAAAACCTGATAAAACTGTTAATGCTCACTGCTACCACCAATAACTGATCAAATTGCATCGTGCCCTGCGTGAAAAAAGGCTGTATTATCGGAAAAGACATGACAAGCTGATTTTCCTCCACGACAACGCACCATCGCACACGTCAACAATGGTCCAAAATTACTTGGAGACACTCAACTGGGAAGTGCTACCCCATCCCGCTTACTCACCAGACCTGGCACCTTCTGACTATCACCTGTTTTCGTCGATGGGCCACGCGCTCGCTGAGCGGCATTTCGATTCTTACAAAGACGTCCGAAAATGACTTGATGAGTGGTTTGCCTCGAAAGATGAGGAATTTTTTTGGCGTGGTATACACAAATTGCCCGAAAGATGGGAAAAATGTATAGTTAGCGAGTTACTTTGAATAAATTTGTTTTTGCTTTCTAGGAAAAAAAAATGTGTTTTTCTGGCTAAAAAACAGCGGATTAAGCTTATATACTTGGTATATAGGATGGCATCAAATTTCAGCCTCATTCGTAAGTAGAGCGGACTAAACTGAATCGAAAAGTCTTCAACCATTTTGCAGTTTGCACAATAGTTATATAACAATAGTTAATAATATATTAACATTTAAAAATAATCAATCATACGCGCGTCCGTCCAATCTACTACCGACTTATTGTCGAAAATATGGCCTACCGATCGCATGGCGCGCCTGCTAAGCCATCCCCACTCCTCGCGGCTCACCACTCTGTATATATTGGGTTGTCCGGAAAGTTCGTGCCGATTTTTAGTAGGTGTCGTAAGGACAGATCTGAATATATCAGAACGATTGAAAACAAATATCGTAAAAGATGGTACTTCAGGCATACTTGAAAAAAAATTTGGTTGCAATTTGGTTGCGTTAATTTTTGTCAATTTTATACGCCTTTGGAATATGGAAGAAAATAAAGTGCATTTTAGGCATTTAATGCTTTTCTTTTACCAGAAAGGCAAAAATGCTACACAAGCAGCAAACAAGATATGCGTTGTTCATGGCAAAAGTGCTACAGCTGAAAGAACTGTGCGGAAGTGGTTTGCTTTAAAGTTGATGATTTCAACCTTGAAAATCAAGAAGACCCTCCACCACAGATGAAAATCAGATTAAAACACTGATTGAGAATAACCCACGCTATACGTAAATTAGCAGAAATGTTAAATATGTCAAAATCCACAAGCATTTTGTGAAGCTTGGCTACATAAACCGTTTTGGTGTATAGGTTCCCCACGATTTAACGGAGAAAAATCTGATGGATCGTATTTCCATTTGCGACTCGCTCTATAAACGCAACGAGGAGACACCATTTTTGAAGCAAGTACTGAAAAATGGATGGGGGATGAAAAATGGATCATTTACAATAATGTTGAGCGAAAAAGATCTTGGGGAAAGCGGAATGAACCTTTAGCCATCCTAAAAGCCGGTCTTCATCCAAAGAAGGTCATGTGCTCTGTGTCTGGTGGGATTGGAAAGAGTATTATGAGCTTTTACCAAACAACGAGACGATAAATTCAGAGAAGTATTGTTCCCAATTAGACGAATTGAACACAGCAATTGAACAAAAACGTCCAAAAATAGCGAATCAGAAGGGCGTCATGTTTCATCAGGACAATACGCGGCCATACCATGTGTCTTTGATAACTCGACAAAAGTTGGAGCTCGATTGGGATGTTCTACCCCACCGTATTCATCCACTATATTCACCAGACCTCGCGCCCTATGATTTCCACCTATTTCGATCATTACAAAATTTCTTTAATGGAAAAGGCTTCAACTCTTTGGTCGAAGTAAAAAATCACTTAGAAAAGTTTTTCGCTGAAAAACCTGAGAGATTCTGGAACGACGGAATTTTCAAGTTGCCTGAAAGATGGAGAAAGGTTGTAGAACAGAATGGCACCTATATAATTTAATAAATGTATATTAAAATTTAAATCTTCTGCGTTTCAATTTTCCTTCCAAATCGGCACGAACTTTCCGGACAACTCAATACTTTCATAGCACATAATATCATAACAATATCATTTTTCTGTTGTAATATTACAGTGAAATGTCGCTGACATATTATTGAGATGTCAATAATATTACAATGTTCGCGAAAATGAATATCACAGGAATATTACTGAAACATATCGCAGAAATATCATTGTAATATTATGTAATATTTCTGTGGTATTTATGTAATGTTTATATTTATTGGGAAAAATTAAAACATTTTAAAGAATTTTTAAAAGGATTTATTGAATTAATATATTTAATATTATTTTAAAAGTTATTCCATATAATATTAATTAGGAAATAATACTAATTGTCAATACAATAAAACTATTATATAATATTATAATAAAACGAAAAAGTTATAATTAATTAAATGTCACTTATAAAATTATATTAGGTGTACAACTTTGCTTCCGCCGTTTTTTTCCGAAATTCGAGGCTTTATTGTAAAAAACTGGTTATACATTTATGATTCAAAGTCCATCGCTGGCCACTACTTTCTCCCATCTTTTGGGTAGCGTACGAATCCCGCGTCGAAAAAACTGGTCATCTTTTAAGGCTATCCACGAAT
>NW_017259381.1:361580-378707 GCF_001594045.1 Atta colombica
TATATATATATAGGCATTTTAAATTTCTAGTATTAATTGTATTCTTACATATGCGGTCTAAAATAAAGATTCTTAATATTGTTTATATTACATCGCCTGAAAGAAAATCGTTGTTTCCTTACATGTATTGATTATTGCGAAGAATATTACTAAGGCCTCGATGGTCTAATGGCTTAGGATGCTCGTACGAAATACTAAGAGATCCGGGTTCAAGTCTCGGCTGAGATAATATTTTTCGCAATAAATTTTTATTAAGTTTTTCAATATATTAACATCTTTATAATATGATGCCTTGAGTACCAAATTATTAAAAGTTCTTATCAATTTAATTTGCGATTATTACAAATAGTTTAATTGCGTTTATAATCCGAAAAATCAATTCAGCGTGCAGTTCAAAAGATACAAATATGGTATATGTGAGTATATACCATATTGCATATGAGTATATAATATATAGTATACATAGTAATTCAAAATTGAATTACTTAAGCCTTTAAGCGCTTCTAGTTTCGACCATTATAAGCATTTACTTTCTAGTATTGATTGTGTTCTCATATATGCGATCTAAAAAATAAAAATTCTTAATATTATTATTTTTATTGCATTAAAAATAATTTTACAAAAGTATGTATGAACATGTATAGACATATACATATAATTATATAAGTTTATAAATATTTATATATTTATGTTTATACATATTTATATATATTTATATAAATTTATATATATTTATGCATAGAAAATTTATTACCTAGTACTTGACTGTGATTGATTAATTCTTACAACTATACTACTTATAACTAACGCTTATGCAATTGTAGAATTATCTTTATACAAAAGTCTGTTGCGGTTTTAATTTCACTATTTAATGATGCTCGCGCAATTTGCGTCTGCGTCGTTCGTAACGATGTTCGTGTGCAACGTGTATATATCTACACTGTCTAAGGAGACTGTGTTTCAAAATTTACTGCCAATACTGAAAATCTATGCACGTAACGTGAATTATAGATTTTTAATACTGGTAGTAAATTTTGGAACACAACCGAAAGCTGGTAATGTATTTATCAATTAATTATGCTATTGTCATGGAATGTACAGCATACTATGAGCCGAATTCCGGTTCGTTACGAATAACAATTCTGTTACTAAACGAATTTAGTGCAATCAAGCAATAATTAACCAGAATAACTATTGTGAAAAGAAAGTATGCAACAATGATCGTAATGTACGAATGAAATCCTATGCAATTTTTTTTTTAACATATATCAGCCTCCGATCAAAATAGCAAATCTCCAATGCATAGGCTCTTCGAGCCGAACAATGTTCGAAAACTGGCAAACCGTGGATACCACATATATGGGGAAGACCCCGTGCCTACAATCCCGATTGCACACTATTCATATCAGCTGAGGTGCCTAATAATTTTTTACTGCTTTATCAATAAGAATATTTTATTTTTAAATTAGCCAATTAGCGATGCATGCAACATGCGATGTGTACAATTGGAGCCTTCCCCATATATACACATGATTCATGCGCTTGTGCGTCATGACGAAAAAACATGTACGAAGTCTACGAAGATCGATATCTCTAACAATGGTTAGCATTAATCTTACAATTAGTTCTCTATATTATATATTATATATTAAAAGATGATCTAAAAATTTTCAGATGCATGTTATTTAATTAATATAAAATTAAAATAATTTATAAGGTCTTGTTTATATTATAAACAAAATATTTACAGTAAAAAAACTACATCTTCTTTTAGTAATGATATTAATATATTAGTATAATAATTAACATAACAGGAATAGGAGCGTTTAATTAAAAATATCGCTAATCAATATCCAAAGAAAGCGATGAGTAACCTCAACGGTAAATTCATTAATAAAATATTAATTCAATAAATAATAACGGTTCAAATAATTAAATAAATTAAATAATATAATATAGGACTACGAACCACTCAGGTTGTCATGTGAGTAAAAATATTTTTATAAATAATCTAAAATTGTATACAGACGTTTCGACCTCTATCGAGTCATTTTCAATGTTCAATTATAAATTAAAAAAGTTATCGGTAACTCTGTATGATTATATCACTTGCGATTATTATGTGACTTCTGAATTCGACTAACATCAAATTCCAATGATTATGCTGCTTTGTATCTAGGCCTTATCCAATTATTCCACTTGCAACATGCAAATATAACATGCGCTTATCATATTTTAATCGTTGAATATCTTGCGTAGTTTTATGATTTTTTTAAATTTATAATTGAACATTGAAAAATGACCCAAGAGTCGAAACGTCTGTACAAAATTTTAGATTGCTATAAAAATATTTTTACTCACATAACAACCTGAGTGATTTATAGTCCTATATTATAATTATGTAATAAATTTATTTAAAATATTAATCAACAAAATCTTATTTGCTAACTGACTGCCAAAAAATTTTAACTCTCACTGGCATATGAATACATATTCTAATTTGGAAATCTTCTAAATTATAAATTAGCAAAGCGTAGAATCGTATTATAGAAAATTATATAATAAAACATTAATCAATATTATTTGGATTGAATTATTTATTTTAT
The DNA here is from genome assembly GCF_001594045.1 of Atta colombica. Classification (NCBI taxonomy): domain Eukaryota; kingdom Metazoa; phylum Arthropoda; class Insecta; order Hymenoptera; family Formicidae; genus Atta; species Atta colombica. Next base: position 364,187 of record NW_017259381.1, read on the forward strand.
TACACTAAATGAAATAGTTTAATCCTTAAACCCTAGGGTGCATTCCAAGTTATGCACAAAGCGCATAACGTATTGTTTTATTCTTTTTTATTAATTGGTAAACAACAAAGATAAATGATACATCATGCATTTCATATGTAATTTGAAACGCACCTGTAGATTTATCAAAAAAGCGCGATCGACTTATGTCAGTATCGTAAAAAATACTAGAAAAAGTATTAAAAATGGCGTTTACAAGACAGACTATGAAGTCCAGCAATCATCCATTAAACAGCCATGTTAATACACAGAAATTAATTCATGATTAGCTAGCTACTAAATCTAATTCCAATGACCAATCAGAACTTAACACTAATCGCGCTTTTCTTATAAATTTAGAACTCTATTTAGTCCAAAATGTTAATTCTTAAATGTATTTGCTTATTATTTAATAATTTGTCGTTTTATTAGTTTTTGTGGAGAAAAAAGAAAAAATAAAGCAAACAAATAGACAATATTATAATTTAAGTTTCTTAAGAAATATATTACTGGAAGTGAAATTGCCTATGCCATATCCTTCCAAATGGTCATGTGATCGTGTCCTTATCAAGATTTTTCAACGATAAGCAGGTCCTTCTTAATATTACCTTCTCCAACACTTTCCAGTCCTCCCACCACGCACGTTCAGAGCCGTTACAAGTAAGTATGCAAGTAAATATAACTCTTAGGATCAATAAAGATTTAAACAAAAATAAAATAAGTCATAAATATGGCTTCTTTTGATTTTGTTTCTTCCTCGGTATGTGTCTTCTATCTTTTGATGAAACCGCGCATGATACCCTGTTCTGTAACTCGTTAAGACAAAAACGACATCGTAAAATTGCCCTGGTAAAATTTATTTTATAATTTTTATATGGAATATTTAATTTTTTATTGGAACATTTTTCAGAAAACTCAAATTTCTCTCAGAATTTTTCATATAAGTGAAATATTCTGAAATTTCATCTTATAATTTTTAAAAAATATTTAAAAATTTTTTAGATTTTATATTTCATCAGAAATTGCACAAAAAAATCTTAGAAATCTTATGATTTTTCATAATTAACATAATTAATTCATAAATAACATATATTAAAAATTCTGAGAAAAATTTTCATCAGGGTGCGCTAGATATTTTACAACATAAAAAACTGCGCAAAAATGATGTCATTACTGTTTTAACAAATTATAACTTCTACATAGGGGAAAGGAGGATAAGGTATCGAAGTTTGTCGATTTTTCCTAATTTCTGTGATAAGGTAAAGAGACTGATTAATTTTTTTCAAACACTATAGTCTTAGTTATCATTTGTAAAAATTATAAAGTTGTTAAATAAAATACAATTCTTTAAAATTTTTTAAGGACATATCAATTTCGTCATCTTGTCCTATATGTGAGTAAGATGACTTTTAATAGTGGATAAGATGACGAAAAGTCAATTTAAGTTAAAAATATACTTTTAAAAAGATTATTATAATATATTATATGTTCATATTATTTTTTAATATATTATAAGAAGCTTTAAATAAAAATATAAACAAAATAAAACCTTATATAATTTATAAAAATAAAATTATTGAAATGTTAACATTAATATAATTATATTTATGTGTTATATGTATTGTATGTAGTAATTACGTAATGAACTTATTAATAAAATAACCTACTTACTACTATGTGTAGTCAAAAATAAAATAAGATTTAAATTATTAAAGAACATTAGAACTAAACTTGGATATTACAATTATATCACATGAAATCTAATATCTTAATATCATACAGAAAAATGTTTATAATTAGTCTATATTATTTTTAACCAAGTAGGTATTTTATATGAGACAAACATGAAAATTATATTATAAAATATAAATGTTAATTTTTGATCGTGATATTATGAAAGTATTATGAAAAACTATATAACATACAGAAACAATGTGTACATATTACATAATTCTTCTCTTCTTCATAGTAATATATATTAGTCATATTGATTGTATTGTGGGAAGAAAGATTTGAACCATCAAATTATTTATTGCGAAAACATCACGTGAAGTCACGCGTGAGTACATAACAATCTGCCTCCATGAAAGCGTCATCTTACCCATATGACATTCGTCATCTTACCCACAGTTACCGTATATTCCCAAACAGAACAAGTCACGATAATGTTAAAATGACATCAATGAATCGGAAGTGATTGAAATGACTTTTAGTGATCATTTTGGAGTCATTTTAATATCGTTTTGATATCATAATGACTTGTTATTTTGCTTGGATTTTTATTTAATTACCATTGTAATACAAAACATAAAAAAATTAATATGTTATTGTATTCGCTTTTAGTTATACAATATTGCAATTTTATTTTAAAAATGAAAGTATTTACTATAATTATGTCATTTTTTATCCAAGTAGAACAAAAAGTGATAATGTCATGATAACATCAAAATGACATCAAAATCACTCCAAAATGATTATTAAAAATCATGTTTTGATCATGATGAAAAAATGATCAAATTGTGATTTAAAAATGTAATTTATATATAAACACGCACTGTTTTCAATCTTATAATAATTTAAACTTATAAATTATAATAGTATCTACATAAAAATTAAAAACATAATGTATGCAAATACAAAATGTTGTTAACAAAAATATATATAAATGAATATAATTTTACATAATTAAAAATATTCTAATTAGTATATATATATGTACTCTCTTAATAATATTGTTACGATCGGATGTCTGGCTCGCAGAGACGTTCTCGCGTTCGCGTTCACACACTCCCACCCACAGAAATGAACAACACAGATATAATTGAAAGAAAAAAAAGAGTTTATTTTGAAAATAAACACAGAACACAGTCACACGTAAGCTCAGAGCACACGAACGATGAAAGAATCAGAGGATCGAGAGAGCGCAGCAACGGCCAAATCTGCCGATCTTGTTTAATAACAGAGCGGCTCGTTGCTGAACAACGCAATCTTCGGAACTTCGAGCGACGATGTCAGTGTCGGCACGGGCGTAATACCCCCTTCTCTTAAATTATCATCCCGGCAATTATGGTACTTCTAAAAACGTTGGCCTCTCTAAGGAATTCGGAGCTTCCTCCTGAACAATTTCCTGCTCCCTACTGTGCTGCTACAACAATTTTCTTGAGCTTTGGTCTCCTTGAAGTCCGACTTTTTTCTCGAGATTTATTCTTGAGGCCTTCTTCCCTTCTGGGCAGGATCCTTCTTCAATTTCTCTTTGGAGGGTAATTTCCCTCGCCCCCCCCCCCCAACAAAACCTACTCGGACATCCCTCCATCTTCATGAAGAGAACGTTAGGACCCTCTTACCTCTTCTCTTGAGGTCTTGCGCTCTTGGTTCTTCTTTTTTCGAAAAGGGGGAGGGGGAGGAACAAAAAAATGATGTACTGCAATATCTCTACCTCCAATCCTCGCCTCCGTCCCACGGAAAAATCACGGTTCAAAAACCGGACGAGGCGATCTTCCTTTAAAAAAGTAAGGCCGACGGTTAAAACGCGTTCATAGTTAATCTTCTGATTTCGTAGAAAACAAGCCCGCTGGATTGGTTATGAGGCGTCCAAAATATTTCCACCGAAGCCTCTAGGGAGATCTTTTCCGTCCGCATTATTGTGCTGCGCAAACTCTGCAACTAAGAAAGAGAAATAACTCGCGCAGCTTACCATAAGATTACAATACTTTTCAAGTAATAGCTCCGATTAATTAATCTTTTTTCAACTCGTTTCTCCTAAATGTCTTTCTAAATAAGGTGTTAGCCTATCCGAATGTACAATTTTATTTTTATACTTGTTCGACTTACAGATACAATATACAACATCGTTAAATTTCTTAACTACAAAATATGGTCCTTTCCAATTGCTCTTCAACTTGAGAGTTCTCCCCTTCTTTCTTTCTTATATAATCACATTTTCTGTTTCTCCTCAAAATAGAGTCCTTAAGATCGTACCAGGTTTTTGTTCGTGAAGATTTGATATCTATTTATTTCCTTACTCTTTCATGAATTTCTTTCAGCTTCCTTTTCACTTTTTCTAAGTAATCTTCCGGAGAACCAACTTCAAGTTTTTGGTAGATTACCACGTAACAAATCAGTCGATAAACGGAAATCTTGAGCAAAATAAACCTCCGCTGAAGTCATTCCAATTTTATATTTGGATGATCTATATGCCAACAAATAAAGGAGTCCATCGATCCCAATCTTTTTGATTTTCGGAGATAAATTTTGCCAAATAGTTCAAGATGATTTGATGCTGACGTTCTATCGATTGCGGATGCAAAGCGGTCCTCGTTTTCTTCATCCCTAGAAAGCGTGACAATTCGCGAAAAATTCTCGATTCGAAGTTCCTCCCCTGATCAGTATGGACTTCTAGAGGTATTCTGTGCCTGAAAATAATTTGATTTAAAAAGGTTTCTGCTATAGTTTTAGATCTAATATTCTTTAGCGGAAAAGCTTCTACCCACTTAAATAGTCGAGTAAATACTTATTTCCAGCAGAAGTTACTGATAGAGAGCCGAAAACGTCCAATTGAACTCTTTCGAATGGGGCTCCCACATTATATTATATTATATCTGTAAAGGAGATTTTCCTTTATCGGAAGGACCTTTTTTAGCTAAATTGATCTTGCACATTTTGCACCATTCTTCCATATCCAGTTTATGTTCCCCACTAAAATCGTCTCCGTACTTTGTCAAGCGTTTTATTGGTGCCCACCTGCAGGAGAATTATGTAGCTCTTTCAAAATTTGTATTATGAGCTTTCTGGGCACAATTAATTGGAAGATTATTTTCTTCAGATTAAGGGCTTTCTTGTAGAATACATCATCCTTCATTTCGAGAATATTCTAATAAGATCATTATACCTTGATAAAAACATCACTCGTCGCTACTTCTTGCTCGAAGCTACTTCTTTACTTCCCATGCCTGCTTCTTTTTTTGATAAAAATAAGAAAATACAGCAATACAATCTTCCATTTGCTCCTTACGCCAATTTTCGCAGGTGTTTTCCGCAAAATTCTTCTAACATAACTTTCCTGCTTTGCGGCTGCTTTTAGTTCCACATTAGTACAATAGCAATATTGATCTCACGCATGGCCGTCTCGACAATCCGTCCGCATTTTTATGAGAAAGATCTTTATGGTAATCAACCTCGAAATCGTATTGTTGTAGTCTTTCCATCCAACGCGCCAGCTGTCCCTCTAATTCTTTAAACGATAGCAGCCATTTAAGCGAAATGTGATTCTGAGTTAGAAACTTACATTCATACAAATAATGATGGAAAAATTTTACTGACCGAACTAGGTTAAAAGTTCACGCCGTGTGACGCAATAATTTCTTTCAGCTTTATTCAATGTTTGACTAAAATATGCAATCTTTCTATACTGCTTTTATGATAGGACCACGTCAATTCCCTCATTTGATGCGTCTGTATCTAGAATAAATTCCTCTTCCGTCTCAGGGAATGCTAATATCGGCGGAGAAGTTAAAGCTCGTTTTAAATCATTAAAAGAACCTTGGTGTTTCTTTTCTCAAACGAACTTAGTTTGATTTTCTGTTAGTTCAAAACGGTTTTGCAAACGAAAAAAATCCTTTTATGAATTTGCGACAATATGAACAAATTCCAAGGAAACTCCTTAAATGTTTTTTATTTTGAGAAATTAGCCAGTCTCATAGCACTTATTTTCTCTGGATCTGTAACAATGCCTTCCGCTGGTATGATGTGACTTAAATATTTAATTAAAGAAAATATATTTTTGTGGTTAATTTTCAAATTTGTTTTCCTAAAACGATGAAAAAAAATCTTTTCTAGGTTAGACAACATTTCTTCAAAATTTTTATCAAAAATAATCACATCATCGAGATAAGTAAATTTTAAAAAGGTAGCCTTTCAAAATCTGCTCCATTGTACGTTTAAATGTAGCGGGGACATTACAAAGACAGAAAGGCATGACTTTAAAACCGTTACCAATCCGTTACCAATCGAAAAAGCCGTCTTCTCCTTATCCTCTGAACGAATTTTAATCTGCCAGTATCCATTTTTTAAATTCAAAGTAGAAAACCAATTGTTATCTGATATAATTGTTGATCGAGTATATCATCTATCCTTGATAAGGGATAAGAGTCTTCTATCGCAATTACGATAAAAAATTAATTGCATTAATTTTTTATCGTAATTGCGATAATCTACACAGAATCTTATTGTACCATCCTTCTTTTTAATACCATTGGTGAGTCCCATGGACTGGTGGATTCCTCAATTACCCCTTGTCTTTCCATTTCCATAATAATTTTATCCACTTCTTTTCTCATTTGCAAAGGGATACGACGAGGTACCTACTTGATGGAGGAAGAATCTTTCACATTAATAACATGTTCCCCAAATTTATAATTCCTCGCAATAACATCATGAGAGAATATAATAGAATATAATAGAGAATATAATAGAGAATATCATGAGAGAATCATAAAATTCGTTCAGAAAACTGGAAAAGTTCTCTTTTTCGAGGTTTCCTAAACAGCGCGAACTCTCCTCAAAAAGCGTCACCAAATTCAAACGGAGCAACCGCAATACTTTCTACGCGAGTGCATTTAAAATCAGTGTCAATATCAGAAATTGATCCGAGAAAAACGTAATCAAAAATATTTTGTAAATTAAGTAATTTAAGAAAATCGACACCTAAGATACAATTATCATTTATTTCGGCTATTAACATTGGTATCTCAACACAGTATTTTGCAAGTCAAACTATTTTTGTATCTAATTGGTATTTGTTCTCCCGGGATATATTTAACATTACAGTTGTCAATTATAATTTTCGGTTTACATGATTCAACAAAATTACTATTTATAATTGAAATATTGGAGCTCATACCAATTCTGAGAAGACAAGATTTATCATTAACTTGTCTTCATAACAAATCATAAAAAATCTTTCACATTATTCTTAATTCTATTTTTTCTGAAAGAACATTGGTTAATACAACAGTTATAAGGACAAAGATTAATACACCAGTTATTAAAACATTGTTTATTTCTAGTAGAATAAGAATATTTCCTGAAAGAATGTAAATTAACACATTACAACAATTATCATAGTAAATACATAACTTATCTTTAGTGTCACTAAAGTATAAGTCATTCAAATGATAAATATTTTTCGGGAATTCTTTTATTTTAGTCGAGCCTTCTCCATAAAACTCGACTATTTCCGCTTTGCCACTCAGAACGGAAATGCCCTTCCTTTTTACATTTCCAACATTCTTTATTACTTCTATTCCCCTTAAAATTTTATTCTTAGGAAAATTTTATTCTTAAGAAATCTTTTAAATTTATTTCCATTAGTTTTGTTCTCTTCTCTCTCCCCATTTTTCTCTTCAGTTTGACTCTTTTCTTTTTTAAGTAATTAGTAAAATCATTTCCTTGTTTTCTTTCGAAATTTAAATTATTTTCTTTTTTATATTGAAAATTATTTTCTTGAATCAATTTTATTGCCTTCTTTCTTTCGATTGCTATCCTTAACGATCCTCTTTTGATATTCTTATCTCCTTCATTTGGACAGCTCTTTTTACAAATCCATCGGAAAGAGATTGCGGAAACAAATTGCGCGCATGCGATTTTCGCGAATCGAATCGGGATTCTCTGGATAAGCTAATTGTAATAACCTTTCTATGTCAGAACCCAAAGAAACGATATTTTCTCTGAATTTCTGTTTTCTATTAGTAAACTGCGAATATTAGTTTTGTAACGAATGCGTTTCACCGAAACGCATTTCCAATTTCGAACTGTAATTCTTCGAATTGTAAGTTTTCTAAATTTTGCTTTCCAATATTGCACGCGCTTTGCCCCGCAAACACGAAACCAAGATAGCGATCTTTGTTTCCTCTTCCCAATGATTTGTGCGGATGATGAGATTGAATTGCGTGAAAAACTTACTGCGTAAGGGCGCACTTTCGTCATAAGTGTCTGGTTTCAGTTTCATGGATGCCCCCCGCCCCCTACCCCCGCGAAGTAGTGCAGGATCGACATGACCGAATGCGCGGACAATACATGATGATTCACTATATTTGTACAACCGGCGACATTTACATTGGAGTCAATAAAGTTGGCAGCGCTCGCAACAGAATTCGCGCGATTAACTCGCGATCGGAATCAGGGAAGTTGACGATATTCGCGACAGGATTGACATGCACAATGTTACTGACAGCAACAACGGAAATGTCCATCGATACAGGATAGTGGATCATTATTAGAAATATTAGAGAGACTTAGCTGGTTTGCAGGAATCCCTCGCAGTTTTTCCTGTAGCTGCGCAATCTCAGTCTCTGCGCAATAGCTACGCTATCCCTTTGACGCAACATGGCCGCAAATTCCTCCTGTCGTTGCTGCTGTCGTGCAACCTCTGCGTCCCGCTGTCGCAACGTCTCCGAAAATTCGGCTCTTGTTCGACGTTGTTCCTCGTAGCTATTGTATCTCTCGTAATATAGCTTCGATGGGACGGAAAAAGCTTCTTCTGTAGCGACTCACTGTACTATCGCTTCCGTCATTTGCTCCAATTCTCGCTGAACTATCATTTCCAGCGGATTTTCCATTAGAGCTCTTTTCCTCGTAATGATTGGCGAACGAATCATTACACGATCTCGGACACGGGAGTCCTCAAAATGTTACATCCGGGCGTCCAGCTCGCGGAGATGTTCTCGCATTCGCGTTCATGCGTCCAGCCCGCAGAAATGAACAACACGGATATAATTGAAAGAAGAAAAAGACTTTATTTTGAAAATAGACATAGAAAATAAAGTCACACGAATGATGAAAGAATCAGAGGAGAATCGAGAGACACGTCCAAGCGCAGCGACTCAAATCTGCAGATCTTATTTAATAACAGAGCGGCTCGTTGCTACAACAAGCGATAACAACAGAACTTCGGAATTTCAGCGGTGAACTACAGTGTCAGTGTCGGCACGGTACGAAATAATAATATTATTTCCATAAAACATGCAAATAATGAAAATATATTGCTAGTAATTTCGTTATTAAAATTTTTGTTTATTATACAGACAATTTTCTTGTATTTAGACAATATTTTATATTTATAATTTAATACAATAATAATTATAAATAATTTTAAGTACCGAAAATATATTAGGTGTACAACTTTGCTTCCGTCGTTTTTTTTCCGAAATTCGAGGCTTTATTGTAAAAAACTGGTTATACATTTATGATTCAAAGTATTGTCCATCGCTGGCCACTACTTTCTCCCATCTTTCGGGTAGCGTACGAATCCCGCGTCGAAAAAACTGGTCATCTTTTGAGGCTATCCACGAATCAATCCAATTTTTTATAAGACCGGAAGTGCTGGTCAGCCAGGCCGTGTGCCATTGATCGAAACAAGTGATAGTCAGAGGGAGCAACGTCTGGAGAATACGGCGGGTGGGGTAGGACTTCCCATTTCAACGTTTCCAAGTATGTCTTGACCATTTTCGCAACATGGGGTCGAGCATTGTCATGCTGCAAAATCACTTTATCGTGTCTCTCGTTGTATTGCGGCCGTTTGTCTTTCAATGCTCGGCTCAAACGCATCAATTGCGTTCGATACCGATCGCCTGTGATTGTTTCAATCGGTTTTAACAGTTCATAATACACTACGCCGAGCTGGTCCCACCAAACATAGAGCATGACCTTGGACGTCAAAATCACCGTTCTTGAAGCGTTGAAACCACTTACGACACGTTGTTTCACTAATAGTGGCCTCACCATAAGTATTTGAGAGCATTCGATGAGCCTCAGCCGCAGATTTCATCATATTGAAGCAAAAAATTAAAACCTCCCGCAAATGACGAGAATTTGGCTCGTAAACTGACATTTTCAATCGAGAATAACTTTATGATGCAGACACAAATCGACTAATGTTTCTATGTTGACAGATGCTCAAGTTTATTGTATGACGTCTATGATCTATTTATTTCGACCACCACTTATCGCTAAAGCCATCTATAGAAAAACGGCGGAAGCAAAGTTGTATCTATTAATATAACAAATTTTTAATGTTAGAAAACGAGATGAACATTAAAGACTAGCATACAAACAATATAATATGTGAGATAATACTTAGCAAAATTAGTAAACATTAAGATTGCAAAAAAATTTCTTTTATCTCTATATTAACTGGAAAGTTTTTTATTTTAGATTTAATAACATCTAAAATAAATATGCATATCTTAATGTAACATACCTTAAGTCAAAAGTTGAAATAAAAGGAGTTTCGGATACACAGTGCGTTAAACTTAGAGACAATGCGAAAAGAAATAAAAATATTTTGTCTCCCCCGATGTTCAAGACAAAATGAAATCACAAAAATGATATTCGAAGGAAGAAAGGGTTAGGTGGAAAGTGGTAGGAGGAAAATAAGAGGGGATAGAAATGTGGATGAAACTATGGAAGGAATAATAAAGACAAGAAGGAAAAAGAGATTGAATAATAGATAGGATTCAGACAAAGATTCTATGTCGTTTTGTCTATTTAGGTCTTGTTTTTGTCGTTTTATGTGTATCATTTCGGATATCAATCTCTTATTATATGAAGATTCGCATCCGATATCTTCACTTCATTCCATCTAAAATTATGATTGAGATTTATATATATATAAATCTCAATAAATATAAATCTCATATATATAAATCTCAATCAAATATATATAAATATATATATAAATTATATATATAGTGATCAGAATTGATCAATGGAAAACCCGTTTTTTTCTTGATATCTGAAATATGTTCACGTATCCTCGTACTTAATTTTCTCTTGGTTTGATCAATTAGCTAGCTTCGCAATTATTATGAGATCTTATAGTCCACATTTTGATTAGAAAGCAGTTCTAACTTGTCCTTTCCTCTCTTAATAAAACTTTTCAAAGTGTTGGTAATGCTAATTTACAGTGAAACATGTTGGATATAGGTGAGAAACTTTCGGAGATAGATTTATTGTAGTGGATATGTGAATACGTCCCTATTCTCAATAGATTTTATAACAATTTTCCTTCTCCTAATAATAATTTCAATGATAGAATAATTTTAGGCTGCATCTCACTAAGATATTTATTAATGACTATCCTAATTTGCTTATTATCATGCAGACAAAGGTAATGTCTCTATCATGCTTGATAAAGATTCATATATATTAAAGATGGAGGGGATTCTTTCGGATGTCTATTCTATTAACAGAGACCCTACGAAAAAATTGACGCAGGATTATATGTGCTTCTTACAAGATGGAAGGCCGTTGGTTTCATTGATGAATTGACATATAAAAGATTAATAACTTCGGATGATAATATTCCTAGAGCGTATGGATTGAAATTCATAAAGTTAGTAACCCATCGAGAGTCATTGTATCATCTATAAACAGTTCCTTATACTATTTTTCTCTTTTTTTACACAACATAATTATTAAGAGCATACCACAAGTTCCTAGCCATATTAAAGACAGCTTCTATTATGTAGAGAAATTAAATGGCATAGCTTTTGACTTTAATTATATGTTAGCTTCATTGGACGTTGTATCTCTCTTTACTAATGTTTCTGTAGATTTAGCATTGAATAGTATTGAGAAGAGATGGGTTCACATATCCACAAAAACTAATATTTCAAAAGAGGAGTTTGTTACGGCTGTAAAATTTGTTTTGAATTCTACTTTTTTCACCTTTAATAATAAATTTTACAAACAAGTTTTTGATACTCCAATGAGTTCACCTTTATCTCCTATCATTGCTGACATAATAATGCAGGATTTGGAAGAGATTGCCATTGTCTCGAATTTACAAGTACATCCACTATTTTATTACAGATATATCGATGATATCGTTCGCATTTCCATCTGAATACATTGACGATACTCTTACTATTTTTAATTATTTACATACAAGGTTACAATTTATCATGGAGGTTGGCAATAAATTGAATTTTCTTGACATCACTTTGATTATTGACAATAAAAGAATTATTTTCGATACATATCACAAAACTACGTTTTCGGGAAGGTTCCTGAATTTCCATTTCAATCATCCTCTTTGCCATAAAAGTGGCATAATTATTAGTTTCATTGATAATATATTTCTGTTATCACATCCTCGGTTTCAACATAACAATCTTGTTGAAGCTTCATATTTTTCTTAATAATGGTTATTCTCTCCCTTTTATTTTTTCCACAATTGAAAACCGATTAAAATTTCACATACACAATAAACACATCATAAAACTACACACAATCCACAAATCAAAGAAAAATTTTTTACAGTTTCTTATGTTAAATCTATCTCTGAAAGTTTCTCACCTATATCCAACATGTTTCACTGTAAATTAACATTACTAATACCTTGAAAAGTTTTATTAAGAGAGAAAAGGATAAGTTAGAATTGCTTTCTAATCAAACTGTGATCTATAAGATCTCATGCGATGATTGCGAGACTAGCTATATTGATCAAACCAAGAGAAAATTAAGTACGAGGATACGTGAACATTTCGGATATTAATAAAAAAACGGGTTCTCGATCATTTCTGATCACCATATAAATCTCAATCACAATTTTAGAGATTATTATGGAATGAAGTGAAGATATCGGATAGCGAATCTTCATATAATAAGAGATTAATATCCGAAATGATTCACAAGAAAACAAAAATAAGGCCTAAATAGACAAAACGACATAGAATCTTTATCTGAATCCTACCTACCTATTATTCAATCTCTTTCTCCTTCTTAATTCCTTTTTGTCTTTATTTTTCCTTCCATAGTTTCATTCACATTTCTATCGCTTCTTATTTTCCTATCACTTTCCATTTAACTCTTACCTTCCTTTCTTCGAATGTCATTTTTGTGATTTCATTTTGTCTTGAACATCGGGGGAGACAAGATATTTTTATTTCTTTTTGCATTGTCTCTAAGTTTAACGCACTGTATGTATCCGAACTCCTTTTCAACTTTTGACTTAAGGTATGTTATTAAGATATGCATTTATTTTAGTTGTTTCTAAATCTAAAATAAAAAAACTTTCCAGTTAATATAGAGATAAAAAAAAATTTTTTTTGCAATCTTAATTTTTACTAATTTTGCTAAGTATTATCTCACATATTACATTGTCTGTATGCTAGTCTTTATGATTCATCTCGTTTTCTAACGTTAAAAATTTGTTATATTATAATTTATATCCAGTTATATTATTTCAATCTTGCGCTATATTTTCATTCATATTACATATGTTTTCTACAGGGTCACACTCATGTTTGCGTTCTCCGTTCACTTATAATCGAAAGATTCTCATTCCTTTTATCAAATTAACATCAAAAGCATATAATAATTGACTGCAAGTCAATTATCATTCGCGTCTTTCTCGTTATAATTGTAATGTTACGATAGTTATTTTTATGTTATCAGCGTTTACCCTTACTTAAATATTTATTGTATTATGTTTTGTTTATTTTCCAATCGTTATTTATTATGTATGTTTTTATTATTGAGAATAATCCGATCGAAATGTCTGTTGCTAGCATTCTTTATTAAAATTTCAACTTAAACATTTTCATTTCTTTTTTGTTTTTTGTACTTTCTACTTATTCTGTTTTTATATAATAATTTTTTACTCATAGCCCTCTTTTTTCTTTGTTTTTCTGAATATAATACGTTATTATAAATATCATTCGGAATAATTATTTCGTACATCTTTTGCATTAATAAATAACTTTTTTTTAAGTTAACCAATAAGCAGAGTATCTAAAATCAGCGCATAAAATAACTTTAAGATATTTTTAAAAGTTTTTTTTTGAGAAACATCTTCACGATATTTCATTTTTTTAGATTAAAGAACTCTGAAAAATATCTTAAAACTGTTTTATTGCCGATTTTATTTGTTTATTCGGCAATTTTTAAAAATTAATATCTTGTTAACTATTGCGAAAACTGATAGAGAAATTTGACTTAGTTTAGTTCGCTCTATCTGCTCACGAGATTATGCGGACATTACCAGACATCCTGTATACAATTATATTATATGAGTACTGCACTTATTTACAATAGAACATTACTTTGCATTGGATTAAATTTTTGAATGTTAAAAACGATGCCGTAAGCTAAAAAATTTCAGCATTAAGTTTCCAATATAAGTAAATTTTAATATTTAAAAAATAACTTTTTTTATGACAATTGACATTCTTTTATAAAGAAAGTTAAAGTTATTTTGAAATTCTTATTAAAAGTTATTATGATGAATGTATTGCTCATGTTCTATAAAATGCATTTTTTTTAATTTCAATACCTTATATACCTTTGTCGTGCAACGAAGAATTCAAATACAAGATTTTTCTGTGATACAAATTTATGGCTCGAGAAACGATATACAAACCATATAACCTTTTTTTTAGAAATGCGTACACGCGTGCGGTATGTGGTGTACTACACGTATATACGTATATATATATATATATAA
>NW_017259381.1:378807-388794 GCF_001594045.1 Atta colombica
AAAATTATAAGTATAATGATTTCATTGTTAAAGGTGGAAAATTTACTATCTTAGAAAAACTCTGTACTTGAATTCTTCATGATGCGACTAAAAAGTAAGATATTGAAATAAAAAGAATATATTTTGTAGAGAATGAACAATACATTCATGATTTCTGATTTTGAGATAATGTTAATCTTTTTTTACAAGAATTTTAAACAAAAGGACCATTTTTACACATTAAATTTCAGTTATTTCGAAAACCTGACATACTAGTGAAATTTAACCTGCAGCATCATTTTCAACATCCAAAAATCTATAAAAAAACACCTTATCTAATTATTAAAAGAAACATTTTTTGTAAATTAATATTATCTTTATTCATAGTGATTTGTGAATGTAACAAATTCCATTTATCGACACTACGATTTTATCGACAGTGGCAAAAATGTGATACATAATTCACATCAATTTATAAAACTAATGTTGGTGCCGCTAGCGGCATGTACGGCGACTTTCGTCTGTCACACGAAAAAGACTGCCATAGTTCCCTCTCAGGTTTCTTTCTGACCGTAATATATTCTTCCAACCACTTCAAGGAGTACATTCGGAAATCTACTCATAGGGTAAAGTAGAGTAGAGCATGAGTAACTTAAAAAGTCAGTAGAATAGCATTATGTTCAATGATTTTCCGAACGTATAAAGTAAGATTTTAAGGTAACAATGTCTAAATCTATAGTTCCGAAATAAAATATTATTTTCTATAGTAATAGCTGGCCGTAGACTATTAGAAATATTTATAAATGTTATGAAAGAAATGATAGTTTTGTTTAGCAATCTTTTGTCTTCTTGCGCCCATATTATTTCGTGTTGAAGTAGTAGAGTTTATTCTGTTAATCTCTAAAATCTCAGAAGTTTAAAAAGTTACTGTAGAATATGACCTAGTGATTTTACTCGATTTCCAAATGCAAATATCAATTTTGCAAAATCCGAATCAATTTTCAAACGGCGGTTGCATTGTTGGTAACATTTCTACTCGAATAGGATTTCCGCACCCAAAGTCATAGCACATAGAGTACAGTCTACTTGATGCTACAAATACTTCGAAATTTTTGATTGACCAATCGGAAGAAAGAATTTTATTAATTGACCAATCAAAAAATGCTTCGAAACATTTGTAGTATCAATTGGACCGTCATAAACAGAAAAATCTGGACGCTGATTGATAGGCTATAAGGATAGATACAGAATTCCAATTCATCGAAAATTTATTGCTATTGTTTTATTCCGTGTTCATATGTACATTAACATATGTGCATTCTCGTATGTTGGATGTTCCTGTTCCCATCGTTATTTCTATCGCTATCGCTGTTGCCTCGCATTGTGTTTAGGGCTTTCCAGTAGTATATATTCTAAGATCTGCAATCTTATAATCAGGGTTGGATAAGTTAAAGTTGTAAAGTGTTGTTTTTTAAATGAATAAAGTTAAAGTTAATTTACAAAATTAATAAAGTTAAGTTAAAAGTTAAAGGAATAAAACATTAACTTAACGTAAGTTAAGTCAATATTGAATTAACTTAAGTTAAAAAAAAGTTAATTTCAAAAAAAATTATTTTTTTAGATCAAAATATCGTAATTTATCTTAAAATTAGCGTTGAAAGTAACTTAATTAAGTTAAAATTTAATGCATTTAAAATTAATTAAGTTAAGTTAAAAGTTATTAATTTTTTAACTTTTTTTTTTAACTTTTAACGTTTTAACTAGTTATTACTCAATCCTGCCTATAATATAGAGTATAGTAAAAGTATAATGGAAATCCTGAGAAATCTTAAAAGTATAAATTTTGACATTATCTAAGATGTTCGATTGATGATTAAAACTTTTATTCAAGATTATGATTTTGACATATGTTAGTGCCAGCCAAGATTCTTTAGGCTGGTCTACAATCAGTCGGGAGACGATGTCATGCATGCGCATAACCTCTATTTTTCGTGTTGGCTGTGTTGTATGTCGGCTATGAGTACAACTTGCTAATCTACAATTGCGGAATAGTCATAGACGTCATGAAGATTGAAACGTCGAATGTTTATTCAAATTTATTACTTATTTAGATGCAAATTATAAGACTGAGATTACTTGTAAGAAAAAAAAACTAACTGTACAAAAACTGTACTAAAAAAAAAGATTACTTGTACAAAAGGAATTATAAGAAGATGGTGGGTAAAAACATATTACTAGATTATGACAAAATTTTAATGCTCATCATGCATTATTTATATATTTCCAAATGAATAATCACGAAGAATTTTTCAAACTTACACGAATGTCAGGAACAATTTGAATAGATTATTAAAACTAAAATTTAAAAAACGTAATCGTAGAGAACTTCTACCAACGAAGATACGTATTGTAGTGACATTAAGGTTAATTTAATAATTATACGAATATATTAATATTGATTACCTATACTTTATTTGTCCTAAAAATTATAAATTTTTATACACACACACACACACACACACACACACACATTTTGAACTTAAAACATACTACAAATGAAACTTTGAATATATTTTTAAATTGTATACAGTCTTGCATATATTATTAGTAAAATATAAACTATTTAAAATAGCATTCGATACACATAAAACTTAGAATATTTCTGTAAAACTGAGTTTAAGATATTTTGTGAAAAAGATACTTTGTGTGCGTGCGTGTGTAAAAATTAATTATTGCCTTTCCTCGTATTTTTCAATAATTTGAAAAAAATTTATAATACATTGTGTTTCAAAGGAACATATTTTAATCCTTCTTCTAAAATGGACATGTAACCATCTTTCTCCAAATTGATCTAATTGAGATAATATTACTTTCATTGTTTTCTCCAACGCGTGATCAAATTTATTATCTTTCATCTTCTTGCATTTTGTAAATTCATCCATTTCTGGTATTACTTTTTTGGTAGACTTAAATACAGTTGAATCTTTCAATTGTGTAGGATTAAAACTTATACTTGGTTCCAAAGATTGCACACTGCTAGTATAACTGCAATGAAAATGTACTAGCTTATTTATGCCTGAAAAAATATATGCCTGAAATGATTTCATAATCTGTAATTGTCACATTGCTCTCTTGGTCTTCAATATCTAATGATAATGTGTTCTCTAAAAATATATAATTTATGAAAAATATATTACAAATAATACATATTAAGACTACTAATACATATTAAGACTGTATAAACCCAATATTAGAAATAGATATTATTTTCATTAATGTATACTTTTTATTGATTGAAAAAATCCACTGTAACTGTGATCTAATAACAAAGTTATCACATTGGAAGATGCTTAGATGTAAACGGTGAAGAAATCTTCTTGTTTTAGATAATGAACTTTGTGATTGTTGAACAAATGATGTCTTCGCTCTGTAAATAAAATTAGAAAATTAGAAAAATGTAGAAAATAAGTACTAACAAATAAATAAAAGTACAAAAACTAGATATTAGCTTTCTATGAGCTATATGAGGAACTAGAAATAACATATTTCTATATAACTGCCATTCCTTCCTCAATTCATATCCAGAAGCAGACGATAATAACGTTTGTTGCCTATTCTCTCTACTAAATGTCTCTTAAAAACGACTACTGTCTTTCGATTTCTTCGACTATAAAAAAATTATATATTATATAAATTTGTGTTTATATGTAATAATTTAAAAAAACAAAAAATTACTTGACATATTTATTGTATAACAATTCCTCAAATTTTCAGAAAGTTTTTGCCACAAATCTTTCTCCTTCCCAATATTTTTAAAAATCGACATCACATTTATCATATAAACAACGATTTTCATGAACAAATTCAATAATAATTTCATCAACATTTAATGATTCCATAATAAAATATCTAAATCTTATTTAACAGTACTAGCAGTAAATATTTGAGTCATAGATGTATTCGTCAAAAAAGATTATGTTTCATTCAGTCGTTGTCGTAAATGGAAAAAGATGGGAGTTGATCATCTTCCATTCCCACATCGACAGCTGATTCGCGACAACTTCATTCGACATCGGCAGCCGACACTCCAGCGCGCATACGCACGACATCGACTCCGTCATCTGACTTATGACTTCACAGATGCGGAAACGCGCGGCAAAATATGATGCGGTAGCCAATAAACTTACAGTTCCTAATGTGTTCATTGATTACCGCGTCTCATTTTGTCGTGCGCGTAAGCGTTTCCGCGTCCAGTGTGCAAGAGCCATAACTTTCATCTTTTTGATTTTTACGACAACGATTGGATGAAACATAACCTCTATTTTACATACATCTATATAAAATAGTTTATCATGGAATACGTTTTCTTAAAAGAGTAATTTCATTCTTATAATTTGCGTCCAAATTAATAATAAATTTGTACAAATACAATGTTTCAATATTCACTGTTCCGACTTATAACAATTGTAAACTGAAGTCATACTTGACATACCTGACATATAACACACAATAAGCGACATCCAACTCAAATATGCGACCTATTGTAGAACGAGTCTAAAAAAACACAATAGAATCGCAATTCGTAAGCCATAAGAAATTGACCAATTATAATTGAATAAAAATCCAATTATAATTGATAAAAATGATCAACTATGATTGATTAATTTCTTATGACTCTATTGTGTAACAGGATTAAATCCTACATTTCAAGTATGCTAGGTTCCTTCGAAGCGATTCCCGAACAGCTCCCGAGAGACAAAACGAATAATGCTAATAAATCACAGAATGAATAAACAAGAGAAACTTCTCTATCCTATATGTAAAGGGAATAATAACAAATCGAATTTTCAATAACATTTAGAGACCTTTTCAAGCAAATTTAAGGATTTTGAGCGATTTTTTGAAAATCATTTATCCGATATTCGGATATAATAATGGAATAATTTATAAAATTTTTATACTTTTACTAATGTTTTTTAAGATGAAACCCATATATTATTCTTAATTATGAATTTTGCAAATATCACATGAATATTTTGAAAACAAACTATCACTTGTTATTTTTATATTTTATTTATTTATATAATATTTAAAATTTCAAGAAAATGTAAAAAACTTATAAAAATTTTAATATCTTGTATAAAAGAGATCTTTTTAGAAATCTTTTTGAAATTGATATGTTTGTGTATTCTCTCTATTTTTTTAAAAGATCAAGTAAACAATTCCTTTAATTTTTAAATTTGTATGCCGAATTTTTAAGGAAAGATTATGATAAAAGTTTAATCATAATTCATATCGTTATAATTTTAGATAATATACAATGTTAATACTTTTTACGCCAATGTAATTTTCATACTTTTATTTCTCAACATGTACATATTATGAGTTATTTATTAACAATTTTTATTTATTAACAATTAGTACGTGAAAAAAATTAGTTGTTACATAGACGAAAGTTTCCACCCGCCTTAGAAGAATCTACATCTCGTATATTAGGCATACTATCACAGAATATCGCGTAAAATGCTTCATAACATTAATATCTTTATATTGCTCTTATATTTCTTTCTCTTCTTCGCATATCATGTCAATTATCAGCGACCCAGTTTGCAGTCATCCTTTCACCGGTTTCAAGTGGGGAAGCATTTTCTTCAATTTACCTACATTTCTCTCAATAATTGAGAAGAGATAGCAAAACTTCGCGTAAGCATTTCTTGTTGAGATTTACTTTAATTATTCAATCCAGCCTAAATATATCTTTTCTTATTAACATTTTTGTCAAAAAAAAATGTATGTTAAAAAAAATTTATTAAGTAATAAATATTTTTCTTCGCACAAATATAAAATATGTATGCACGTTCTAAGGTAATTATTGTGTTGTAATAATCTGAAGGCAAGAGAGATCCATTATTATTTGGCAATGAAAAATAGGATATTTATCAAGATTTATTTTTCCCACAGTTTAAGGATTTAGCGAAATTTAGCCAATTAAATTTTTTATGGAAGGAGTTAGTAATTGTGCTATATTTGCTGGTGTTCACAGCTGATTTTACGCTTTGTCACTTAGTGACAAAATTGATTAATAGACAAAAACTTTAAGCAATGTCCAGTGTGAGGTACAATACATTAACATATTATAATAACACAGGACACCATAAAAAAATTTATGGAGAGCAACTCAAATCAGAGTAGACATTTCTTATAGATTTTGGATCACCCTATCCGAATTCGTAAACTGTTTTATTTCACCACGTTCAGTCTTTTAGTAAAAAAAAATAAAAAATAAAAAATCTATGCAAATTGAATTAAATATTTAAGGAAACAGTAAAAATAAATATATAAAATATAACATTAAAATGTGGTTGAATTGATTTAAATATATTTTGGCAAATTTAACAAAGTGTACAAAACAAAAATTTTGCTTTATCATTAAGTATTATAGCTAGCTTATATACCTGCATCGCGTAAATTCATACATTTTGTCCAACTCTGTGGCTAATTTATTTAACTTATCTTCCAAAAATAACAATTAAAATAACCATTTAGAGCTGAAAAAATCTTTCTCTAGCTCATACAGATCGGCTGATTGTTTATTGCATAAAGAAATTTTATACTAATTTGTTTTATGACGTGTTAAGTTGTAATAATATTAATAAAACAAAATTTTTTGTTTCTTGTATTTTGTTAAACTTATCAAAATATATTTAAAATTTTATAATCATATTTTAATGTTATGATTATTTTTGCTTCTTTCTCAAAATGTTTCAATTTTCATAAACTTTTCCATTATCATTTGTTTTGATTATTTAAAAAGTTGAACGTGATAGAACTACAAGCTAGAAACAGCTTACGAATTGGTGACCTAAAATCTATAAGAAACACATATTCTGGTTTGAATTGTTCTCCAAAAATTTTTTTTGTGGTCCTGAGTAACATGAACATTTCAATTAAAGTAATAAAAATAAATTTGAATGATTAAAAGAATCAAATTATGTAAAAAAATTACATGACTTTATTTTAAAAATTACTGGTAAAAAAATTACATGGCTTTATTTAAAAAATTTCCGGAAACGTAGATTTCTCCTTAAAAAAAAAGGACATAATAAATGTATAATGCGTTTCTATAATATACTGCCTTAAATAATACAATTGTTCTCATATTTGTTTTTTCAACAGTATAATTATTCTCTTATTATTTAGAGATCTTTAGATTTTCTTATAGATTTAATATTAATTTTCTTATAGAATTAACAGAAAGTTATTTGAAATAATTTCTAGTAGTTTATTATGTATACAATGTTTGGTTTAAGTATGTATACTTAATTATTTCTTAAATAAAACACACACACACACACACACACACACACACACACACACACAAAACATTATAAAAAATTTTTTAATTAAGTTATTTTGTTGGGAACATTCACCTAATGCTTAAACAAAAGTTTTTAACTATTATATTTGTTAACACTTTTTTTAAATATGTTTTGCTTTTCTATTTATATCTAATAACACAAATAATATCTCAAGAACGAACTACTAAAAACACATTTTATTTTATTAAACTTTGTCATGAAATATTTTATATAAAACTGCGATTATATTACAATATTTCATTTAAACAATTAAAATTTTCATTAAATACATTTACGAAAGTTCAAAATTTTTAAGTCATTTTATAAATTTTCCTAAATAGAATAACTTTATTCAGAATAATTTTTAATAATTACATTACATTAATAATTACATACAAAAGAATTAACTGTATGTGTGCTTAAACTATATACATTTATCATATACATTTAATCCAGATATTGAATTAAAACGATTGCATTATCAATATAAATGTGCATTTGAGTTACAAAGTAATTTTGTTTACAATATTAGTCAAAATTAAATAAAAGTCAATAACGCGCGTAACGTAATGTTGTATCTTATTTTATAAAAATTGAAAAAAGATATAACGCAAATTATCTTATTTCTTGCACTCAATTCAAAAACAAGAAAAATAAGAAAACAATTTATAAAAGTTGTTGCAAGGTAAATTTTGCGATCTATAATACATACATTTACCGTTATCATGCATAAGTACAATCACAGATTACGTACGAGATTTCACCGGAACGAGATTTCACCGAATTCAATTTAGCTGTTTTCGAGCTCTACCTGTATTTATTTAAAATAAAGTGAACATTTATGCTTTAAACAGAAAAAAATAAAAGTACGGAGAGTATAATTGTAAATTGTCTTCCTTTCTTTCTTTTTTTTTTTAAATCCTCCTTAGTCCTCATTTAGTCATTAAAAGAAAGAATATAACCTGTATAAAGTATTCTGAATAAACTTAAAAAAGAAATGATGGAATATGTTATGTTTGTACAATTATCAATACGCGAAATTCTCTGTTATGCTAATTTTTTAACATCTTAACATTTTAACATAGATATTTATATAGGCAATATATATATCTTATGAACAGTTTATGACATTTTACATTCAAAGAGATAATCGCAACGTAAAGTTTGTTAAATTATTTTCACAAACATTCTTTTTATAAAAAATTTATATCTTCGCATTCTTACTCTCTCCAATTATATTCCTTGTCTTCATAATCCTGACGGAACGTTTGTACTATAGCTAAGACTTCACTACCTGACATTTCCACGATGCGCTCGGTAATTCGGACGTACTAGAAACCACAGTCAACATTTGCCGGTCACCTAGTACGCATTGCGAAGCATAGACATATATTTATTTTATTTTGAAAATAATGCAAGAAAGTGAATAAAATAAATATGATAAAACTTTAATACAAATTTATTTATATATCATCGGTATTGGTTGTATAAAACTGTTAAGTGTGACTTCTGCAAAGCTACGCGAATTGCTGAGGGATCTAATATTGAATGTTTAGATGTTCCATCAAATGAAAGGTAATTGTTGTGAGCATTGCGAAATTAAAAGATTACATATGTTTTAAAATATACATATACAAGTTTTAAATGTACATATTTTTATGAGAAAATAAAAGATTAAAAAACTGAAAATATATTCAAGATATATAGAGAATAATATTTAAATATTTGCTATTTAATTGTACTACTAATACTATTTAAGCAGTTTTTTCGTTTATTATAATATTTTTATTGCAAAGAAAGTTTATAAATATGTATTAAATACATTAATAACATTCTGTTACAAGAAAGAAGAAAATTCAAAACTATATAAAATGAAAACTGGTCATAAGAAATATAGTATATTTATATATATATGAACTATAATATATTTTATGATAATTTATATAATTTTTAATTAATTTATAAATAGAATTTAATGTTTCATTTTCTTATGGATCACTAGAAGTTTAGATAAAAGGTACAACTTTCCATTGTACTTGTTGGCTTTCACCAGTCAGCAACTATCGATGATGAATTAACCTAAAGCGCCATGATTTGATAATTCTTGAATACTTTCTTATAAGTTATTGCAAAAACATAAATTGGCAAAGCAAGATTTGATACACAAAAATTTAAACGAAATTCAAGGGTAAATTTGTATTTTCAAAATAACCTAGACTTAAATACAAATATGTAAATTGTATTAATCATACATATCTTTATTTTTTAATCAGATTTAAATTCAGGTTCATTATACGAGAAATACTGTAAATAATAGTAAACAAATGTGAACGATGTTTATTTTAAACATTATAATTCACATTTCAATTCTGAGAATTTACAATTTTATATATCGTGTTTTATATATATGTATTTCGATATTTTATGTACTTTATACATATATTATACAGGGTGTTTCTTTTGACTCATTTAAAATATTTCTGTTGTTTTTTAATCATATAACAAAATATTAAAAGTAAAAATTGCATGTTTCAAAAGAATAAATATTAATTAAACGAAGATTTTTCTCAAAATCATATTTTTTAAAATATTAAGATTATTTTTTAAATAAAATTATAAGATTTTTTTAATGTAATATGATTTCTCCAAT
>NW_017259381.1:389199-413521 GCF_001594045.1 Atta colombica
TAATTTTTATGTTTACTATAATTATAATTATATTTATAATTATAAATTGTGTAATATTTGCACTTTTAAAACGAACAATTTTTCTCTTTTAGATTTTATTGTGAAATGAAAAATATTTTAAATATTCGGATTAGAGGAAACTTCTTGCATATTTAAAATTTTTTAATATTTCCGATTTTACATAGTAAAATTATGAGTATTATTATAAATTTTTATTTCAATTTATAGATTTGAAATAGATTTAAAAGTCGTTATTACAACAAATTGTCGATTAATGAAATATTTTCAGCATATGCCAAACATGCAATACCTACTGCGGTATTGAAATAGAAAAAACGTTCGAATTTTTTTATACGTTCATAGTACATTAAAAAATATTGTTATATATTTTTTTATTTGCCGTTTTTATATTTGATGTTTATAATAAATTCATTTTTATATTATTCAACAAAAAAAACGCGATAATATGAAAGTTACATGGAAAGTTATATCGAATGGAAGTATAATCCATGATAGCACTTATTAGTTCACATACGTTTTATATACGTTTTCTAAATCTAATGTTCTACAAAGATTTAGGATGTTTTATATACAAATATATATATAAAATCAACATGTAGGGGAAAGTGGGGAAACTGTGCGCAGCAGATAATTGTGTGCATCCTGATTTAGTACTTTTCCGAATAGATGGAGATATTACCGTGGTAATTTTTACGCAGGAGGTCCTCTTATAATATAACTACAAAAGATACGATGTAAATACATTGCTTGCTAGCCAGAGAAATACAAAAATATGAAATCACATCTTTTCTTGTTACTTTAATATTCAGAAAATAAGGTGATAAGTTTGTATTTTTAATTTGTTTGTTTAAAGTTGCTTACATTATTAAAGTATGTTATTATGTGCATCTTTTGAACTGTTATTTATTAAGTTTGGTTAGAAATTGTTGAAGTAATCGTATTTTATACCGAGTCATGTCGCGGTGGGCAAATATGCACAAGCATTTTGAAATGTGCACAATTATTCATTTTCCATACTGTATGACTTGCATTAATTTTTTTCTTGGCATTATTATTTTATTTTGCCATTTGATTTTGCCAAAGTCTATGTGCATTATTATTATAATAATTTTGTATTTTTTAAATATATATAATATATATTTAATATATATATTTATATTGCAATATAATGAATATATGTATTTTCTGATCTCTTTGTCAACATTCCATAATTAATTCATTTCTTATGACTTTTGTTTCGCGTACAATTATCCAATCCATGCGCACAATTATCCGACGCGTGAGAAATTTTTTCACTTTTCCGTTTTTTCCTTTTGCTCAAATACAACCTTATTGAAAATTTGTTCAATATGAGGATAGGACGTAATGATAGAATAATGTTTATAGTTTCTATTTCCATACTTATTGCTTTGAACTTGGAAAATCATTCCAGGACAATAAATTTCCTTTAGGTGCGCACAATTTATTCATTTTCCCCTACTACTATCGTTTTTCATTGTTTTTAGAACGTTAATAGAATTCCGTTTATAAACTCTTTTTTGAGAATTGAAAATTCTTAATATATTTAATTTTAACAATACAACATGAATCTTTTTCAACACATTATATTATAACTATAAAATGTCAAGGCATACATAGTGAAAATCTCAATATTTTCCGTTATAATATAACAACTTTAATTAATATTGCAACTTCTATCGGTTGAAATAAAAAAAAAATTAAATAAACATAAAATCTTAAAATTCTTTATTGAAAATTATGATAAAAACATTAAATGTGCGTAAAACTTTATTTAACATTTAAAAGTGCACCAATGTATCAATATAAGCTTGACATACATGTAATTTTGAATTTATTACCTTTTCTGCGAAGATAAACGATAAAAGAAATTTTCATATAAAATGTTCATATAAAATTTCCTCTATTCTAGCAAAAACTTAGGTAAAAATTGTTTCTTATATTCTAATTTTTTTACATTTAATATTTTTGTTATAATTTTTTAATAAAGTATTTTAAAACCTATATTTTAATGAAATTTTTTTTTCTTTCAACTTATAATAACATACGAGGTCTATTCCAAAAATATTCGATCATATAATATCTTTATCCTTGGGCATCCTCTCTATATGGCATTCAATATTTAATGGAAATCTTGAAAAATACCTCCACTATATGGCACCACACCCAATAGCTATTCAGTCAGTAATAGTGCGCAGAATTATGTGAACGTCAAAAACTCCAAATTTTGCATTTCATAGAGACCAAGCAGGTCATTCATTTCACTTGATTTAGAATTTTTTTATTAAATAAGGCATTTCTAATTTCGCTAACTTCTGTACAGTTCAAATCCTAGAAAGCACAAGACATCCAGATTTGATTTCAATCTGATCCAAACGTCCATAGACTTAATATTTTAAAAACGTACGTTTATTCAACATACAAAGTTTACATTTGGACATTTTAAAAATGTTCATCTCATGTAATTTTCTAAATCTACTCGCGACGTATTGCTTTCGCTGACTTGACAAATGAAAATTTTTTATGATCGCACGAGGAGTTTTACTTTTGTTACCTCCGGTAATGAAAATTTACCAAATTAAAGCTTAGTTCAGACAGCATGCAGCAAGCGCAGCAATAGCAATAGCTTGCTGCTCGTAGTGATAAGAGTTTGGAATCTTTTGCTTCCAGCGTGCAGTCAGAGGCCTGAAAAGTAAGTTCCTGGAAAGTAGAATTCTTAGAAAACCAAGTCTGGCCATGACCTAAAAATGCGTTCGAAATGTGTGTCTCTTAATTGGCGATATGAATGTAAGTGCGTTTTCGATTGGTACTGCCATTGTCTGGGCACGCCAATCACAAGAGAGGATGGAGGGAAGGCCAAACTCTAGTATTCTAGGGACTCTAGTGGAGGGGATGGCTAGCGTTTGAACGACTATGGACATCTGTGCTGTGTTGAAAATTTTCCAAAAATCTATAAGAATCATTTTGTCTTGATAGTCTAAAATTTGTTTAATTAATTTGTTATATTAATTTAGTCGAGTTTTAGTCCATTGCGTCCTAAAATGGACATTTTTAAGAAATCCAAAATAATAACATTGGATGTTTTTAAAATATCCATCTAATCTGAATCTAATCTGAATATTTTTAATGTGTTCAAAACGTCCAACATGTACGTTTTAAATATATTTTTAAAACATGTAACTGTGCTGTCTGAGATATAGCCTCGTGTAACTTCTGATTATTTCCTAAATTAAAAAATCTGTTAAAGAGCAAAAGATTTGACAAAATGTAATGAGGAAGCTATTAGAAAAATGATTTCCAAGATTACTTCCAGAAATGGATGGACCGCTGGAAAAAGATCATTACTTCGAAAGATCAAAAGCGACATTGTCCATAGCACTCCAAAGTAGGCTCTTTTGCATAGATAGAGGTTGGATACTTTTGGAGCAAACCTTGTACTAAAATTAAATTGTATATTAAAATTTATACGAAAAATCCGAATTTATGTTAAAATAGTCCTTTTTTTATAGCAAATTTTTTATATTTTAATAGCAAATTTTTCAAAATTGCGATATAGAACAATACATCACAAGATCATATTTAGTATAGAAAAAAATTTTATAGGAAATAAATATTCTTGTTTTTGTGCTTGAAAAAAATCATTTTTTGTTCAACAATATTATTAATTAATCATGTAATGTAATATATTATTTCAACAAAATATTTCATTTATTATAGAATAAAGATATTTAAAAATGATAAACATAATAGATAATTTTACAACGTTTTTTGACAACTAGGTTATAAAATGATGACTCTGAAGAAAGGTGTACATGTAATCTATGATTTATTACTGTTTATCGGCCTGGCAATAGTTTATTTTACCGAAGCTGCAGTGTTAATGTTAATTCCTCGCCGATATCGAGCAAAATCAATCAAGGGTGAAATTGCTCTTATTACTGGTGGTGCTAGCGGTATCGGTAAACTAATTGCAATCAAATTTGCCAAACTCGGTGCTCATGTAATCGTTTGGGACATCAACAAAAATGGTGAGAAATTATTCAAGTTCATTCCAAATGATTCTTTTTTTTAATTGAAATGTTAAACAAATACACATAGGAGAAGGAACGGTAGGTAAGATGACAAAACAACGAGTACAGCATTGACTTATTACCCATTATTAATTTGAAGGAAACTTGTTGAAAGTCACTTAGAATAATGACCTTAACAACATATGTCAAAGTCAAGGTCATCGGTGGTTCGCATGTCTGCATAATTGTACGTATTCTGATACTTTCTCGACAAATGGAGACATCACCGCAGCGGAATTTCTAAGCTAGAGATAATTCTTTTGAAATATAAAATTATACGGTTTAAAATTGTAGTTAGTAACAAAAGTGAGAAAAAATTAAATTACATAATTTAATAATTTTGACATCCAGAAAATAAGACTATATGTCCGTATTCTTATTTTGTTTATTTGATCGTACATACCTTACAAATATCTTACAAAAATATGTCATTTTGCATGTCTTTTGAGCTATTATTCATTGAGTTAAGTTAAAAAGTCTTTGAATAATCGTATTTCTTATCAAATCAATTCACGGCAGATAATTGTGTGCATGGACAATTCGAAGTTTGAATCTCAATGAAAAATATACTATTTGCGAAGAATTCGGAAAATATGGAACTCTGTCCAGTCAACAAACTAAAAGTAATATAATACGTTACATAACAGCCCAAGGAACACACCAAATTGAAAGAAAAAATCAAAATGTATTTTGACATGAAAATGATGATTTTTGGATACAAAATGTGACTGTTTACTGACTTTAAGCATTAAAAAAAAGTCATTTTGATTTTTTGTTGATTTTTATGTGTTCCTTAGTTACATTGTAGAGTGCAAAATTATAATATTAACATTATATTACTTTTTGTTTGTGTCGACTGAGTGATTTCAATGCTGCCTGTGTTTTTGAATGAGTCTATGAACAGCACAATGGAAATGACCCTGAGAATTACATATACGATTTTTGTTTAAATAATTAACTTTCCCAACTTTTATATTATTTTTTCGAAGTTTATATTAATTTTGTATTAACATTAATATAATAATATATTTTTTTATTTTCTAATCAACATTTCATGAAATATTTATTTTTTTAATTTTATATTTATTTCTTACAATTTTGGCTTTGCATACGATTATCCAACCATGTGCACGATTACCCGACTCGCGAAAAATTTTTTCGCTTTTGTTTTTTTAACTTTTTGCCAAAAACAGCATTATCGAATGAAAAATTGTTCAATATAAGAATGCATATCGTTAGAAGAATATTTATACTTTATATTTCCATAGTTATATTAACTTCATCATCAAAAATCACATCACAGCAATGAATTCCTTTTAAGAGGATCCTAAAGTAAAGTTCGAACTCCGATGAAATCATCAGAGGTCGCGCCGGGCGCCGCCCATCGACATGTTTTTTTATGCAACCTATGATACACGCAGTCACACGTACGTGTCAATTTTTGTACAAATTCGTCGCGATAACGCGTCTAAGTCTAATTCTAAGAACTAAGACGTTATTTGTTCATGTAAACTACGTGTCTGAGAATCATTATATCATACATACAGATTGTAAAACTTTCATATCAAGCAAATATTGTCACGACTTGACAGTTGAGACACCATGTTACACTAAGAAATGGTAAAAAATATATCAATTTTGAAATTTTCGATCATTTTCGGACTCATACTTCATAAACTCCACTTTCCAAACACGTATTAATGCATATATATTTTAATCCTAGAAAAGGATTTTCGAATCGGTGAAAGAGAGAAAGTATTTCTTATACAAAAATTATACGTGCATATGTGATAAAACAGAAGGCTTTAGGATACCCTTAGTACGCATTATATTATTAAGTACGCATAATTCCTCCACTTTCTCTTAATAGGGTTTTAAATAATAATAAAGCTCTTGTATTTGATTTCAACCTGTTCACGTGGATAATATAATAAGAATTATTAAATAAATATGCAATTTTTTGGTGTTTGTTTATAAAAAATGATATATTGGGAAAAAGTTCGTGGCGTTTTTCCCACTAGATGGCATTAAATGCTCAGCAGTCGGCAACTACTAATCGTATCGGCAACACTAGACGTGCGTTTAAAAAGTGACATTTTAACCTTTGTTTTGAGCCAAAAAAGAAATCGGTGAAGTGGATCAAAAGTTATTTTATTTTGAAAATGGAAATAAATAAGGAAAAAATTCGCTTGCAGTATCACTACGAAAGGCAAGAATGCTACACAGGCTTGTGAAAAAATTTGCGCTATTTACGGTGAAGATACTCTATCAAAATCAACAGCACGGAAATGGTTCGCTCGCTTTCGTGCTGGAAATTTCGATGTGAAAGATGAACCTCGCTCCGGTCGACCAATCACAAAAAGTCCGATGCAATCATAGTACAAGTTGAGCGTGATAAGCATGTGAGCACTGTGGAGATTGCCAGGGAACTAGGTATCGACTACAAAACAGTTTTAAATCATTTACACAAAGCTGGATACAAAAAGAAACTCGATGTTTGGGTTCCTCACCAGTTGAGTGTTAGGAACATGATGGACCGAATTATTAGGTGTACAACTTTGCTTCCGCCGTTTTTTTTCCGAAATTCGAGGCTTTATTGTAAAAAACTGGTTATACATTTATGATTCAAAGTATTGTCCATCGCTGGCCACTACTTTCTCCCATCTTTCGAGTAGCGTACGAATCCCGCGTCGAAAAAACTGGTCATCTTTTGAGGCTATCCACGAATCGATCCAATTTTTTACTTCTTCATAAGACCGGAAGTGCTGGTCAGCCAGACCGTGTGCCATTAATCGAAACAAGTGATAGTCAGAGGGAGCAATGTCTGGAGAATACGGCGGGTGGGATAGGACTTCCCCCCATTTCAACGTTTCCAAGTATGTCTTGACCACTTTCGCAACATGGGGTCGAGCATTGTCATGCTGCAAAATCACTTTATCGTGTCTCTTTATATTGCGGCCGTTTGTCTTTCAATGCTCGGCTCAAACGCATCAATTGCGTTCGATACCGATCGCCTGTGATTGTTTCAGTCGGTTTTAACAATTCATAATACACTACGCTGAGCTGGTCCCATCAAATACAGAGCATGATCTTGGACGTCAAAATCACCGTTCTTGAAGCGTTGAAACCACTCACGACACGTTCTTTCATTAATAGCGGCCTCACCATAAGTATTTGAGAGCATTCGATGAGCCTCAGCCGCAGATTTCTTCATATTGAAGCAAAAAATTAAAACCTCCCGCAAATGACGAGAATTTGGCTCGTAAACTGACATTTTCAATCGAGAATAACTTTATGATGCAGACACAAATCGACTAATGTTTCTGGGGTTATGTTGACAGATGCCCAAGTTTATTGTATGACGTCTATGATCTATTTATTTCGACCACCACTTACCGCTAAAGCCATCTGTAGGAAAACGACGGAAGCAAAGTTGTACACCTAACAACATTTGTGATATGCTATTGAAACGGAATGAAATTGAGCCATTTCTGAAGAGAATGATAATTGTTGATGAAAAATGGATCACCTGGACAATCCAACAAGAAAAATATCGTGCATAAAGAAAGGAGAGAAGGCGCAAGCAATCGCAAAACCTGGATTGATGAGGAAGAAGGTGATGTTGTGTGTGGTGGGACTGGAAGGGAATCGTTCACTATGAGCTGTTTCGTTCAATCAAACAATTAATTCCGAACTCTACTGTGAACAACTACAGAGATTACAACAAGCAATTGAGAGGAAGCGACCAGAATTAATCAATAGAAAAGGTGTCATCTTTCATCACGACAACGCTCGACCACACACATCTTTGATGACTCGACAAAAATTGCGAGAGCTTGGCTGGAAAGTTTTAATGCATCCACCGTATAGTCCTGACGTAGCACCCTCAGACTATCATTTGTTTAGGTCTCTGCAGAACTCTTTTAATGGTGTAAAGCTAGCTTCAAAAGAGGCCTGTGAAAATCACTTGAAGTAGTTTTTCGATCAGAAACCACAGAAGTTCTATCGCGATGGAATTATGATTCTGCCCCAAAAATGGCAAAATATTATAGAAAATATTATAGAAAATGGAGCATATTTGATTTAAATAAATTGATTTCAATACTCCAAGAAAAACACTTTAATTTTACTAAAAAAATCACCACGAACTTTTTCCCTTTTTACTCAATAATTATTATAAATATTATCATTTTATAAGATCACAATATAATTAAGAATAGATTAATTTTTTTATTTCTCTCTATAATATTTGTTATATACCTTCACACTACTCACATGATGCTCAGTTTGACAATAGCGATGTACCTATACAGTTACGTTTTATTAGGTGTACAACTTTGCTTCCGCCTTTTTTTCCGAAATTCGAGGCTTTATTGTAAAAAACTGGTTATACATTTATGATTCAAAGTATTGTCCATCGCTGGCCACTACTTTCTCCCATCTTTCGGGTAGCGTACGAATCCCGCGTCGAAAAAACTGGTCATCTTTTGAGGCTATCCAAGAATCGATCCAATTTTTTACTTCTTTATAAGACCGGAAGTCCTGGTCAGCCAGGCCAGCCGTGTGCCATTGATCGAAACAAGTGAGTTATAGTCAGAGCAATGTCTGGAGAATATGGCGGGTGGGGTAGGACTTCCCCCCATTTCAACGTTTCCAAGTATGTCTTGACCACTTTCGCAACATGGGGTCGAGCATTGTCATGCTGCAAAATCACTTTATCGTGTCTCTCGTTGTATTGCGGCCGTTTGTCTTTCAATGCTCGGCTCAAACGCATCAATTACGTTCGATACAGATCGCCTGTGATTGTTTCAGTCGGTTTTAACAATTCATAATACACTACGCCGAGCTGGTCCCATCAAATACAGAGCATGACCTTGGACATCAAAATCACCGTTCTTGAAGCGTTGAAACCACTCACGACACGTTCTTTCACTAATAGCGGCCTCACTATAAGTATTTGAGAGCATTCGATGAGCCTCAGCCGCAGATTTCTTCATATTGAAGCAAAAAATTAAAACCTCCCGCAAATGACGAGAATTTGGCTCGTAAACTGACATTTTCAATCGAGAAAAATTTTATGACGCAGACACAAATCGACTAATGTTTCTAGGGTTATGTTGACAGATGCCCAAGTTTATTGTATGACGTCTGTGATCTATTTATTTCGACCACCACTTACCGCTAAAGCCATCTATAGGAAAACGGCGAAAGCAAAGTTGTACACTTAATATTACGTTGACTCATAGTTCCTCTTAATTTAAAAAAAAAAATCATTTCACAGTTAATATTCTATTATATGTTGATTATAGATTGTAACTTTCTTATTCTCTTTTTCATATTTTATTATTTTCATTTTTCATATTTTATTTTATAACACATAATATTTATAAAATATTTACAAAATATTTATCAAAATATTTTGTAAATATTTTTATGGACTTAAATTGCACAGATTATAAAGGTTTATTATGAATATTATAAAAATATTTAATAAATATTATAATCCTTTAATTATAGGTATAGGAGCATATGCGAACTTTGGTTATTACGACTAAAACATGAAAAAATAAATTGAATAAAATAAAATTCTACTTGGAGAGAAATTATTAATTTAACAATCGATTTTTTTTTAATTTCTAGTTAAATTTCTAGGTAAAAAAGATCGTTTTTACTTCAATGTTCGATGAAAAAAACTCGGTGAAAAAAAATTGAGAATTGAATAAAAAAACAACTTAAAAGTAAAGATTCAATCTTTCGAATGCTTTCAATTGTGTTTGTACATACAATTTTTAATTCGCACCGTAGAACTTTGCAAATTTCGTAAAAAATTTTGAGATTTATTATGTTTTTATTTATGTTATGTAACTCTATAAAGTATCAATAAGATCATTTTCTGAAGTATCGCCCTGAAAAATAGAAATTTCAATCAAAAATTGCTAAAATGCTTATTAAAATACTTTTTTTAATATCTTGATATAATTTTTGATAAAGTTCTATTTTAAAATTTTTGCAGGGTGGAACAGATGATTTAATTTTATTGGGTAATGTAGTTATAGAAATAACTTCTCAAATAGAATTAATAATTTCAGCATCGATTCGATGTCAAATTAATAATTTCGACATCAATTCGATGTCGAATTGATGATTTCGGCGTCGATTTGACATCCGTTCGAATTAACAATTATTTCTTATTAGGTTTGCCAAATCCCTTAGGGAAATAATAAATGGCTATGTCCTCAACAATCAAACTCATACAGTCTTTGCAAAATTTTGAAATCGAATATACAGTGTAATTGATAATATATTATTTCAGTTCTCCGACGTAAACAATACTATAAATTTCTTATAAATTAAGTGTACACTGACAGAACTTCTATAACATAATAAGTGAATGACTATTGCTTATATCGAGATATTAATTCTCTAAATTCTTTGAAGTGAAATCTTACTTAGAAAGAGAAAATTGATGGTCTTGATACGTATTCTTAATAGTCGTTAGCCTACGATATAAGGCAATCAGGCCCAATGTGAGATTCCTAAACTTTAAGAACTTTTTTAACTTTTGCTAAGGTCAAAATTGAAAATCAATGGTAACATACAAAAGAGGAAAACATTTCTGAACATTGAAAAAAAAATGAATCATATTCAAATATTTAGAGATTTAAAAGAAAGATAGCATGGGGATTTGGGCATCTTAGCAAAATATGTACCCAACGTGAACCGCATCTTCCCTTTTTCATATGAAAATATTAAAAATATGAAAAATAAAAGTAATTCAACGTTACTTTTATAATTTTATTGCATAAACATATTAATGTATAAACATTAAAAAAAACCTATTTAGCAATTTAAACATTAAATACCTATGTTAACTTCTCTTTCTTAAAATTATATTTATATAGATCTACTTGTAGTTCGGATAAATAAAAGGCCTTTTATCATTTTTAATTAATTCCACACAATTTCATGAATGTATTTGTGACAAATGTCACACGCATATAGCCCATATTGGTATCATTATATAAAGAATTCCTTTTCTTTATAAACAAAACGTTGTGACAAAAATATAAACTAAATATAGTATTGTAAAGTATGAATATAGAATTACAATAATATGAACTACGAAAATTAATGATCATATTTTCAATTACAGAAAACAATTATCACATCATAACCACAACGTATCTACAGTTTTTTCTGTTTTTACACAAACAAAATGAATAATACGATGCACATACAATCGAGTTGAACGCCTGCTTGAATTACTATTTTTTCTTTTAGTCATCTGTTAAATTAATCATATAATTATATATAAATAGCGAGTAGTTCACTTTGGAAAAGGGCTCAAATTGGGTTTGGTTAGCTTATATCGATTAATCATAAGCCACTCACGACACTCATCCAGTGGATAAACTCTACAGGTATCAGTCGCTGTGAGTGGCTGTAATCAATCGCAATGTGGTCCAATGAAACACTTCCAAACATGTCTGTATGATATTCGAAATCACACATTTGATTTAATTTTTTTCCGATAAATATTAAGATATATATTAAGCATAAATATATTCATAAATGGTAAATACAGGTCTTGCGGAAGTTGCAGAGCAGATTAAAAAAGCTGGTGGAAAATGTTGGACGTATTATTGCGATATAGGTGATAAAGAAGCAGTGTATCACACTGCAAAAGCGGTACAAATTGAAATCGGAAATGTGAGTAAATGTTGCTTAAACTATGGACGAGATACTATCAAAAATCGTCAATCCTGGGTAAATTTTTAACAATATAAAAAGGCCCCAAAAGCCTAGAAATAATTGAAGAACGCTGACATTATCGACAATTGTTATAAATTTGTTATTATTAAGGGGATCCTAAAGCGAAGCTCAACTCCGACGAAGTCACCAGAGGTCGTGCCACGCGCCGCGCATCTAGAGTTCTTCTAGTAAGAGACATTAAGACATAAGACCGGAAGGACGCCATTGCCGAGTGGCCGAAAACAGTATAATTCCATGATTGATAGTTAATAGTCCGATTTTGCATTTGCACCTTCTACACCAGGAAACAGCAGTTGCTCACACTAATTCACAGATTCACGACTTCAACGAAAGTTATGGAAAATAAACTCGAAATCTAACTAATCAGAGATCGATATTCTTTATGACTTGACTCCTTACTAGAGGAACTGTACGCGTATCAACATATTTTTATGTACTACCACATCAATATCGCAACCTATTACACGCACATTTATCAATTTTTGTACAAAAAATTCGTCACGATAAAATATTAGGTGTACAACTTTGCTTCCGCCGTTTTCCTATAGATGACTTTAGCGGTAAGTGGTGGTCGAAATAAATATCATCATAGACGTCATACAATAAACTTGGACATCTGTCAACATAATCCCATAGAAACATTAGTCGATTTGTGTCTGCATCATAAAGTTATTCTCGATTGAAAATGTCAGTTTACGAGCCAAATTCTCGTCATTTGCGGGAGGTTTTAATTTTTTGCTTCAATATGAAGAAATCTGCGGCTGAGACTCATCGAATGCTCTCAAATACTTATGATGAGGCCGCTATTAGTGAAAGAACGTGTCGTGAGTGGTTTCAACGCTTCAAGAACGGTGATTTTGACGTCCGAGATCGTGCTCTGTATTTGGTGGGACCAGATCGGCGTAGTGTATTATGAACTGTTAAAACCGACTGAAACAATCACAGGCGATCGGTATCGAACGCAATTGATGCGTTTGAGCCGAGCATTGAAAGACAAACGGTCACAATACAACGAGAGACACGATAAAGTGATTTTGCAGCATGACAATGCTCGACCCCATGTTGCGAAAGTGGTCAAGACATACTTGGAAACCTTGAAATGGGAAGTCCTACCCCACCCGCCGTATTCTCCAGACTTTGAATCATAAATGTATAACCAGTTTTTTACAATAAAGCCTCGAATTTCGGAAAAAAAACTGCGGAAGCAAAGTTGTACACCTAATATCTAAATCCAATTCTAAGAATTCGACATTGTTCGCATAAACTACATATCTGGAAACCACTATTTCGTACATACTGGCAAAACTTTCATCTCAAGCATATGTTGTCACGACTTGACAGCTGAGACGCCATGTTACACTAAGAAATGGTAAAAAATATATCAATTTTGAAATTTTAGATCGTTTTCGGCATAGACTCCACTTTCTAAACATATAATGCGTATACTTTAATTCTAGAAAAGGATTTTGAAAAATCCGAATTGGTGAAAAAGGATAAAAATATTTGTTATACAAAAATTATGATTTAATCGATAAAACAGGAAGCTTTAGAATCTCCTTAACATAAATATTTGTCTAATATATTATTAAATTTATAATTCTTTATTATAAAAATGTTTCATAAATAAATATACATACTTATAAAGTTATAATATTTTATATGTTGCCGTAAAATTACATTTTTTTCTCTACAATTATGATCTCTGTTGATAATCAAACTTTGATGATAACGCTCAAAAATCACAATTTTAAAGAAAAATCGAATATTATTGAGTTTTAAATGCATATAAGTCGATAAACATGCGTCTACAAAATTAATAAATCATAAAATTCGTACAATATTATCAGTTTTTTACTCTTAATTACTTCAATATTATCGAGAACTTCCGTAAGGATGTCGGTCTTTAATATTATCTCGTCGGTAACTTATGAGAATTTCGTAACTTAAACTTATGAGAATTTCATAATGCAAACGTGTTGTATTTATATATGCGTACTGTAATGTATATTATATATTATACAGGGTCACTCATTAATTTACCACTCTTAAAATCGTTTTTATTTTAGAAAAAATGTTTCAAACAAAAGAACGGTTTTGAGAGAGGACGTATTTTAGTTATGTTATTGTTTTTCTTCTAGATGGAGGCGTTAGAAAGATATGAAAGTTACAATACTTCTTTTAATGAACCTTTTAACATAATTTTCTTTACATAGTATGATTCCCTTAATATAATTATTCTACATATAAAAATATTAAAGTAGAGGGTTTGTTTGAGAGTTCTCAACCTGTAATATTTACGAAATATTTTATATTTTATTTTAGCATATGTATATATGTTGATATAAAATATTAAATATCTCATTAATTATTAATTTTTTGATAATCGTATCTTTTAATACTTTTATGAACAAAGTAAAGTGAATCAATTGGTGTAAAGAAAATACATAGTTACTTATTTAAAAAAATATTCATTTTATCTACTTATTTTTTTAAGCACTTAACTATTTTGATTTCCTTACATAAATTGATTCATCTCGTTTTTTAAGCTGTTTATAAAGGTATGTTTGTAAAGGTAAGGTTAAGATATAATTCAATATTTTCCCATGATAAAGATTATGCATTTCGCGGGCTTCTACCGTGTCCAAATCCATTCTTGGAATGCCAACATTTCATGAATCTTGTACTCCATTTCATCAGGGCGACGAGCCTGATGAAATGGAATACAAGATTCTGAACTATTCCAGATTCTGAACTATTCCTTTTATATTATGCTACTTGTTGGCGTGATGGAGGGGGAGGAGGTAAAAGAAGAGAATTATGGGTGAGAGGAAGAAGTGGGAGAAATTGATCAGTCTTCAATAACCGGGAAAATGATTTTCCATATTTTATTTATGTTATAACCATTAACTCTATTTAGATTGTTAGGGTGTTTTTATATGGCTTCTCTATATTTTCTTGGAAAGTACGATGTAATATTGACTATTATGGTCGTTTGTTACGTTTTGTTAAACAATATTTGATGTCCTATTTGGATACTGTGTTCTGATAATACTGATTGCGTAACGTGTTTAGCCTGACATCACATTCGTGTTCTTTCATCTTATAATAGACCGATTATTCTGCCGATTTCTCCAATGTATACTTGCCCAGAAATAGGGTGTTTTGTATACTCCTGCTGAATGGAGGGCTTTAGGATTTCTTAAGATTTATCCTATCTTTCTGAGTTTAAAGATAGTTTAGATATTGTGTTTGTTTAATATCCTGCCAATCTTTTGTTCTTTTGACATATGGGAGAATGGATAGGATCCTTTCTATATGTCAGAGACCGTTGTCTTGTTTATTGATTATGTCTTTTTTGTTCGTTTTTCTGTGAAGCTGTTTTTAAATGATTGAGTTCTGTTTGTAGATGTTCTTTGTCAAAGATGATGAAAGCTCAATGTGTGAATTGATTGCAGACTGTTTTTGTAATGGTGTGACTCGACATGTATTAGGTGTACAACTTTGCTTCCGCCGTTTTTTTCCGAAATTCGAGGCTTTATTGTAAAAACCTGGTTATACATTTATGATTTAAAGTATTGTCCATCGCTGGCCACTACTTTCTCCCATCTTTCGGGTAGCGTACGAATCCCGCGTCGAAAAAACTGGTCATCTTTTGAGGCTATCCACGAATCGATCCAATTTTTTACTTCTTCATAAGATCGGAAGTGCTGGTCAGCCAGGCCGTGTGCCATTGATCGAAACAAGTGATAGTCAGAGGGACGTCTGGAGAATATGGCGGGTGGGGTAGAACTTCCCATTTCAACGTTTCCAAGTATGTCTTGACCACTTTCGCAACATGGAATCGAGCATTGTCATGCTGCAAAATCACTTTATTGTGTCTCTCGTTGTATTGCGGCCGTTTGTCTTTCAATGCTCGGCTCAAACGCATCAATTGCGTTCGATACCGATTGCCTGTGATTGTTTCAGTCGGTTTTAACAGTTCATAATACACTACGCCGAGCTGGTCCAAATACAGAGCCTTGGACCTTGGACCGTGAATATTCGGTTTGGCCATCGATGTGGAAGCATGGTCGAGAACTCCCCATGATTTTCTGCGCTTGGGATTATTGTAATGAACCCATTTTTCGTCCCCAGTCGCAATGCGGTGCAGAAATCCCTTCCGTTTTTGCCTTTCAAGCAGCTGTTCACAAGCAAACAAACGCCGTTCAACATCTCTCGGCTTCAATTCGTATGGCACCCCATTTCCTTGCTTCTGAATTATTCCCACGGCTTTGAGGCGTTTTGAAATGGCTTGTTGAGTCACTCCCAATGATCGTGCCAATTCTTCTTGATTTTGACACGAGTCTTGCTCAAGTAATGCCTCCAATTTTGCATCTTCGAAAACCTTCTCTCTTCCACCGCTATGCCGGTCTTCGACGTCAAAATCACCGTTCTTGAAACCACTCACGACATGTTCTTTCACTAATAGCGGCCTCACCATCAGTATTTGAGAGCATTCGATGAGCCTCAGCCGCAGATTTCTTCATATTGAAGCAAAAAATTAAAACCTTCCGCAAATGACGAGAATTTGGCTCGTAAACTGACAATCGAGAATAACTTTATGATGCAGACACAAATCGACTAATATTTCTATGGGGTTATGTTGACAGATGCCCAAGTTTATTGTATGACGTCTATGATCTATTTATTTCGACCACCACTTACCGCTAAAGCCATCTATAGGAAAACGGCGGAAGCAAAGTTGTACACGTAATAGGTATCTATCTATGTGTGTTGGTTTTCTGTACAAATTTTGTACAAGTTTTGATGGTCAAATAAATCTTGATGGTAAAGTACTCAGCTTTCTGAGACAAGAACATTTAGGAAGGGGAGTTTTCCGTTTTCCTTTAAGACTACAATGAAGTGGATATTTGGATGTTATTTGTTGAGAAAAATAAGAAATTTACGGAATTCGACTCTGCCTCTTTCTCAAAATGCTCCATGAAGATGTTGGCGATTACAAGAGAAATAGGAAAGCCCATTAAGAGATGCCGCTCCTGAAATTTATTCCTAAAATTGATTGTTATAGGAGAAGTAAGTGGTTGTTAAGCAGTGCTCTATTAGCGGGATGAAGTCAGAGGAGACTTCATGTAAAGCCTTTATTATGTTTAATGTGTCTTTTATTGGGACTTGTGTGAAAAGGGATTCTACATCGAAACTTACAAGCAGGTCTGTAGGACGTAGTCGGATTTTTTGAATCTTTTGTACGAAGTCTATTGAGTTAGAATTCGGATTTTCCAGTGAGGGGTTGTAGTGTTAGTGCTAGTAAGCGAGATAAGTTGTATGTCGGAATGATGATCGTGTTGCCTTTATCGACTGGAAGCACGATGATGTCTGTGTCCCTGTTCAGATCTTGAAGATCCAATCACTTTTGTCTAGTGATGTTTGATAAAGGAGGTTTGGCTTTGGAAAGGATACCTGTCTGCGAATATTATCTGCTTGTTCTGATGAGAATCGGTAGAGGGTTGATTCTACTTGACTGATAATCTCTTCCTTTGGAATCTTTCTAGGTGTCATTGCAAAGAACCTTTAGCAAGCGCAGATATAATATCTTGAGACAGGTTTTTGTTGGATAGGTTCTTGATGTTAAGTAGAGAGGACTATGGATTTTTGTAAGGGACAATGTTTATTTATTTCTGTTTCTGTCTTTCAGAGGATTGTGTGGGGGTCTTCATAGCTTGTTCATATATAATCCAATCTAGAGTTTACTAGATATCATGCCGCAACGTGGAGACTAGATAGAGTTAACATGCAAACAAGACAATGATCTCTGACACACAATCAGATGAAAGGATCCTATCTATTCTCCCATATGTCAAAGGAATAACAGAGTGGATTAGCAGGATATTAAACAAACACAATATCCGAATTATCTTTAAATCACCCAGAAAAATAGGACAAATCTTAAGACATCCTAAAGATCTCCTCTCCGTAGAAGTATATAAAATACCTTGTTCCTGCGGGCAACTACATTGAAGAAACTAGGAGAATGGTTAACCTATGGATAAAAGAATACTAACGTGATGTCAGACAATCACCAACGTGATGTCTAAAACACGTCACGCAATCAGGGTTATTAGAATACAAACATAACATTGAAACAGAACATCAAATACTGTTTGACAAAACGACCATAACTCCCAACATTATTTTCCAAAAAAGTATAGAGAATAAAGATACAAAAACATCCTAACAATCTAAATAAAGATAATGACTATAACATAAATAAAATATGGAAAACCATTCTCCCAATTATTGAAGACTGACCAATTTTCCTCACCTCCCCTCACAATTCTCTTCTTTTCTTTCACTACTCCAATAAGTAGCGTAATATAAAAGGAACGGCCCGAAGGAACAATTCAGTATCAGGCTGCTCCTCGCCCTGATGAAGTGGACTGCAAGGTTCACGAAACATTGACATTCCAAGAATGGATCTGGATCCGGAGGAAACCCGCGAAACGCATAATCTTTATATAGAAAGCACCTATGGATGCTTCAAGAATATTTTCCCATGATCTCAATTATTTTATATCCATACAATACCCCAAATAATCTGCCAAAATCATATATTACTATAATTTTTGTGTTACATATTATGTTGACAAAAGTCGAGCATGATCCTTCGTCTCAGTTAATGTTGGTAGAAATGTAGCAGAAAACGAACAGTTCCAATATCAAGATATATTATAAAAAATCTTGTAAAAATTAAGCATAAAAAATTGTTGGTATAAAAACAGTATATTTTGAACATTTCCAGGTACAGTAGAAAGTAGAACATCAAGTCACGATAATATCAAAATAGCAATAAAATGAATCGGAAATGAAAGAAAAATGATTTTTAGTGATCATTTTGGAATCATTTTGACATTATTTTGATTTGTTGTTTTACTTGGGTTGCATGCTGACACAATATATCATCAGAAATCAAAACTCATAACGTGATATCATCATATTATACTGACAAATATCATCAGAAATCGAACTTATTTGTTTGCACGGCATGACGGCAAAAATATGGGAAAAATCAAGCATGCGCTGCTGTCTCGAAAAGTAACAACGAAAACACATCAGAAACAGCAAAGGAAAGGTTATATCGGATCATAATTCTTTCGTTTACTGCTATGTGACATATCTACCAATATTTAGCTCGTATTTAAATTTCTGTCATGAGCAATATATATAAAGATAGTATAATGCGGCTAGTAAAAATAAAAATGTGTAATATTTTTTTACCAGTTTAATTTTTAATACAATTCTTATAGGAAATTCAGAATATTGAACTAATTTTTTTGGAAACCAGGTAATAATTTTCTCCATATAAAAAATTGAAAGAAGGAATAAGAAAGATGAAGCATAGAAGGATGTTAGAGCAGACGTTTTGTCTGGCATGCATTCGCGGGAATGGGACGAGCGAACGCACCTTTTATAGCTCTGGAATATGGGTCAACATCCTGAAGGGACGTTATAACACCTGTTTCCAACGAGCAATACGAATACATCGATCTGAATTTTGAGTTAAGGAATTTAATCCTTATAACTCGGGACCATATGCGATCTCTGAGGAATGGGAATCGGTACGAGGTCTTACGATTCTAAAATAAATGGAGATTAAAGCACGTCATATTAAAAGTATTCTAGTTTATTATTAATCCAAAAATTTCTTAGTATTATATAGTATACAATATTTTAAAAATAAACGTATCTGTTTGCGACTAACATATTATAAGAGAAATCTAGCCTTTTAATAAAAGTTGTACATTATCAGTTGATAACTATTATTTTAACATGTTACAAGTGTAAGCTAGTCTTGAATAATCTTGTATTTTTATTTCCTCTTATTGTAGTATTTTTTTTATTTTTAGAACTAATTACTATGAGCTGTTGTACATTGCGAACACGGTAATAGCTTAGATCATTAATCGTAGAATTCTTAATTAATTACATAAAAGACTAGTGTATACGTTTTTGTTAAAGTTAAATCATGGATGAGCGTGAATCTGTCGTGCGTATGTGTGTGTGTGTGTGTGTGTGTGTGTGCGCGTGCGTGCGTGCGTGCGTGCGTGCGTGCGTGCGTGCGTGCGTGCGTGCGTGTGTGTGAACGGAGAAGCGATACAGGAAATAGTTCATTTCGTGAATCACAACGGAGGAAGGGAGGGGGGGGGAAGAAATTATAAAAGAAATTTACAGGAATGAGATAAGGAACGGATGATCGCGGGAGGAATATTGGGATGTAAACATGAGATGGCTGGTTATGACATTTCGAATTTTTTGTGGGTCAAAATAATCGGGAAAATAATCGTCAAAATAATCATTATGTAGGCATCTGGTGAG
The DNA here is from genome assembly GCF_001594045.1 of Atta colombica. Classification (NCBI taxonomy): domain Eukaryota; kingdom Metazoa; phylum Arthropoda; class Insecta; order Hymenoptera; family Formicidae; genus Atta; species Atta colombica. Next base: position 409,452 of record NW_017259381.1, read on the forward strand.
AGAGATTGTGTTGCACGTAGAAATTGGTTAATTAAGAACTCAAATGAATCATCGGGAATGAGGAATTCGTTTCGTGATGGAGGAGTTGGAAACTTCCAGGAACTTTATGCTCGAAGTCGAGTCAGTCGAACAATGATGATGGATTGAATGGAAGAATCAGAAGTTGGAGGTGGGGTGTCAGGGAAGTTCGCTCCATCAGAGCGTCTGAAAATCCGGATGACGGAGATCGAAGAGGAAGTGAAGGAGTTCGAGGGGAAAGTGAAGGAAAAGGAGGAGATAGCGTTTTGGATAACAAGTAGAGTCGGCGAAACCGATGGTGACAAAAGTGGTAGAGGCAATGCGTTCTCGGCTGGGTGACTCCAATTCCAAGAAGTCTCAAGGTACTCCTGGTACGTTTGGTCTCCGCACTTCACAGTAGGCTTCTAAGCCTTTGTTGGGGTAGTTTAAGCGTGATACTATGATTTTGCGTTGGGTTAGTTTGCGGTGAATATACAGATATATAAATTGAGTGAATATAAGTGAATATATAAATTAAGGGGGGATTACTGCTACGTTGTAAGTTTTGGCTTTCGAAAATGACGTCGAAACATTAATTCTATTGTATTCGCTCATCGAAGGATAGAATACACTACATCAAGGATAGAATAAATTAAATAATTATAAGATATTCGCAATAACTGCGCATTAACTCCCATAGCTTTTATTATTTTAAATTTGTGGAGTCCTTTCTTTAATTAAATTAAAATTTCTGATGTGTTAATCGTCTTACTTTTTTAACAACTAACATCCGATTCCTAATATCCGATTCACCATAGATATAGAAGAGAATGGTAAGCTTCCTCGATGTTCTTGTCACAAAAAAGGTTGACAATTCCTTGGGCCATTAAGTATACAGGAAGCTTAAGTATACACTGATGAATTATACCTACATGTCAAGTCACAGCACCAATCAGTGTAAAAGCAGTTGGCAACTCACTTACTTGGGAATAGAGCATTGACTATCTCTGATAAAGAATTTATAGACAGAATTCAACTACTCGAAACAACAGAACGGATACAATGAGAAAAATGTGAACAGAACGATTAAACATAGGAGCAGGGCAAAGAACTCAAACATACAAGAACCACAGGAAGAATTAAACAAAAGCGTTTCTAACAATAATAAATATTAATTAGCGGACAATGAGAGCATACACAGCGCGGTACTTGAAGCGCAATACATAAAATATATTCATTATAATTTTACATTACTTGTTGATAACAAATTTCTTGAAAATTTCGGTTTACTTTAAACCATTATCATTAATACCATATAATACCATATAATACATATAATTTTCATGAACAATATTCCAATCCGCACATGTTGGAGATGGTTACTGCGTTCGACAGAGCATATCCCTACTTTTTAATTGAGAAATGTTAATTCTCTTCTCTTGAATAACCAAGTGAATAACCTCTGTCTTTGCAGATCACAATTCGAAGTGCAACGTATTATGTTACAATATGTAGAAATAAATTACAGACATATTATACAGAAGCTTTTCTATTCTCCCATATATAAAAGGAATAACTGATCGAATCAGCAGGATTTTTTGAATAAACATAATATTTGAACCATTTTCAAGCCTCCAAGGAAAATCGAACAAATCCTGAGAAATCTAAAGATTGAAGACCTCCACTTAGTTTTACAGTACAAATACAAAATATCCTGCTTTTATGGGAAAATATACATCGATGAAACCGGAAAAATAGTCAATATGCGCATAAAGGAACATCAACAAAATGTCAAGCTGAAATCACACAATCAGCATTGGCAGCATTGAGATATCAAATATAATTTAATAAAACGGCTATTATAGTTATAACGATGTCATATTTTCCAAGAAAGTATAAAGAGATTCTAGAAATACAGAAACATTCAGACAATTTGATTTGAACAGAGATTCAGGTTATAAGTAGGAAGACTGCTCTCCTGACAAGCCAAGAAAGTGCCTCTCCTCCCTTTCCTGTCCATATCCTTGCCCTCCTCAACAGTGTCTATATAAAGGGAATTCTCCGGAAGAGCAGCTTAGTGTCAGTGCGCTCTTCACCCTAATAAAATCAATAATAAGGTTCACGAAGTATTAATAGTGGATAAAGTCACTGCGATAACCTGCAAACTTTCTGATATCTTCAAAAAAAATACTCATAAAAGCATTAGTAGTTTCGAAAGCATTAGTAAATTTATTATTCTCTATTAGCTCTTAAATATCGTTGGTGTTATTATGAAATATTTATAATGTATAGCACAAACTGACGCAGTACATTTTGTTAATATATTACTAGCATATAACATTTATAATTTACATAAATTATACCATCATGTTGCTATAAACATGTTATTGGCCACGGATAACACATTGATGATAATTTGGTAGTTGCCTTCAAATTACTATCTTCGATTTACTGTAAATATGCTATTAATTAGATGGATGACAAATTGACAATACGAGTGCTTTTTTATCATGAGTCTAAAAAAGCACCCCAAGTTCAGTAAGAGGCGAGAAGACTCATGGACATAAGCCACCTCAAAATAAGAGAAAAGACGAGTTAAAACCGGAAAATCAAAAAACAATATGCAATACCCAGAACATGGGCAGAAGCCAACTGCAAACCGTTTATAACAATTTTTTGCATAAACAAAGCACCAAATCGAAAAAATATCAAAAATAAAAGTTTCTTGTTTTCGAATGTAGAATCAAATAGCATTTTTAGTTAAAAAAAAGGACATTTTTAAATAATTTGTTTAAACAATTATTGTTTGAACAATCAATTTTGCAAAACGAAAAAAATTTTTTTTTCGCTTATGCTATGAATCACGTATTCAAATTGGCGTTATCACGGTTATATTAGGCTTTAATGGATTAATTGATTGACTAATATATTGTCATCAATTTATCATCAATTTATTATTAGAATTAAAATTAGAATTATTATAACTCAGATAACATAAGATATCTAAAAGACATCTTTTAGACGTCTTATGTCTAAAAGATGTCAACATAAATGTTATCTGGAAAGTTTAAAAAGACAGACATAATGATGTCTTAGTCCTGAATATCGAAATTGCTGCAATGATTTTCAACAATATGTAAGATGCACTGCATTTAGCTATTTAGATAGGTTTTTAAATACTTAATCAGGGAAAGTAATAAAATTTATTAAATAAATGTTTCTATAGGTAAGTCTGTTAGTAAATAATGCTGGATATGTATACGGGAAGACTTTCATGGAATTGCCCGATTACGAAATTGAACAAACTTTTAAAGTGAATATTTTGTCACATTATTGGGTGAGTACTTAAAGAAATTTATATTTTTTAAGTTTTTTGCAAAAGTTGTCATACTACTTCCGATTTTTATATTTTATCAGCATTATTTTACAGATTACAAAATCATTTTTGAAAGATATGATAAAAAATAATCATGGTCACATTGTGACAATAGCGAGTGTTGCTGGACTTTTAGGAATTTACAAGTGTACAGATTATTCTGCGACAAAATTCGCCGCCATTGGATGTCATGAGAGTCTTTTCACCGAACTCAAAGTATGTAGACCACAATTATCGAATAAAGTAAATAATTTCGTATCATCGTTCTTATCACCTTCTCCCTCCCCCCATACATTACTAATTATTATTTTATTATCACTGTATTTTATTATTATTATTATATTTTAAGATGCATGGCTACGAAGGAATTCATATGACTTTAGTTTGTCCCTACCTCATTAATACGGGAATGTTCAACGGAGTGAAACCTAGGTTCGTGAAAATATTATATGTTATAAAAAAATTAGTGAAAAGACAATTATTCAATTATTTATACATACGATATTTTATAATAAATAATCTTCAAACAGATTGATACCAATGCTTGAACCGGAATATGTTGCTGAAGAAGTAATCGCGGGTATTTTAGCAAACGAAAAATTGATAATATTACCTAATATTCTAAGATACTTATTGCCGTTTAAAGGGTAAGTTCATTAATAAATAATAAATAATAATAAATAATAAAAACATTATA
>NW_017259381.1:413621-421319 GCF_001594045.1 Atta colombica
TGTATACAGGATGAGGAAAAAGTATGGAAACCCTGAAAAATCTCAAAAAAATAAGTTTTATAGAAAAATGTTTTAAATAAAAATTGTAGGATTTAAAAAGGTCTATTCAATAGTCTCATCAGTTTAACGCTGGCTGACGTTGTTGAGATCAAGTCAAAGTCAGCTTGAATTTTTTAATTGGAACACCTTATTTTTTATTGCATATTCTTATAATCCTTCTCAATATCTTTTCAAAGCACAATTTTATTCATTTTGTGTCAGCCATTTCAAAGTTATTGAATATTTTACAGTAAGAAGTAATAGACACCCAAAGACAAGGTCGGAATATGATCCAGCCAATTAAGGCAAGATCGAAGGCTGATCCGTTCAACTAAGGCAAAATCGGAGGACGATCCAGCCAACTAAGGTCGGAGAATGAGCCAATCAACTAAGGCAAGGTCGGAAAATGATCCAGCCAATTAAGGCAAGGTCGGAGAATGATCTATTTAAATTCTCTTTAAATTGATAATAAAAATTTATAATAAATTTTCAAAATATTTACCATTCACAGTTTGACAGTGTGCTATCCGATTGTAAAATCCTGAAACAGCGTTCCTGATGTAATTCCTGGGAATGAACGCAACTTCATCAAGGATTCGACATAAATCATGTACATTTTGTGGTTTTGTCGTATAAACTTTACTTTCGTCATATAAATTTTACTTTACTTTTCAGCCCCATAGAAAATAATCGAGAGGTGAGAGGTCTGGCAATTGAACTGGCCTCAACTCAATTGAACCTCTCCTCCCTAATCATCGTTCAACGAAGACTTCGTTTAAATAGTAATGGACATTTCTTCCATAATGTGGCGCAGCAACATTGAAACCAAGTGTTCTCAATATTTTCATCAACTATGACCCTTATCGCAGGAACTATTTGATTTCTCAACATATATTGCATTTCTCCTCGTATATTGCATTTAAATTCCCTTCAACAAAGGACCTATCAAAGTATTATTATATTTAAGATGCTGCTTAAACATTTACTTTCTGCTGATATTGAATATGAAATTCCAGTGCCCAATGAGGATTTATATCCGAAATAACCAAAATCTACAATTATGTCGATTGACATTACCGTAAAACGTTACTTCGTCTGAAAAACAATGTTGTAAACAAAATCAGGTTCTGCATCTATTTTTCCATCATTAATTCACAAAACTCTAGACGTCGATCAAAATCTTCATTTAGCTCTTGCACTAGAATTTTATATAGATGGAACTTATTCTGTTTTAATATTTTACACACCGACTTCTGATCTATTTGATGTTTTTGAGCTGTTCTGCGAGTGGAAATATGTAGATTCTCCACAAAAGATTTGTAACACCACCAATTTCTTCGAAACATCTGATAGTTTTGTGAATAGATTTCGAGATACTTGTATCTTCATTCTGAAATGTTGCATTGAAAAGCTGCTTAGTATCATTGTATATACCTTAGTCTATCTTCCCTGTCATCAGCAAAAGAAATATTCGTTTAGTAAGATGCAGCATTTTAAAAGCAACTACTAATGAGCAGCCGTGAAAACAACTGAGAGTGAAAACAACTGAGAATTAATATTATATAATTCAGCTAAAGAAAGATCGAAGGATGATCTAAGAGCTTAGTTGGCTGCGCCAACTAAATCATCTTGCCTTAGTTGGCTGGATCATTCCGACCTTGTCTTCGGGTGTCTATTACTTCTTGCTGTAAAATGCTCAATAACTTTGAACGGCTGACCTAAAATGAATAAAATTATAGTACTTTGAAAAGGTACGAGAAGAATATGCAATAAAAAAATAGGGTATTCCATTTAAAAAATTCAAGATGATTTTGACTTGACCTCAACGACATCAGGATCAAATTAATGAGACTTGAATAGATCTTTTTAAATCCTACAACTTTTATTTGAAACACTTTTCTGTAAAACTTATATTTTTTGAGATTTTTCAGAGTTTCCATATTTTTTCTTCACCTTGCATAAGATGTATATACATATATATGTGAAAGTTATTTATATTATTATTTATTATAGCTTATTACCAATGAAGATAAGCTGGGCATTAATGTATCACATTTTGAAAGGACCACAGATCATGATGACATTCAAAGGTCGTAAATCAAATAATACATATAATGATAATAATAGTACAATGAATTATGAAGATATACATGTACATTAAAATTGTAGACAGGATAAATATATTATAATTTTTTACTACATAAATTTTATATATGCTTGTGAAATATATTTTTTTGTTATCTCTTATACATGCATCTTATATGTAAGTATTACAAAATTTTTATTACATAAAATAGAAAATTATGTAACAATTTATAGTAAGTCATAAAAATAATTCAATCCCTGGCCTAATTCCCAAATCGAAATTCCTGTACCCAATTCATTAGCAAGTTCTAATCGAACCTTAATTGAATATAACGTAGGGTAGAAAACATAACCATTACCTGTAGCTAATCTAAAATAAATGCATCAATTTGTAAACATAATATTAAAAAAAAAACAATTTTTTAAATATTTTTCATATCAATTACAAATAAGATAAGAAAGAAAAAGAGAAAAAAAGGATAAGAAAGTGAAAGAGAAAAAAAGGAAGAGAAAAATAAGATGAAAAGAGATTTAAAAAAAAAGAGTAAAAAAAGTAGAAAAGATGTGAAAGCAATAGATAAGAAAAGAAAAAGAAAAGTAAGTAGGAAAGGGATTGAGAGAATCAAGACAAAGAAACTTAAAATAAGAACAGATAGAAAGAAGAAAAAAAAAGCACAGGTATAAATAAAGGAAAGGAATTGAGAGACAGAAAGAATGGAAAAAAGAAATAGAAAGAACAGATAGGTTACAATAATAAAATATATTACTTCGGTTCAAAGAAATGCTCTTTGCTGCTGTTATCCCATTGAATTTTTCCTTTAAATGACTTTAATATATTCAAATATTCAGAGGCGAGAATTGCCCTGCCACCCTCAGGTGTATAATTGTAACCATAGAAATTAATACCTAATAAAATTTGAGATCGTCTATGATTATTTTTCTCTGGAGCTAAAAGTTCAACACATTGTCTGGTCCAATCGAAAGGACTATTTGGACCTGGTCTTTGAATATTCGAATAATCATAGGTCATAAGCGAAAAGGCGTTTACATATGACGCTAATTCATCAAACTCTTGCTTTGAAAATAATTTAACTTGTGCACTAAAAGAAAATACGAATAAGAATAAAAAAGATTAAATTTATGTAATATATAATATTATATGCATTTCGAAAAGTATCACGTACCCTCTGGATGGTGGTACTGCTAAAATAATATCTAAATTATGTTTCTTTAATTTTTGTGCAATGAATTTGACTATAGATGTAACAATTGATAGATTTGCACCTGCAAATATAAACTGATTCCATATTTCTAAGACATATCCATCGAAGTGAAAAGTCTGTAAACAAAATGTTTATGTACATATCCTAATAGATAGAGAATGTATAACAATATATATGAATGTGAGCTAAAAAGTTTTGTCCCCTATGTTATTTTAGAATAAAAGTTAGAATATTATCTCCGTTTACTATCGGCAGATTGTAATTTAAAATAATCTTTTAATTTCAATTTGGAATCATTTTTATTTTATTTACATCTTCAACTCAATGAGTTAAAATCACATCTGTGTATAAAAAAATAGTTGTGTCGTTGCAAAGATAAAAGTGATATATTAAATTTTATGATTTTGACAATTTTTTTGTATTGTACTTGTTACGAATAAATTGATCGATCGATTGAATCGATTTTTACATTACAAATTGTTGTTTTACGAATCTATATCATTTATATATTGTATAGATATACGATTTTGCTTCATATTTAATAATATATTTATTTAATATCTATAATTATAGTTTTTATATGATTATGTGATTAAAAATAAAAAGTGATGTGATGACCTAAAAATATACATTTGAAAAGTTGATCCAGCCCGTGAAAAATAGATGCTATATAATGATGATACAGCTTACATATTTTGTAATAGATTTTATAGATTTTAAATCTTAATGAAAGTCAGATCTAGTGCCAAAACTACTGATTCTAAGACTATATCGATTGCACTAAAATCAATTGTCGGTTAGAAACTTATTTACATGAATTGCACGTAAAAAATATTTCAGGTATTTATGAAGATTCATATTCAATCAAAAATATTAAATAAATATTTTATCTTAATCAATTAGAAAATAGGAATTAAAGCTCATAACGGTCGAAGTTGGACCTTTAATGCTTAAATAATTCAATGTGAATTTGTACATCCCATTATTTGACTCCCAGATAGACAAATCTGAATTTAAGAGACAGATTTTGAGCAGAGTCTGATTGCAGAAAAGCAACAAATTGAAAAGCAACAAAAACACAGAATTTGTAATTATCAGACAATGTCAGCAAAGGGCTGTCAAAAATATTTATTACAAAGCCTGATAACATGCTATGTCAGCAAATTGGTGACAGAGTGAACAGAGTCTACTACATAACCTGATAACAGATTGCAGAAATTGAACAAGATCTACATTTTCATATATGGTTCGCCATGAGATGGACTTGCTTCTCGTAAGAAGAAAACGTCCAGGAAGTCTATTCTTGAACTCATTCGCAATATTATGAGTGCACACAGTTCGAATGATAAAAATCTATATACGTTTCTAATATGTATTCTTGAACATTAATAAATAGTAATTGAAACGTATACGTTTTCGGTTGCGCTGATTTACGTTTGGCAACGTCGAAAAATATACTTTCTATAAATATCATTCAAAAATACGACATATGTGTACAAAAAGATAGTACTTCATATTTTTTTATATTAAAATAGAACTTAAAGAAAAAAATGTATGTATACACAAAAATGTTTTATTAATTAAAATTTTTTAATAATTTTTTGTTAGCACATATATATGAGACCATTTTTATGCCAACAAAAAATTTATTATTGTGTTTAATGTGTAGGTTAAAATTAGCAGGAAAATATTACTTGTTATTTTTAATATATTTTTCTCATTCTTAGAAATAAATATTTTCTAAAATTGGAAATGCAATATATTATATAATTTCTGAAAATCCAAATGTAACAAAAATGTTTCAAATTTTTTGTCAAATTTTTTGACAAATAGTTGTCATAAAATTTTATTATTAATGAGACAAGTATAATATTTATTGTCTTCTTCTTTCTGGGATTTCCACATTTTCTACAGCATAATCCATAATCGGCGCATTTATTATAATATCGTTTAAATCCATCTATTTTTACCTTTGTCTCAAATTCGTTTTTGATTTTCATCAAAATGTGAAACGTATACATTTCCCTTAAAACGATACGATCCATTCATTGCATCGTACACACAAATATTGCACGATTGTCAAGAATACTGTTCTAGGAGTTTTTCATTGCGAGTATTCATAACTTGCCATTTATATGCGCAACTATTTCAAGAATAGCCTAAAATCCTATAAGAATTGGTGTATGTATAAAATTTACATATGCCTATTGAGAAAAAGAAAGCGGAGCAATTACCGATAATCGGAAGAATTGAGGAGTATCTGACGGTGAGACAAGCATTAAAATATTGGAAGACTGCCGATCCCCAAATCGGGGCGTGAATCGCACGTGTTAAATTCGAGCCGAAAGGCTGATCCGTATAAAAATCTATTGTTTATAACGAATAATCTTATTGCTGCATGCCGATCGCCACGTTTAGTGTATCGCATTTTCGCGTAATACTCGCCGATGTCTTACCACGACTTTATTGTCGTGTAATTCGTTTTTTGTATAATTATACATTAGACCGCCATTTTATTTCGCCGCAGTTTCGAATCGTGATTTTCTTCCTTCTAAGTCGACGGGACCACTTGGGTCGTCAGATAATTCTGTATAAAATCTTGAAAATCATTTATACGAGGTTCCATAGAAAGGTCGATGTATTGTAGTATTATGGTGAATTCGATCACTCACACTGGATCAATGCATATTAAAAGCTGTTTTATATAAACTATCTCAAGTTTTATATAAACTATCTGCAGTGATACAATATAATCAACTTTTACGATGAAATGATACACATATATTTTGTTAAATAACAATATATCATTAGTAGATAGTTAATCGTTAAAAATATTTATATACTTTTACATTTAACTTTACTAATTTCAAAGCATACTTTTAGTATGCAGTGTATACACTGATCTAGTGTAATGCAAGTGACCGAATTCGCTATTAGTATGATTGATGAATGATTTGTAACGATTCTCGTAATAATAGTATGTCCGTGTCATTAGTATTATTTTGTCATGCAATAGTTTTCGATTTTAGTGAGCTCATACTACATCAGAAATACGAATAACCATTTTATTATCGCGTATAGAGTATCCCATGTGATCATTCGTTTACTGTAGAGCTGCGATGTCAAATATACGATTGTTATTCTCTTATTATTAATTAATATGTAATTCTTATATTTTCTCTCTTTCACCTTCCGATTTATTCCCGTTTCGAAACCCATCATCTCTGCCCATTTCGGGACTGAGCAATCGTCCGTCGCAATTGAGAGATGTTAAGAATAATTACCGAAATAAGTATAGAAAAGTGGCACACTCGTGCCTGGCGCCCAACTTGAGTTAAAGAAATTCCGTGACGATGCATACGTTCCGATTTTCAGAGTATCGAAATAAGATAGTCGTCATCTAAAGAGCATTCTATGCATTGCAAACAACCGTTGCCAGTTGAAATGTTCATCGCGACAACCAATCAGAAGCATAAATAATACCATTAACGCTTCTAATTGATTGTCACGACCAACGTTTCAACTGGCAACGAGTGTTTGCAACGCATTGTAGAATGCTGTTAAGAGATTATTAAGTAACGCTTGTAATAAAACGCGACGAAGTTGTGTCATCAGTCAAGATTATAGTATACACAATATATACGAATACATAGTATATATTATATATACATATATAATTCACATGGAATTATTTAAAAATCTAGCTTCGATCAGTATAGACTTCTTTTATCGATTTTATCGATTAAATTATATATATATTTAAGCCAAAAATGACACTGTTCTTATAATTATTGCGCAATGGTTACAAAAAAATGTCATATTTTTAGTTCAAATTTATATATATTCTATTTTTTAAATTGATAATTATATTATTCGATAGAGTAATATAAGAACAATGTTTCAGCTTTAATACTTAATTCGAGTAACTCAGGAACAAAAAATCATAGGAATTTTTAAAAAATAATTTTATAGGCTTTCACGGTAAATAGTTGAAAATTTACTCAAATTTTTTTTGGATAAGCTACAGACTTACAAAGTGCAAAGAAAATTTTTCATTTTTTTCAGCGTAGTTTTCTATATGTAAAAATTACAAACACATATAAATTCAAAAAATATAAAATATATAGTAATCATTCGAAAGGAGAGATTTCAAGCTTTAAAACCTTTTTTTTTAAATTCTGATCATTTTTAACGAAGATATTGTATATAAAATTTTGAGCTAAAAATACCGCAGAACTTTTCCTCCGACCCTTTTTTCTTAAATGATTCTTGTTTACAAGAAAATGCTCTCCGTTGCGACCCTTTGTCAGCGGAGATATGTACTGCTTACTCTTTCGCAATTTTCATTATA
>NW_017259381.1:421419-442525 GCF_001594045.1 Atta colombica
ACATTAGGAATACAAATCGAATTTTCTATAAATTTTTAACATTAGCTGAATATGTTGCACATATTGAAATTCATTGAATATTGGAAGCTGTTTATGGAGATTAAGATGTCGATATAAAAACTATAGGATGTTGAATGTTAAAATTTAAAGAAATAAGAAAAGAAAATTTGATAAATCAAGGTCAGGTAGACCTGTGACTGCAATAAACAAGTTCAAAAAGCTAGTAAAAAAATTGATCCTTGAAAATTGTTTTAAAAAATAGTAAAATTTTCATTTGTTTCAATACACGCATCTATTACTTGTATTAAATGGGGACAAAACTATTCAGCCCTCTTCCCCATATTATGTAAAAAAAATTATTAATATATTAAATACCTTGGCAGCATCTAAGAGAGATACTATTAATTGAGTTTGACTCTCCGTATTAATGTATATCTTAATAATGTCATCAATTGACCAGTGTTCAAATAACACCCTAGGTATAACTGAAAATAATAACAGCAATGAAGGATCATAATTATATTCTGAATTATTTTGAACTTACGTTTTACGATATGATTAACATTGTTATTGGCTCTCATTTCCTTTATCCATTTAGACTGAACAGAATGGGTGGATAACTGATAGATTGAAGTGTTACCAAAAGAAAAAGCCAACCATACAGGAGATACTATTGTAAACTTGCCATGAAATGTTTTTGAAATCTCAAAACCATTTTTGTTCCACTATAAAATTAAATTATATTGAATGTAAATACAGTTACTCACAAATCTGATCCAATGTATTAGATTAGAATTATCTATAATCGATTCGAAAAAGGCAATCTACGAAAATGATCTTTCAATAACAGAATATAAACAAATATTTATGATTTTATCATAGATATTTTTATTCATAAATTTTCAAAAAAAATATATGTAACAATAGCCATGTAACCAAATGCAATGTATTTGCTGATATGTTGTAGCAACTAATTCTTGTCTTCGACAAACAAACTCATGATAAAGTGAGATAGCATTATGTCTGTCGCGTTGAATTCAACAGAATTCGATTTCTTACAAATTAATAGCAACATATCAACATAAATATCCTCGAAGCAACAACTCGAAAATGTGTGACATTTCACACTATCAGCATTTTGTTAGCAATGAGTTACAATTGAAAACTTCCTAGCTTGAAGACATATTTGCAACAACCAATGGAAATCATTATATATGTATTCTATTGTTATCATATTTTCATCCTGATTTTCAAGATGAAATGATTAATTATTCGTTGCTAACATGTTGCTATCATGTTACCGACAATGTATCACTATTGCTCATAATTTGCTAGAAATTTCAACAACTGATTACATGTATAAGTATACTGATTACACGTATAATAATATTGTTGTATTCATAATGTATCCAATTTTCATGTTAACAAATATACAGCAAATACATAACATGCAATGCATTAGTTTGTACAATATGCTATATCACGCTTGGCTATCTGGAATATGATATTTAAGTTTTGTAAATCACAACATATGTCATTCTATTCTTATAATTCTATTCTTATAATTTTATATACAAAGTGTCCCAAATTTAAATGTTCAAACTTTGGGAGCGTGTAGAGAATTGATAACACAAAAGATAAACAAAGAAAAAAAGTTCTTTAGAAATGTTTGTTTTTTTCGTTTATTTTGTTTTGGAGAAAATTGAAAAAAGAAAAAACATAATTTTCGAAATATTGTTTTCAAAACGGAATATTATTTTCGCGTACTTCAGTAATAATGCTTCAGAGACAGGAGTGTTTCGGAGTATCGCCGATTTCCGGAAAAAATCTTGATCAGCAAGTTACGTTGACAGATCAGTGTTTGGTCGCAACACGAATTGTCCGTGCATTGCTGCAAGAGATCAATATTTTGAATAATCTGAACTGAAACAAGTGACAATTTATAAATAAAGATAATCTTACATAGTCAATAATACTAATCAATAATATTGAATCAGTAATACTGACAGTACATATTAATATTTTTAGTATTTTTATATTTTACAACTTTACACAATCAATATTATTGACAATATATTTCATAGTTTTATTTATATTATCTATTATACTGTGATATAGATCCTAATAAAGCGATACTGATGCTTGAGAATCAAAATCCAGATCACCATCAGTATTCTACGTTCTCATAAAAATTAATCACACACAATCAGTAATATTATCAGTATTTGTTAATACTGACATATTTGATGTTGTAGATGTGTTATCTTAAGTGTAAATAAATAAGTAATAAGTAAGTACAAAAATTATGTTTTATCTTTTTTTGCGATTTTTTTCAAAACAAAGCAAAAACAAGCATATCTATAAGTCTATAAAGGACTTTTTTTCTTATTGTTAGTTTATGAATCCCTTACACCTACGTACTTTCGAAATTTGATCACTTAAATTCAGGACAATCTGTATAGCTGATATATGCTACAATATTACTAATACAATAACTAATAATTAAATAATAAATTACTCACGGGTGTACAATATCCTAAGACATCTCTCTTAAATCTTCTGTGCTTAGTATTTTGAAAATATCGACCAGATTCATGAAGAATATCCTGTTGTTTAGGATTTTCCACTACCAAGTTTTTTTGGAAAACATTTTGGTCCACCGGATCTTTATACGACTTATAAAATTTATAAAATAAGAAATTGTTTATATACGAATATGCATATATTAGTCGCGTATCAGAATTGGTAACGTTATTTCATAAAAGTAACCGTTACTGATTTGAAGTAACTCGTTATTGAAAAATTAACAAATTGTTACTGTTTTCGTTACTTTTTTTCTTGACACTAATAGAATCAAATATGCAAATTTTGCGGTAAATATAAATAAAAATGTTAATATTCTATCTTTTAGCAGAGGAATAAAGCTCAAAAACTGATAATATATACAGGGTAATCCCGAACGTTCTACCCAAACTTTGAGATTTTATCGGAAATTTAATTCTGAACAAAAAGTTTCCTAAAACATAATCGAAAAAATTTACTTCCTTAAAACATCGACAAAATACTATTAAAGATGGTCAGTTCTTATGGAGTTTGTATGACGGTTAAGGGAAAGCTGAAGTTATCAATTCCGTTATCACGGAGCGTTTTTTCGTATTTCTCAAATAATATCGTTTTCCTTACACAAAATAAAAAATTTTTCTCCAGAATAAAAGAAAACACACAAATATCTTCGGAAAAGTCCAAACCGATATGAAAATCCACAAAAAAATTGTAAATTACAGTTTTCTGTAATCATGTAGATTCTTTCTTCATATATATAATTGAATGCAAGCATATATCCAAAAAGTATTTTTTTGTATTTGAATAATTTATAAGAATATCAGAGACCTTCAAATTATGATTCTGAAGCTCACGAAAGAAATGGAGAAGAACGATTTAAGTATACCAGGTGTATAAGATTAAATCCGCTGTTTGCTCATAGGTGGCATTAGTGAGCGTACAAAGCTACCTTGGGCACACAACACACTTTTTATGTGTTTGATATCTGTCAACATTAACCAGAGCACATCATCAGCAATTTCATAACAATATATATTTTTTCTTTCGTAATCATGTCTAGTTTTTTGCTAAAAAAAAAGCATGCGGGAAGCTTTGCTTTCCTGTTTCAATTTAAAGAAATCGGCTGCCGAATCGCATCGAATGCTTGTAGAGACCTATGGCAACAATGCTTTATCGGAAACAACGTGCAGATATTGGTTTCGCCGGTTCAATGACGACAATTTTGACCTGAGTGACAAGAAGCGTGAAAATCGGCCCAGGAAGGTTGAGGACTGTCAATTGCAGGCTCTTTTGAACGAGGACGATACCCAATAGCAAAAAATGCTTGCCGAGCAATTGGATGTTTCTCAAACATTTCCATGCGGCTACATGCCATGAGGAAGGTTCAAAAGATCGGAAAATGGGTGCCGCATGAACTGAACGATAAGCAGATGGAGCGACGCCAAAACACATGCCAAATTCTGCTTGCCAGATAAAAAAGAAAGTCGTTCCTGCATCGGATTGTGACAGGCGATGAAAAGTGGATCTATTTTCAGAATCCTAACGCAAGAAATTTTGGGTTGATCTCGCTCAACCATCAATATCTTCCTCAAGACCAAATCGCTTCGAAAGACGATGCTGTGCGTTTGGTGGGATCAGGAGGGTGTCATCTACTACGAGCTGTTACAACCTGGTAAAACTGTTAATGCTCACCGCTACCAACAATTGATCAAATTGCACTGTGCTCTGCGTGAAAAAAGGCCGCATATCGGAAAGACAAGCTGATTTTCCTCCACTACAACGCACCATCGCATACGTCAATAATGGTCCAAAACTACTTGGAGACACTTAACTGGGAAGTGCTACCCCCATCCCGCTTACTCCACTTAGCACCTTCTGACTATCACCTGTTTTCGTCGATGGGCCACGCGCTCGCTGAGTGGCACTTCGATTCTTACGAAGACGCCCGAAAATGGCTTGATGAGTGGTTTGCCTCGAAAGATGAAGAATTTTGTTGGTGTGGTATACACAAATTGCCCGAAAGATGGGAAAAATGTATAGTTAGCAAGGGCAAGTATTTTGAATAAATTTGTTTTTGCTTCCTAGGAAAAAAAATGTGTTTTTCTGACTAAAAAACAGCGGATTTAAGCTTATACACTTGGTATATAACCTCACATTCAAGTGATACATAGGATATAGCAGAGCAAGTAATGTACGTTTTATTTCATGATTTTGTTTAATACGTAATGTATTTATAATGTATTAATGTATTAATGTTTTCTTGATATAAATATGATATTAATATGATATTAATATGAAATATTTTTCTTGAAATATTTTATTTGGAATTAAAAATCTATTTTATCGACATTGATCAAATTCGGTCGCTCCAACATCTTCTTAATATTTACGTAATTATCCAGCTAACGCTAAATATTCCCAGAAAGTTCATATTATCAATGTACCTAATCTTCCGGAATTATAAAAGAATCATCACAAAATGTAACATGTAAAATGTTTAGAATATTGTGTGAATATTTCTTATATATTTCACAAAAATCGTAAATGAGCGAACAATACACACAGAGGACCGCGAAGAATATTTATTTATAAACAAGAATCATCTGAGAGAGAATATAAGGAGCACAACACTTCGTCTGTGAAGTGAGCTTCAAAATTGAGCTCCAAAGTGAAAACATTAAATGTATTTTTCAAAGCAAAATTTTGTTTAAAAACTGATTTACGAACAACCTGACCTGGAATTTCTAGAAAAATTAATATTTTGCAGAATATATATGGAATATTCTTGGAATATGTATGTATCGACATACAAGTGAAATTTTTAACCAATATTTGAATATTTCTTTTATATACTATAATATTCGGACTATTTTGGAGTATTAAAATGATTTTTGGGGATTTTAGGAACATTTTATGAATATTTCAAAAATATTTAGCGTTTGCTAGATAAGAGTAACAAACCGATAATACGGTACTAATTTCATGATTTATTGATTTCATAGACACGTAGCCGGTCATAGTAAGAGTGCAACACTTTTTTTTCGATGGATTTCGAAATGCAGCTTGCTCACTGAGCGCTTGGTTTTTATTTATAGATCAATGAGTAAAAACTAATCACTCGGAGAGCAAGTTGCGTTCTGAAACTTTTGAAGAAAACTATTGAAGAAACAGTGTTACAACTTTTTTTGTCCAGCTGTATATATGTTTAAAACTTAATATTCGATTTTTATTAAAAACTGTGATTTTAATTGTGTTATTATCATCCGAGTTTGATTATTAGAGATGATAACAACAGAGAAAAAAATTGTATAATAAATTGTAAATAATTTTTTAGTAATACAACATATAAAATATTGTAGCATTAAAAGTATGCGCACTTATTTATACAACAAAAAAATCATGAATTTAATAACATATTATCGAAATACTTATGTTAATAATTGCAAATTTTCATTAATTGTCAATAAACTCATCGTTCTTCAATTATCCCGGGACTCTATTGATAGTCGAAAATTTGCATAGGAATGACCGTCTTTAAAAAGACCCTAAAGCCGTCTGTATTACCGATTAAATCGTAATTTTTATATAACAATTACTTTTTTTATGCGTATATTTTAATTCTGGATTTTCGAATCTAAAAAAAAAAGAAAAAAAATAATGTTTTAGCCAATACTGATGGCTTTAGAAAGACGGCCCTTAAGAAGATCTTAAAGTCGTCCTGTTTTATCACGATTACGTTTTAGGAAAAATCTCTGAATTGGCTTTACGAATTGCAAATTTTATTTTACAGAATTGCATATTTTTTTTACAGAATTGAAGAACACATTAAAAAAATTCCCAAAACACTATTTCAAAATTACTATTTGAAAAAATCTGAACAAAATTAAAAAATTCACTTTTTATGAGACATATGTACTTTCACCTTAATATTTGCTTCATATAAAAGTTTTATTTTAGATATAACAGTAGATTGAAAATACGCAAGGTGGTTTGAATTGCACGTAAAATGCAGGGAGAAAATTACTCAACAAGTTACTTATAAGTTATGAATAGAATTCCTAAAGGATAAATCCTTTGATTTTATTGTCAATTGATTAGTATTGTATCTTGGTGTGCTGATTACAAATATGATGAAAATTACCGACAAGATCATTTTGACAGTCATTTGCAGCCGGTCAATCTGGTTAAGCATCATTATTCCGGTAGCATGACTTCCATTCTATCTCCTCTCCCTCCCCCCTCCAGCTTAAGGACAAAGCGACTTCCATCCCACCTTCTCCCTGCTTAGAGGCACATGACTTTCCATGTGATACGAACGATAAAATGTGAAAAAAATCGTTCTTAAATATTTGACCTTGAAAGTGATCTTGAGGGCAATTTTCATTATCGTATTCATAATCAGGGCATCAAAATACAATAGTATCAATCGACAAGAAAATCAGAGAGTTTTCAGAACTCTATTCTAATTTATCTTTTAGGTTATTTTATACATTTATTATAAAAATTGAATATAAATTATTTTTTATATTACATTTTACCATTTGCATCAATTTCGTATAACTTTTTGTACTCAAATACACAATAACATCTCCCCCTACCAAACGATTTTCTACGTAAAGCGACTCTCATCCACGATGGAAAGGATAATATGGTGTGCTCATTTTGCAAGCATCTCTCTCTAAATCTCCGCCGTCTCTGTCTATGAATGTCGCGTCAGGGGAAAAGACTGCCACCTGAAACGGTAAACATGGAGCGATATTCATAGTCTGTTTTTATTTTAAAACAGTCTTAAATAATGTCTTAAGAGTCCTCTACATAGAAGTCGTAGATAATCGTGGAGAGGAAACCAAGCAATCACAATCAAATGTAAAGAGAAAATTCGATTAGAATCGATTTCCTACGACTTAAGACTCCATGACTTCTATGTAAAGAACCCTTTAAGATACTAATATAGTCCTCGGATTGATTTATGACTTAAAATTGTATTTAAGACAGTTTTAAATATAAGAATCGACTATGAATACTGACCTGTTTCGCATCGTGAAATTGATGAATCTTCCCTTGTTTAACACACTTTATGTTTCTCTTTCTATAGAACAGATCAGTATTCATAGTCGATTCTTACATTTAAGACTGTCTTAAGTATAGTCTTAAGATAATATTCTTGAGACTTCCACAGTGCTTTCAATATATAGCATATTATGCGTTTCGCGGGTTTTCTCCGTGTCCAGATCCATTCTTGGAATGCTAACATGAACCTTGCAATCCACTTCATCAGGATGAGCAGCCCGATATTGAGCTGTTCCTCCGGGTCGTTCCTTTTATATATTACGCTACTTGTTGCAGTGAAGAGAAAGAAGAGAATTGTGGGTGGGGGGGGAGGTGGGGGAAATCTTTACTTGATGTTCTGTGCAATTAGTCTTTGTCAAGCTTTTTGTATGTTTTGTTTGAGAGAAGGTTCTTCATTTTTTTTTATATTAGGTATACAACTTTGCTTCCGCCGTTTTTTTCCGAAATTCGAAGCTTTATTATAAAAAACTGGTTATACATTTATGATTCAAAGTATTGTCCATCGCTGGCCACTACGTTCTCCCATTTTTCGGATAGCGTACGAATCCCGCGTCGAAAAAACTGGTCATCTTTTGAGGCTATCCACGAATCGATCCAATTTTTCATTTCTTCATAAGACCGGAAGTGCTGGTCAATCAGGCCGTATGCCATTGATCGAAACAAGTGATAGTCAGAGGGAGCAACGTCTGTAAAATACGGCGGGTGAGGTAGGACTTCCCATTTCAACGTTTCCAAGTCTTGATCACTTTCGCAACATGGGGTCGAGCATTGTCATGCTGCAAAATCACTTTATCGTGTCTCTCATTGTATTGCGGCCGTTTGTCTTTCAATGCTCGGCTCAAACGCATCAATTGCGTTCGATACCGATCGCCTGAGATTGTTTCAGTCGGTTTTAACAGTTCATAACTGTTTAACAGTTCATACACTACGCCGAGCTGATCCCACCAAATACAGAGCATGACCTTGGAGCCGTGAATATTCGGTTTGGCCGTCGACGTGGAAGCATGGCCGGGAACTCCCCATGATTTTCTGCGCTTGGGATTATCGTAATGAACCCATTTTTCGTCCCCAGTCACAATGCGATGCAGAAATCCCTTCCGTCTTTGCCTTTCAAGCAGCTGTTCACAAGCAAACAAACGCCGTTCAACATCTCTCGACTTCAATTCGTACGGCACCCGATTTCCTTGCTTCTGAATCATTCCCATGGCTTTGAGGCGTTTTGAAATGGCTTGTTGAGTCACTCCCAATGATCGTGCCAATTCTTCTTGATTTTGACATGAGTCTTGTTCAAGTAATGCCTCCAATTCTGCATCTTCGAAAATCTTCTCTCTTTCACCGTCGGTCTTCGACGTCAAAATCACATTTCTTGAAGCGTTGAAACCACTCACGACACGTTCTTTCACTAATAGCGGCCTCATCATAAGTATTTGAGAGCATTCGATGAGCCTCCTCCGCAGATTTCTTCATATTGAAGCAAAAAATTAAAACCTCCCGCAAATGACGAGAATTTAGCTCGTAAACTGACATTTTCAATCGAGAATAACTTTATGATACAGACATAAATCGACTGTTTCTATGGGGTTATGTTGACAGATGCCCAAGTTTATTGTATGACGTCTATGATCTATTTATTTCGACCACCACTTACCGCTAAAGCCATCTATAGGAAAACGGCGGAAGCAAAGTTGTACACCTAATAGTTTGATGTGTTTATGACTAGTATTATGACTAGTATATGTTGTCGGCTGAAAGCACAATTATGTCTGTGTCCCTGTTCAGATCTTGGAGGGCCAATCGTTCTTGTCTAATGATGTTTGGTGAAGGGGATTTGGCTTTGGAAAGGATATTGGTTACCTGTCGCGGATATTATCTGCTTGCTCTGATGAGAATCGATAGATGGTTGACTCTATTTGGTTGATAATCTCTTCCTTTGGAATCTTTCTGGAGGTTTGCACTGCAAAGTTAGGGCCTAGGGTAAAGATATAGTGTCTTGAGACAGGTCTTTGTTGGATAAGTTCTTGACATTAAGTAGAGAGAGTTGTGGATTTTTGTGAAGAACAAGGTTCATGTATTTCTGTTTCTGTTTTTCAGAGGTGTGGATCTTCATAACTTCGTATGTAATACGATCTAGGGTTTGCTAAATATTATGCCGCAACGTGATGGATAAGTATGTACAGGTGGCGTTTAAAGGTTTTATGAAAAGCCTATTTGTGATTTAGTGAAGTGAATGCGTTCTTTGATGAAGATGAGGCTGGTTTTATGAAGGATGTTTTTGGATTTGTGAGTTCCTAGATGGTCCTAGTTATAGGAATGTTATTATCCCTGCAGCATTTTAGGAATGCCAATTTTATAAATAAATAAACTTCAGGAGCGACAATGGGCTCTCCTATTTCTCCTGTAATTGCCAACATCTTCATGGAGCATTTTGAGAAAGAGGCCCTCAGAAAAACCAGAAGTTTGGTTATATAAACGACACATTCATGATATGGAGATACGGGAGAACCGAATTCCCTAAATTCCTTATTTTCCTCAACAATCAACATCCAAATATCCACTTTACAGATTTAAAGGAAAACGGAAAACTCCCCTTCCTAGATGTTCTTGTCTCAGAAAGCTGACGATATTTAAACGCCACCTGTACATACTTATTCATCACGTTGCGGCATAATATTTAGCAAACCCTAGATCGTATTACATACGAAGTTATGAAGATCCACACCTCTGAAAAACAGAAACAGAAATACATGAACCTTGTTCTTCACAAAAATCCACAACTCTCTCTACTTAATGTCAAGAACTTATCCAACAAAGACCTGTCTCAAGACACTATATCTTTACCCTAGGTCCTAACTTTGCAGTGCAAACCTCCAGAAAGATTCCAAAGGAAGAGATTATCAACCAAATAGGTCATCAAGTGTACAGAAAACACACATAGATATCTACATGCCGAATCACACCATCACCCACAAAAACTGCAATCAATTCACTTGTACATAGAGCTTTCATCATCTCTGACAAAGAAAACCTACAGAACTTAATCATTTAAAAATAGTCTTACAGAAAAACGGACATGACAAAAAAAGACATAATCAAAACAATCAATAGACATACAGACAAGATAATGGTCTCTGACACATAATCAGATGAAAGGATCCTATCCATTCTCCCATATGTCAAAGGAACAACAGATCGGATTGACAGGATATTAAACAAATACAATATCCGAATTATTTTTAAACTACCAAAAAAGATAGGACAAATCTTAAGAAATCCTAAAGATTTCTTAAGATTCTTCAAAGACCTCCACTCAGCTTCGCAAGAGTATACAAAATATCTTGTTCCTGCGGGCAAGTACGCATTGGAGAAACTGGGAGAATCTACGGATAAAAGAACATTAACGTGATGTCCGGTTAAAACACGTCACGCAATCAGCATTATCAGAACACAATATCGAAACAGGACATCAAATACTGTTTGATAAAACGACTACAATAGCCAACATTACATCATACTTTCCAAGAAAGTATAGAAAAGCCATAAAAATACAAAAACATTCTAACAATCTAAATAGAGATAATAGCTACAATATAAATAAAATATGGAAAACTATTCTCCTGGTTATTGAAGACTGAATGATTTCCCCCACTTCTTCCCCTCCCTCCACCTACAATTCTCTTCTTTCCCTTCACCACCCCAATAAGTAGTATAATATATAAAAGGAACGACCCGGAGGAACAATATCAGGCTGTTCCTCCTGATAAAGTGGACTGAAAGGTTCACGAAACGTTGGCATTCTCAGAATGGATCTGGACGGAGAAAACCCGTGAAACACATAATCTTTATACAGTCTTAAGATGTCATAAGTCAATGCGAGGACTGTATTAGCATCTTAAAACATCTTATTTACGACAGTTTTAAAATAAAAACAGACTATGAATACTCCATGTTTCGCGTTTCACAATTCGCAGCCTTTTCCTCTCATGCATTCATAAAGAAAAGATCTGAGCAGAATTGTCGTAACACTTACTTAGAGACTTAAGTTGTAGATGTAAATAACACACAAGCTTTGGCGTCTCTTGGAGACACGGCAATAAGTTGTACATCATACGTAAAAAGATGGCGAAGATTTAGAGAGAGAGAAAGAGAGACGCTTGCAAACTGAGCATCATGTTATTTTTTCCATTATGCTTCCATATGGAGCGACTTTCACTCCATCTCCTCTTCTGCTAATCGACACACGACTTCCACGCGAAGCGACTCTCCATAGACATACTATCTCTGTACCAAGTATTGGCCTACCGAGGATTTAATCCGGATATAAGAAACAACCAATTACAGTCGAATATTCCCTTGTCGTTCGACTGTAAGGGAAATACTTATACTGACTGTAGTTGAATAATTCTTACATTCCCAGGTGGAAACTAGGCCATTGTCAGAAATTTCGGGAGTGGGATAGTCCTCATTTAGAAAAGGATGCACTCACTTGGTGCTAAAGTCTATATTACTGAAGTAGCGCATTTCTTTTATCTTACCGACAGCCTTCCTACTGGCTATTTTACTGCCATCTTGGACCTAGTTATCTATAGTGCTATAAGCGCTTAGTATTATTTAGAATCTCTATAACAGAGTCTAGACTGTCTAGTCTGCTGAAGCGATTGCTAATTGGTTCTGTCATTAACAGTTAATTAACACTATCGTTAACTAGTGACAGCCAATGGCAGGATAATCCTGAAAGAAGAAAGCGTGGCTCTCAATGGCTATCACTAGTCAAGATAGCGATAATTATCAATAGAATGTTTAGAGAATGTTAGTTCTCGCAACAGCAGTATAGATTAGTATACACATTATACAGATATATCATTATATAGATGATTGCAAGACATATTGACATGCTGACATATTTTTGCTCGTCTACAATTCTATTCTCTATCTTTCATTTTGGATTATTTAAATAGTTTTAATTCAACTCTATTGTCTCGTATAACAGCAAGCAAAAACTCGGATCGAAATTTCAGTTCGGTTATGATCACGATCAAAGACTGTACCCAATTTTCGTTTCCGATTCCGATCTTTTTACGGTCCTTTTACGGATAACGGTTTCGGTCTTGTTCGGTCTTTTTTGATTCCGAATCGAAAAAATCCGAAATCCAAATAGTTTTGGTTCTTTTATCGATAACGGTGATTTGGATTTAAGTTTTTTTCAGTTACGGTATGATTATCTACTGTAGAGAAAGATAATACAACAAGCATAAATTGTATATTTAAGGAAATTCATATTTATTTTTAAAACAATATTGAATTGGAGATATGTAAACACTAAGCAATGTAAGGCCTGTTTTTACCAATGCAGTTTAACTTTAATCTCGATTCAACTTAGGGTCTTAGCAAAAGATTGACTTATAATCTTAAGATAATTCTTATGCGTTAGTAAAGACATGAACCTCAGTTCCACAACTCATGGTTAATTCTTAACCGAGGTTCAACATATTCTTTATTTCTTTCCAATTCTAGAATTGAAAAGAGATGAGGAATAAGTTGAACCATTAAGAGTTAACTATGAATTGTGAGTTTTAATCATAAGATACTGTCTTAAGATTATAAGTCAACTTTTCTGCTAAGAAAAATACCCTTATTCTTTATCTTTTTCTTAAAATTAGAAAAAGATGAAAAGTTAGTTGAACCGAGATTAAAGTTAAACTGCATTAATAGAAACGGGCATAAACACTAACTCTAAACTAGTGTAAAATAAAGAGATCATTTTTTTTTCTTTCTTTGTTGCTATTTCACTTTTATTATCTTCTGCGACGTATTCTATGTCGATTACGATTTATTAGTGATTTGTAGCGACGCCAATGATCGTTTACAGCTTTTTGATAATTTTCTACAAAATAACATATTATTCTTACGTAAATCATAATCGAGCAAAGAAATAAGATAATAACACTTCGTGAACACCCTGTAATATTGCTAATTGCTTGAAATATCCTTTTCCTCTTTAAGACTCTTCTGCAATCGCTATGATAGTGGTAACATTGGATCATGACGTCATAAATGAGAAATGACACGTTACAATTTCTTGCAAAACATTTGTAAATGAAGAGAATTTAGGTAAAACCAAATAATTAGATTGCTTTAAAACACTTGTAAAAATTGGCAAAGACTATCCTTACTTTCCCCTTGACCCTGAGGCAGTAAATAATCAAAAGAAACGTGACATGAAAATAGGCATGAAATGCGCATTGAATAAATTTTGATAAACTTTTTGTGCCTTTCATAATTATTTATTGAATGATGTCATGGGAGTTAAGGACAGTTTTCATCCATTTTTGTGGTTGCAAGTGTTGCAACCACAGGTGAGCATTCCTCTCTCTTTCGATTGTAAAAGGGGAACGCATTGTTCTTGTTGTTCACCATAGTCGACGCTTGGCCGTAGGGATATGTGATTACTACATCATGGGGATATGTATATTTGGTGGTTGTAGACTATAGTCGACGATCATACATACCGAAGAGGTTAAAACATCCGAATCGAAAACTGGACTGAAATCTAACATTTTCGATCCGGTTACGGTCCATTAGCTTGCACAACATTTCGGTCCGATTATCGATTTCGATCCAATAAAAATAACGATTATAATCCGATTATCGGTTTCGTTCCGAAACTGATAGTACCTGACAGCAAGTAGTCATTTGAATTGCACGGTAAATATGGCGATACATTTCCGGTTTTAACTGTTAATGGCGGATAAGTATACACACGAATGCAGTGTCCAAACTCTGTTATAGGGACTCTAGTATTAGTGTACATAATTATTTCTATCCATAATATTGGTACATAATATGGTTAGTAGGGTCTATGTGGACTAATGTGCTACTTTAGTAATATAGAGTTTTAGGACCACAACACAGACTTTTATAACGCATAACACATAATGCATAAGCGAATTAATCGATCAAAATCTTTCTTTTCCTCCCATTTCACGTTAAAGGAGAATTTTGATTGGATGATTCTCTTATGCATGAGTCTGTGCTCTCCGTCAACTTGATACTGATGCGTTCTCTGCATACATAAAGTGTATTATTAAGAGAGAGAATGAGGAAAGAAAGAATGAGGAATTGTAACAGCTTATAGTCAAATCGGCAAACAGAGTATATGTTTTGTGAGAGTCTCACGACGAGCTCGAATCGAACGTGTTTCGTCTCGGAATTTTTTGTTAGCCAGGTTAACCCGCCGCTTCTTCGTGCTTCCGATCTCTTCTTTCACAGATGCACTATACACGCATGCGCGAAATGAGAGAAAACGCACAGCAAATCAGAGAGAATCAAGGGAGAGAGGATTCAACCGGAAGCCGCCATTCGTTTGCCATTCGTTAGAAGGAGTAGGAGATATGGTAGAATCCAGCAAACGAGAATAGATTGAAATTTTTTTCTATTCGAATGCCTATTTTCAATAGCGAATACTTTTTTTGGATTTAATTGGCTTTAATTACATTCAATTGAATGCAATTGGGTTGAAAAACTGCATTTCCTATTCAAAATTTTGAATTGAACAGTATTCATAATGTGCACAAAAAAAGCTAATATCATTTTTAGATTGAAAGACATAGAGATGCTTCATGCAATTTCTATAAACGAATATGCATTCAGGATTGAAATGCATTCATTTTAACATTCGTGAATCAATATTTCGGAAAATCTGAATCCATTTCAATTCATTTCAATTCATTCTCGTTTGCTAGAAAGCATAATGGAATATATGGTGCTGCACATACTAGTATTGTACCGCATTAGTATTATGTGTATGTACATATACATACATGCACACATGCACATTTGCAGAAGCGAGTGGATAAATAGTGGAATCAATTAGAGAATAGAACGCTATCCGTTTCATTCTCCCTTAATTCTTTTTACATCAAGTGAGTGCGTCTTTTTCTAAAGGAGGGTTTCCCCCATTCCTCGAATGCTCGGTCTAGAGATGCTATGAACGCGTTCCAAGCATCACTTTATCCTCATCGTTTTCAAATATTAAACAAGGATGAAATGATGCTGCGAGCGTTGCGAATGTTAAGTGGAACACGCCTTATGTCTATATTCTCACCTCCCTGCCCCTGTTTCAGAAGCGTCCGACTTTCCACGCGAAAGGTGTCATCCAATGACACACACACACACACACACACACACGCGCGCGCGCGCGCGCACGCACATAGATCAAGTATTCCTATAATTTTGAATAGGGAATGAAGCCAGAAATTTATAGATTATGTGATGTTCAAGACTCATGCTATTTCACTCTATTGCATTGCTCTCATCAAAATATAAAGAGACATCACGGA
This sequence comes from Atta colombica, assembly GCF_001594045.1. Classification (NCBI taxonomy): domain Eukaryota; kingdom Metazoa; phylum Arthropoda; class Insecta; order Hymenoptera; family Formicidae; genus Atta; species Atta colombica. The sequence goes on from NW_017259381.1 coordinate 437,388, forward strand.
CATCTTAAACACCATATGAACTGTCAATTCCGGTTTCTAGCAAGGGACAAAATGATTAGTCCTTGTTCGCCCCTATGTCGCTGGTTTCATCTCATCATTCTCCCCCCCCCCTCCTCCCTTCGTCTAAGGATGCACAAAAATGAAGTAGATCTTTTTGAAAGTCAATATCTCTCGGAAGTGATTTAGAGTGAGCTATGTAAAGGTAATCCATTCAAATGGTATATACTTTTATTTAAACATTTTTAATATTAAACCTTCTTGTCAGTGAAAATCGATTTAAGGATATTCATTTAATGTCATTTAAGAATGTCTATTTAATGTCATTAGAGTATCTTAGAGTGTCTAAATCTACCAAAATTTATCGGGCGAAAATCGGGCGTTTGACATTTTCAGAAGATTATTCTTTTTTTTTTTTTTCAAAAAAAGCTGATTTTTGTACACTGCAGTTTTTTTCAGAAACGAAAATGTGAAGCATGGTTTCTGAAAAAATGTGAGTGATATTTTTAAAAAACAAATACCTCATATAACTTTATTCCAAAAAAACATATTTATTTAACCGAATGAATATCTGATAATGATCGTTGTTAGATTGATTATCGAACTTTACACCAATATGTGTGTCATGTATTGGAGATCTGATTTTATCCCGTGTAAAATTATGAAAAGCACTTTTATCTACAATTTACATGCATTGGAGTATATTCAACGTGTTGAAAAGTTTTAAAAATGAAGAAAATGATAACTTCGAAAATAGCACTTATAAGTGAAATAAACGTGAGAATGTCAATATTTTTGAACAAAAATTTCAAAAGAAGGAGAAAACATGTTCATCAAAAAGTATTGCAAAACCTCTCTACTGTTATGATTTCTGCACGCAGGACGTTGTAAAAAAGCACTAGGTTTCACTCACATTTATTAAGAATGTTGACATTTACCTTGGCTTTTATTTCACCACATACGATGAAACTCATACTTCCAACACACTCGGATATTTTTTACCCAACGTGAATTTAAGACGTGGCTAAAATAGCAGCATCGAACGGAATGACATGGCTTATGATAGACAGGGTATACTTACAGGGCATTTATAAGATTCTTCTTTCCCACATCCCGATTCTACTTCTTCAACCCTATCGAAATGGCGGGATTTTTAAAAACCGTCTGGGTATATTTTATCCAAGTGGGGTAGTGTAGAATTAAGATCTCTGATAGCAAAGTCGGCGGAGACAGATTCTGAGTAGCCTGCTACTAATTTTTGATTGCAGAAAGGCAACAAATTGTACACAGAATTGGCAATAGAAATCAAGTAAAATGTCATTTTCATGTATGCCATCATCATGAGATGGACTTATTTCTCATAAGAAGAAAACACCCAGAAATTCTATAAATTGATATATATTTATAAATCGAATAGTCAAAGCTAGAGATTCCCAAGCTCTTCCGGAGTGTGCTTTCTGAATTTTCGAATATTTTATAACTTCCTCATGTATTTTGAAATGCTATCTAGCAAACGAGAATGGATTGAAATAGATTAAAATGTTCAGATTTTCAGATTCAGATTTTCAGAAATACGGATTCATGAATGTGTTAAAATGAATCCTTTTCAATCTTGAATGCATTTTTATTCATTTGCATAAAGTAAATGTCTGTGCCTTTTCAAACCTGAATGCATTTTTATTCATTTATAAGAATTGCATACAGCATATTTCTATGCCTTTCAATCTAAAAACAATATTAGCATGAATCGTGAATACTACTCAATTCAGAATTATGAATAGGAAATATAGTTTTTTTAATTCAGTTAAATTCAAAAATAATATCAACAATTTTTGTGCAATGTGAATATTGTTCAATTCAATATTCTGAATATGAAATGCAGTTTTTCAATACAATTGAATAAAAAAAAATTTTATTTAAAAATGGACCATAAATGCTACTTAAATTATTCAAAATTATAAGTAGGAAATTTTTCATTTTAATCCAACTAAGTTCGAAAAAGTTATATAACGTAAAAATAATGAAGTTATGCTCTTTTGTTTTTTTTTTATTAAAAGTAAATGAATGATCAATGTGAACACTCGCAAACCAAGTCGAACACAGCTCGAATATTAGGCTAATCAGGGCGCGTGATCATCGGCCAAGCGAGATTAGATTATCCGACACTTACCCAACGTTGTCTCACAGTAATGTAAATTGTTTATACTTTATTATATCTGTTAAATGATGATATTTTTATTATTACCTATATAATTTCGTTACTATTATAGTTTAGCTGGTTATAATTGTAGTAGAGAATGAATAATACATTACCAAATCTCAGAAACCTATGATGTTATAATTACAAAAAGTTTTTTTATAAACTAATTCATTTCAGTAAGTCACTTCCATCTATTCACGAAAACTGTAATATAAAAACGAATTCTAATAACAATCTAAAATGTATTAAATGTATTGTAATTCAAGATTGAATTATTTAAAGCAATGAAGATCCAGCTTCAACCGACTAATAGACATTTTAAATTTCTAGTATTAATTGTGTTTCTTACATATACGGTCTAAAAAATAAAGATTCTTAATAAATATATTAAAATTATTAAAAGTAAATTTGTTAGAAGCAAGACGATTTATTGTAAAACAATAAAAGGTAGCTCACTAAAACAAGAATTCACCATATCGCAAACACTTAAATTCTATAAGTTTAATCAAAAACTAGTTTTTGACCATTCAGTGAATCAGTATCAATTATCTTAAAATTAATGAAATAATTTTTAATACACTTGAAACATTAATTACAAAGAGAAAGAAAAAAGAAGGAAAAAAAACTCTGATATTAATTATAGTTCAGATGGACATTAAAACCAAAATTGAATCTTTAATAATTTATAATCTTGATGTAAAGAAGAATGTACACTGATTAACTGGCAATAACAATGTTCCGATATTTCTAGTCCCTCTATAATTGGAAAGTAGGTCTTGGGAAGCCCCTCCAAATTCGTTTGTAGATTGAGCTACGTGTTTATCTCCTGATGTGTAGCATCTCCGACATCAATCTCTTTCTATACTGGGATTCCGCATCCAAAATTGCAATGTTTTCCCAATCGAACTCATGATCCTCTTCCAATCGGTGGTCACTTATGATCGAATGTAAGATCGTATGAACCATATTCCACCGAATGATTCCTGTGTTTAACTCGTCTTCAGTTATTCTCGTCTTCAGTTGTCTTCTTGTTTCTTTCACGTAGCTCGCATCGCAATCTTTGCAGCAAATCTTGTACACATTAGATTTCTTTTCATGTGAAAGGGGATCCTTATGTACCTTAATGAATTCTCGCAACTTATTAAAATTATAAAATGATATTCTAATGTCCTCGTTAAATCTATTAAATTTCTCGGAAAGCAACGGAACATAAGAAACAGTAAATCTGAAGGCCTTGCGCTTTCGATATTATCATTAGTACATTTTTTTTCTCTTAAAATTAATAATATTTTTCAATCGTCTATTAATACTATAAAAAGTGAATTCTGTCTACCAAACTGGCAATCGTGCCTTTCTTTTGAGAAATCGGATGATGAGACAAGAAATTCAAGTATGTTCCCGAAAACGTTAATTTATAGTGCCAATCAAATTCGATTTTATTATTATTAATAATTAAAAATTAACATTCAAAAAGTTTATCTATCGTCGCCTATCGTCACGTTATATCCCTGCTACAAATTCCAGTTATGTTCAAATAAAAAAATATATGTATATCACATCAGGATAGACATGGACAAATCAGTTTTTAACTGACATAAAATCCATCCAAGTAAATATTAAATCTGGTTATATAAGCATTTCCATTTCATAGTACATAATTGGATTCTCAGATAAAAATGTTGTCTGTTGACATCCGCAATTCCAAATACGTTAGGAATTTACAACATAAAGTTTACTGGTTTTTATCAAGAAATATAATTCGGTTAATGTAAGTATTTCCATGTTTAAATTAGTAATGAGTTATTACAGGTTAGGTTTCCTAATAAAAGATTGATCTATAATTGCATGGAAATTTGTATTCAATTAAAAATAGATAATAAACGAAATTCCAGAAACCGAATACGTATAAGCGTGTATAAGTAAGTACAATGCTAGTAAACATCTCGTATTATATGCAAATTTCGTATTATTTATATACAGTTATTCGAAAAAAGATTCTTTTTCGACAATGAGTTCAAACTGACGATCCATTGTACGCTTTCCTACATTTGTAAACATGGAAATCCTTGACAGGTAAATCCTCTCCGGATTTCATATACATTTCTGTGCATTACTTGTATATGGTTATATTTGGAAATCCAAGATTTAATCAATGCTGGATGATAACAGCTCAACCAGTTTTACTTTTCAAAATTATGTGAATATGATCAAAATCGAAAATCTGCGATTTGCAGCGAGCTGCTTTAATATCCATGCACTACTTTTATGTGGCCCTAGTAAATGAATCATGTATGTGTAATTTGCTCTCGAGAATACTTAAAGCATTGGTCGGCTGCAAGTGTTAATATATATTTTTAATTTTTTTTTTGTATTGTATATTTCATTCTTTGCAAAATATTTTTTGTGCTTTGATTTGTATAGTATTATATTGTGTAATATTTATATAAGAAAGAAGAATTTTTGAAACACTAACTTTTCAGAACAATGTCTTAAGGAGAGTACGTCTTAAGGAGATCTTACATCATTATATCAATCGATTTCAACGAAATGTGTAGCGATTGATGTCAAGTGTTACTGCGAGTAGATATCCAGAAAAGCGATATCTTATAGATATTTAAAAGATATCTCTCTTTAAAAATATCTTCAAGACATTTCCAGAAGATATTTAAAAAATGTCTAAAAATGTCTAAAATAATTTTATTAAAGATATCTTTGTAGAACTTTTAAAAGATGTCTATTATAGACATTTTAAAGACATCTTAAAAAATATTTTTAAAATATTTGTAATAGATATATTAAAGATATCTAAATGATCTCTCTTGTAAGATATTTATTAAACACATATCTAATAAATATCTTTTAGAAATATCTAAAAGACATTTTTTAAGAAAGATCATTTAGAGAGCATTTATATTAAATATATATTACAATATATATATAT
>NW_017259381.1:442535-468606 GCF_001594045.1 Atta colombica
TATATATATATATATATATCTGGAACTACAAATATGCTTCGAAAAACGAAATTTACAGAGATAAGACTCGGCATAGAATATATCTAGAACTCCATATATAATTTGGATATAATAGGATTTCTAATGAAAAAACCACATTTGACGAGATATGTTTAAATTTATATACGGACATGTTTGGAATTTTTAGGGATATAAGCAATGGCACTTCTATGGGGATCTCTGTTGTCTCCCGGTGACAATAGGTTAAATTTTTTGGATATTACTTTAATTATTGTAATAATAATAAAGTCGATTTGATTGGTACTATAAATTAATGTTTTCTATTTGAACTCTTATCTTATCATCCGATTTCTCAAAAGAGGGGCACGATTGCCGATTTGATAGATAGAAGATTCACTTTTTATATTGGGAGTACAAATTACTTCGATCCGTTTTTTTGTGTTCAAAAATGCATTTATTTCAAAATGAATGAACAAATTAAAGTATTGTCCGTCGCTGCCTACTACTTTTTCCTATCTCTCAGGATTCCTATCTATCAATTTTCTCTCAGATTTCCTATCTATCAATTTTCGAATTCCATCTCAAAAAAATGACTCGTCTTTGGAGGCGATTCAATTTTGGAGCCAATTTTCGATTTCTATGAAAGAAGTGAACCGGTGACTTGCTATATCTTTTGGAACAACCAGTAATAAGAAGGAGTAATGTCCGGAGAATACGGCGGGTGCGGTAAACATCCCATTTGAGCATTTCCAAATATTTTTTTACGACTTTAGCGACATGAGACTGAGCATTGTCATGAAGAAGAATAACTTTATCATGTCTTTGCTCGTATTCCGGCCGTTTTTCTTGCAATGCACGGCTCAAACGAATCAATTGTAGCCGATACTGATCACCCGTAATGAAATCGCCAGGTTTCAGCAGCTCATAGTAAATAAGACCCTTTTGATCCCACCAGATATAGAGTATAATCTTCGAACCATGAATGTTCGGCCATGGTGTTGATGTTGAGGTCGATGGCAACGATTGATCGGGCTTAGTGTAATATTTTTTCTTCTTGGAGTTGTCGTAGAATATCCACTTCTCATCTCCAGTCACAATCCGATGCAAAAAAACCTTTTCTCTGTTGTCTTTGAATCAACTGTTTGCAAGTGAAAAATCGCCTTTCAACATCTCTCGTTCAATTCATAAGACACCCAATTTCCTTGTTTTTGAATCATTCCCATCTCTCTCAATCGTACAGAAATGGCTTGTTGAGTTACCCAATGATTCTGCAAGCTCCTCTTGCGTTTGACTCTGATCTTCTTCGAGTTGCTTCTAATTCTTTGTCTTCGAATTTTTTTGGCTGTTCAGAGCGAGGCTTGTCTTCAATACTGAAATCTCCATCCTCGAAACCATTTCCTACATGATTTATCAGTTGGAACAATGTCATAAACTTCGACAAGCATTCGATGAGCTTCAGCCGCTGGATTTTTTTCCAATTAAAGCAGAAAATCAAAACCTCCCGCAAATGCTGCTTGGTTAAAACAAAATTCGACATTTCAAACACAGTAAAAATCAAGGTTTTTGTATGAAACTCAAAGCGATATATAAACTAAATATTATTAGCAGATGTTTAATCTCTCTGAAACCGCCAAAATCAGTTGTCACTATGAACTATTCACAACTGGAGCCATCTTTAGAGAAACGGACCGAATTAATTTGTACTCCCAATAGACGATTAATAGGATTGAAAAATATTATTAATTTTAAGAGAAAAAAAAACGTAGTGATAATATCGAAAGCGCAGAGCTTTCATGATTTACTGTTCCTTACGTTCCGTTGCTTTCCAAGAAATTTAATAGATTAAACAAGGATATTAGAATATCATCTTATAATTTTAATAAGTTGCAAGAATTCATCAAGGTACATAAGAATCCCCTTCCGCATGAAAAGAAATCTAATGTGTACAAGATTTGTTGCAAAGATTGCGATGCAAGCTACGTGAAACAAACAGGAAGACAACTGAAGACGAGAATAGTTAAGCACAAGAATCATTCGATGGAATATGATTCATACGACCATACATTCGGTCATAAGTGACCACCGATTGGAAGAGGTTCATGAGTTCGATTGGGAAAACATTGCAATTTGGATGTGGAATTCCAATATAGAAAGAGATTGATGTCGGACATGCTACACATCAGGAGATAAACACGTAGCTCAACCTGCAGACGAATTTGGAGGAGCTTCCCAAGACCTACTTTCCAATTATAGACGGACTATAAATATCGGAGCGTTGTTATTGCCAATTAATCACTCTTCTTTACATCTAGATTAAATTATTAAAAATTTAATTTTGGTTTTGATGTCTGGACTGTAATTAAAATATCAGAGTTTTTTCTTTCCTTCTTTTTTTTTCTCTTTGCAATTAATATTTTAAGTGTATTAAGAGTTATTTCATTAATTTTAATATAATTGACACTGATTCGTTGAATGGTCAAAGACTAATTTTTTACTAAACCTATAGAATTTAAGTGTTTGCGATATGATAAATTCTTGTTTTAGTGAACTATTTTCTATTGTTTTACAATAAATCGTCTTTCTAACAAATTTACCTTTAATAATTTTAATACATTTATTAAGAATCTTTATTTTTTAGACCGCATATGTGAGAGACACAATCAATACTAGAAATTTAAAATGCCTATGACGTTCGAAGCTGAATCTTCATTGCTTTAAATAATTCAATCTTGAATTACAATACATTTAATACATTTTAGATTGTTATTAGAAATCGTTTTTATGTTATAGTTTCCATGAATAGGTGAATAGGTGGCTCATTAAAATGAATTAGTTTGTAAAAAAATTGTTTGTAATTACAACATCATATGATTTCTGAGGATGGCTCAAAAGTGAGTCGAAACATATAAATGGGTTAATTATTAATAAAGTTGTTTGTTTATTAACCGTATTGCACAAGAATTATCGTGCTTGACTCCTATTGCCCTGTTTTATTCAACCATTTTATATATTCAGTTCCAAATTATTCAAATAAATCTATATTTTAATTCCTATTATCCTATCCAATATCCCAACTCCTATACCCTATAATATATTCTAAATACAATAATTCTTGTAATTTTATACATTTTAAGAAGTTTATTGTTTACATTTTAAGCATTTTTTAATCTTTTTTTTTAATTTTTTTATATTTTTTATATTTTAGATTTTACATAAATTTTATTAATATTTTTTTTAACATTACGAAAGTAAATTTTTTATTTAATCTAATCTTGTTTAATCTCTCTTAAAAAAGATACAATTAAAAAAACATTTTCAAATTGAGAAAACTTAAAATTTTTTTTTCATGAAAAAAGCGAATATAATAGGTTCTATAAACACATATGAATTTTTCTAATGAATTATTCTGTCCTCAAGAAAGGAGTTGAGAAAATCCGCCGAAAAATATGAAAAAAAATCGTTTTTTTTTTCGAAAATTTTCTAAAAGTTTTTTTCAGAAGTTTTAAAAAAAGTAATAAAAAAAATAATAAAAAAATAATGAATCGTAACTTTTCATATAACAGTAATGCTAGTTATGTATGTAAAGATAACGGAGTTACTTTTGAAAATGAAGTAATTAGTAACGGTTACATTTTTAAAAAATAATTTTCCATTCCGTGCATATAGACTATATTCCGACACTATCATTACTACACTACCATTCAAAGTATCAATCTAATAGCGTTTTCCCTTAAGATACACTGGGTGTAACTTGCACTGCAGTTGCGCTACACTGCACTGGAGTGATGAATACCACTACATGAACTATTTCATTATTGTATTGAAATCCTGTTTCCGCTTGACTTTTATTTTCATATTTTAAATATCACACTGGCTCTACATTCTTGTGAGACGGTGCAAAATCCCACTTTATGTATAAAATTTGCACTACATCGTAATCACAGAAACATGGTACACCGAATGAGTGTTGCACTGGTGGACGATAGTCCAACCAAGAGAAAATGCTATAATTTATTCAGTATCAATCTAATATATTGCAAATTAATATATTTATAAGAATTAATGCGAATATGTAAGTATAATAAATTACGAAAAATTATCTTTTATTAAATAACGTAAAAATACTTTATCTTTTGTATTTTTAAAAAATTCTTTACTTAGTTTTGTGATGGATATTTTAAGTATCATATTGTCACAGTCAAAGTGTTAATTTAATAAATGTATACACTTATTATAATCAATGTATATAATAATGTATATAATAATACATGTACTCTTACAGCATGAATTATTGCAGCAATATTGCTATTGGTTGTGATTTGCAATAAAATATTAGAATTTCAATATTGCAGCAATATTGGAGCAATATTGAAAATCTAATATTTTATTGCAAATATTATAACATTATTGTGAAATGACAATTTAGAATAAAGAGATATGAGGGCCAGTCAATAAGTTTTTAGAAAAACATAGTAAAACACATTTTTTTTTTATCGATTCATTTTTTTTTCTCAATATAGTCTCCTTTCAGCTCGATACATTTGATCCAACGATTCTCCAACTTTTTCAAATCGTCTGAATATGATTTGTCCAACCCTTCAAAATAAGCCTCTCTTTCGGTAATGAGCTGCTCTCTAGTGGTGAATCTCTTTCCTCCGAACATTTCTTCAGGTTTGAAAACAGGAAATAGTCGCAGGAGGCTAAATCTGGCGATCTATGCTGGATGGGGAAGCAATTCATAGCGGAATTCGTTAAATTTGGCCATGAATTAGGTGCACGTGTGAACCCGTGCATTATCTTGATGGAAGAGCACTTTCTTCTTCGCCAAATGAAATGGAATGTTTTTTTTTTTTAAATGTTGTTGAAACGGTCCAATAAGGCTGCGTAGTAATCGCCATTGATCGTTTGCTTCGATAGAAGATAATCGATATGAATTATACCGCGTGCATCCAAAAAACTGTGGCTATCACCTTTCCGGCCATCTTCGCCTTCTTCGGAATTGGTTCATCCATTGTTTTGACTTCCTTCGTCTCAGGTGTGAAGTAATGGATCCATGTTTCGTTCACAATAATGAATTGACGCAGAAATTCATCTGGATTACGTTGAAACATTTCCAAACATTGTTTTAAAATCATCACATGATCGCGCTTATGGTCCACAGTGAGCAAACGCGACATCCATCTTGCCGATAGCTTTTTCATACCCAATTGTTCATGCAAAATTGAAATCACTGTGCCATGTGATATGCCTCAACAAGCTCACGCACTTTCACTCATCGATCAGTCAAAATCGTGGACTTTATCGATGATTGGCGTAGCAGCCTTGAAAAACGTCCCGAACAAAGTGCATCACATGTGGATGTATGACCACGTTTAAATTCATTCACTCAATTGTATACAGTCGCAAACGATGGTGCAGATGTGCTATGAACATTATCCAACTCCGCTTTTCTTTTGGCTTAAACCTTTCTGTAGATGTTTGATCACTGCACGAAACTCGTTTTTTTTCCATTTTGCAAAAAAATACAAAGATTATTCGTTTTAATCGTCTACAGAAATGAAACCATGCGATGAATTCCGCTCAAAATTTGACAGTATCAGCTGGCAGGCAGCTGAGAGGCTGCTACTTGTCAAAAAGTAACGTGACATAACACTGCGAGTATGCTCTGGGGATAGATTTTCTAAGAACTTATTGACTTGCCCTTGTATAAAATAAGACTCCTTATAATTGTAAAATAATACAGATTTAAGGAGGCTAATTTGGAATCAGCGCGATAAGAAGTGTGCGCAATTTTTACTTATACAATTATTAATAATGTTAAATGTATATGAAAGGAAATTTATAGTTTGAATGTTTCGTTATTAGGTTTTAACTATCTTCAGCAAATACATAATTAATATACTAGCAGAGAATATCTTCTTATCTTTGAAAATATAAGATGTTATATACATATACCTAACCTTCTATCTAATCGGAAAGTGAGAAAAGCATAAACATCGCATAAAGAAATTGTCTGTCTTTTTGGTTAACAAATGATTGCGTTCTAATAATGTTAAATTAAAAGATAAATAACGTAAAAATATGAAATTGTACAAAGAAAAACTTACTTATCTCAATCTCCATTGCAATTAAGTATAATATAATATTGAGTAAATAAAAAAGATTTGTATAAAACATGTTGTAATGAAACTTAGAAATCAAAAATCGATCGTAATCGTATACGAATGTTCTTAAGGCTCTTGACTAGTCGCGGCGACCATGTTGGAATCATGACGTCAGAAGCGAGGAATGATATGTTAATTTATGTTGCGTGCCATTTTTAAATAAAGACAATTTGGATGAAACGACGAGATCACTTTAAAACATTTGTAAAAATTTGTAAAAAGGGATGAAAACTGTCCTTTGACAATTAGTAAATGGTCGTAAAAGACACATAAAAGGCACATGAGCCTAAATTCGAGCAGAAATACACGGTCTGAAACGAGTAAAATATACGCTTTTACATATAAAATTCCAAGATAACTATAGTTTTCATCGATAATTGCGACTTTGATAAGTAGAGAGACAAGCCACATTTTCACAATTAAGCAAATAATAATGAAATGACACGCAACATAAATTGCGTCATCACTTTTCCACGCCTATAAGTTCGGCCATTTGTGTAGTGCGACGCTGTAACACAAACAAGCATGAACCCATCCGTGCTCGCCTGCGGTGCGCCGAGAGTGAACGAGACAGTCAGCTCCTTCTCACACAGTCGTTTGTTTCAAGCGACCGAAAATGCTTTCTCGGCGGCTCTAGGCATCAATAAAAGGCGGGGGGACATCCTAAATAACATATAAGTTTTAATAAATTATAGTAATAGTATCCCTCCCCTTAATCCAGAATAATATAAATCATGTTAAAATGCAACAGTTTACGTTTCACAAAAAAATTTGACTTCAATATTGCTCATAAATGAATAATATGAATACAATAGGTTTCATTAAAACAGACAAAGATAAAATTAAAAAAGAAGATCGTTTAAATGGTGGTATATAAAAGAAACTGTCTTGATCGCAAGTATTTATATGTAGAATAGACATAAAAGAAACTGAAGACGCGTTTAAAAGAACATATAAATGATTTCAAAAAACCAATGTCTGTTATCTCTCGTTACAAACTAGATCATACGATTGATTGGAATAATATTATATTATTCTATCATTCTTGACTCTAAACAATCTTATTATAAAAGGATGATCTCCAAGATGATACATATCAAAAGACAAGAAATGGGTTTAAACAAACAGAGAATGCTTTCCTGAAATCTATCTACCAATTATTAAAAAAAGCCCCTCTACTCATCAATAGAATAACTCTCTCCATTCTCATTTCCTCTCCTTTTCCTTTCACAATGTATAAAGACTGTCGCTAGCTACGGGCTATCACATTTTTGTTTTATTTAGCAATAATTCTTATCTAAGGTTCCAATTTTTGTTTTTAATTTATACTATATATTAACTCCGAATTGAGGATTTGCGAGAATTTTCACAATATTTTATACAATAAAAATTTCTTTCCTAATTTTTCATAAAATACGTGAATCTTTCGTATTTTTCACACGAAGTCGCACTTTGCTTCTTGTAAGGAATCCTAAACGTAATAGAAAATACTTCATAAGCAATTGAATATTATTCACTTCAATTTCTAGACTTCAACTTACTCTATTAACGCGTACCAGCGATTGTAAAATTATTTTACTATCTTTTTTGACTAGCTTTTATCGTTTAATTTTATGTATTTCTTTATTTAACAGCTTGATATTATTATGTACTGATGATAGTCAAATTGACTGAAATGTCTACGTTATTATATTATAATTTTAAATATATGACTTCCGTTTAAAACATCTAGCGTTGTGGCTGTATGCTCCCTATTATTTATATTAGATATTTAATTGTTTGCGATTTTGCCTTATATAGTATATCTCCCCTTTATAAACTCAAGTAGCAAGAATAGTTAAATAGAAGTAGTATTTTACTGGAAACAAATTATAAAACATTTTTTTTCACGGAAGTCTTGAAAGGCCATCAGAAAAGAAATATGTATGTTTGAAACTCAAGACTTGTGAAAAAAATATCGAATCATTGCAAAAAGCAGTTTTCTTCTTATAAAACAGACAATATCGATTGTATAGAAAAAAATTTAGTATAAAAAATGTAGGTATTCGAAATACAAAATAAGACATGGAACATTAAAATCGACCTAGTTCAATAGAAAAAAAATAAAATACTGAAAAAAGCCATTTTCGCACTCGCTCTCTATTCATTGAGATTTAAACGCAAAGCTTTGAAATTCTCGTAAAATGTAGCTCTCGTAATGACGAACAAATCTAGCCCTGAACATGTTCATTAATTTTTGCAAAATTGCCATTTGTTCTACAAATCTGTCTGCGGAAAACTTAATTTCTTCATTTTTGAGCAGTCGCACAGCAATTTACAGGAGTGATTTTTTCTTCTTCAAAAATTGCACTATCATACACACTTAATAACCAAACAATTTTTTGCAATTTAATTATTATAAAATGTCTTAAAAAATGAATATTTTTTTCCATATAAAAAAAATGGAAATAATTTCGTTAACATACATCACATCAAATGGCCGTGTAAAGCATTCGAAATCGACATTTTTCTACGAATTTAAAAAAAAAGATTACCCTCTGATTATTAGAGACCGATATAATAATTTTTTTTCAAAAAATCACTATAGTTTTCAAAAAATTTTTCAAAAAAATCACTCAGTTTTTAAGATTAAGAGTTCCGTCTGACAATTTGTCAAAGAAGAATTGAATTTGCTGTTGAAAAATTCTCGAATTTTTTATTGCTGAAAAAATTTGTTTAAAACTATTGGAAAGTAGAACATAAGCGAGGGCAGTGCACAGGGCGGAGTAAGGGAAGCAGAATTGATAAAAAAATATGTTTTTAAAAAAAACATTCAGTTCTTTTTGTTTAAAACACGTTTTTAATACTTTATATATGTTTTAAACAGCTTTAGAAAAAAATCATGTTTAAAACAAAAAAAATGTCTTTTAAACATATATTTTATATATTAATAATATATTTTATTATAACGGATTTTTACTTCTAAGTATTTAGAAACATTTCTGAGCTACATTTTAGCATTTAATACACCTACTTCCTCATTTTTCTTAAATTTGAGCATATTATCACATAAGTATATATATATTTGTGTCGTTATGTATAATGTGTTGTTTGCTATTTAATATTTTATTTGACTGTATATATTTTAAGTTATGCAAATTTAAACAATAGCATGACATTTTGCTAATGCAGTCCTTTATGCATATTGATTACTCACAGTTTCTTTTTTGAGATTTTTATTTCAAAATAATTATTCTTTGAACTAATTATAACTCTAATATTAATCTATAATTTAACAGATTTTTAACAGATTTTTATAAGCTGTCGAGCTGCTTATATGCAGGGTGTTTAAAAAATAATGATAAATCTTTCGTATAGAGGCAGAATGGACTAAATTGAGAAGAAAAATACTCTATCATTTTATAATTATCATAATAATTAACAAGATATTAATTGCTAAAAATTGATGAAAATTGACCTTCAATAATTTTTACTCAAATATTATCAACTTTATACAAAACTGTAAAAGACAAAAATTGTTTATTTTCTTCTCATAGAACTCTACGAATTTTTTCAGAATTTTTTATCAACTTTTTACTACATTTTCTCATTTTTATCAATATAAGAAAATACGCTATTAAAAAATTCTGAAAAAATTCTAAAAAAATTCTTAGAGTTCTATGAAAAGAAAATTAACAATTGGTGTCTCTTGCAATTTTTTTGTAAAGTTGATAGTATTCGAGTAAAAAATTATTAAAGACCAATTTTCGGCAATATTTAGCAATTAATATCTTGTTAATTATTGCGAAAATTGCAAAATGATAAAAGATTTTTCTTCTCAGTTTAATCCATTCTGCCCCTATGCGAAAGATCATTATTTTTCAAATACCCTGTACACTTAAAGTTACATGTATACCAGGTGTACAAGGTGTACAAGTATGAAATGACGATTTTTTTCCCAAAAAAACACGTTAAATTCGGAAGAATGATAAAAAGAGATTTATTCAAAGTATGCTCCATTGCTGGTTACACATTTTTCCCATCTTTCGGACAATTTGTGGATACCACGCCAGTAAAAATCTTCCCCTTTTGCCGCGAACCATTTATCCAGTCATTTTCTCACATCTTCGTACGAACCAAAGCGCTGCTCAGCAAGTGCGTGACTCATCGATGCAAACAAGTGGTAATCGGAAGGAGAGTCTGGTGAGTAAGCCGCATGGGATAGAACTTCCCAGCTGAGTGCTTCCAACGTGTCCCGAACTGGTTTTGCCGTATGTAATGGAGCATTATCATGGAGAAAAATAACCTTATGTTGCCTCTTCTGGTATTCTGGTCGTTTTTTAAGCAGTGAACGGTTCAAATCGATCAACTGTTGTTGATAGCGTTTGATATTAACCGTTTCGCCAGGCTTCAATAGCTCATAATAGACCACACCCTTCTAGTCTCACCAAACACAGAGCATCTTCCTGCCAAAGTGATTCGGTCTTGCAGGCGATGGTGCGCCTGGGTCTACCCATGATTTTTTGCGCTTGGGGTTCTCAAAAAAAATCCACTTTTCATCCCCAGTAACGATATGATGCAAGAATGACTTTCTTCTGTATCGTTCGAGCAAAATTTCACATGTGTTTTTGCGCCTCTCCATCTGTCTCTCGTTCAATTCATGTGGCACCCATCTGTCGACTTTCTGAATCTTTCCCATTTCTCGTAGGCGATTGGAAACTTGTTGATTAACGCTCAATTGCTCTGCGAGTTGTTTTTGTGAATCATCTTCATCCAGCAATGCTTGCAATTCCACGTCTTCGTACTTTTTAGGCGATTTTCCGTGTTCCTTGTCGAATCTCCAATTTTGAAACGCTAAAATCATCGTTCACACGTTTTTTGCGATGGAGCATGTTCACCATAAGCTTCTCCAAGTAATCGGTATGATTCCGCAGCAGTTTTCTTCAAATGAAAACAAAAAATTAATGCTGTCCGTGAATGCTCCTTATTTGGTACAAATTTCGTCATATTAAACACAGCAACACAATACTATGCAAACACTTTTCAATCAAATCACTTTGCGCGTTTGACACTTGTTGATGATACAATAAAATGGCGTATAATGTTAAATCTTTGTACTTCACACTGCATTGGTGCGCCATCTGTTTCTCAAATCGTCATTTCATACTTGTACACCTGGTACATGTGTATGTACATACATTTCTATACATGTATATATTTTGCAATACACTCTATTTTTTTATTAATTTTATAAGCAAACTATTGTTTTCTAAACAAAACTAATTTTTCAAGATTATTTTTATAAAAGAAACATTATCATGTTTCTCTTCGATTCGCCATTATATAATGTTATCATATTTTTATTAATAGTGTCCTAAATAATAAATATTTCATAATTTTGAGTCCAGAATTCAATTCAACAGAGTCAATTCAACAACATTTTAATGAATATAATTATCAAGTTTTAAACTTAAATATTCATTATTATCAAGTTATTGTGTAAAATATAACTCGAGCATCATCTTCTCCTTTACTAAATAGTAAAGTATTATATTAAAAACACATTTTAAAAAAATAACATTTTTAAACATTTGTTTTTAAACATTTAATTTTTAAATTGTTTAAAAAAAAGCATGTTTAATTTAATCTGATGTTTAAAACATGTTTTGTTTAAAAAAAAGATTCTAAAAAAAACAATCCTGGAGGGAAGCCGGCGCGCAATCGAGTGAGGAAGATTGGTCCGCGCGCAACTATTAAAGATATAACATTACTTTCACAAATATAAAAGTAAATTAGTGTTACATGAAAAATATACAATATTTTGCAACTATATTTAACAGTTACACTAACATTTGGCAAATTACTTATTAAGTATTTGTTTACATATGTCATATTCGCATCTGTAATTAATTTTACAAAAACAATTATGTATTGATAATTCCGTACGTTTAATTGTTCAATTAGACACTTTTTATAACATATTAAATAAAAAAACATAGCTAATGTGATTTAAATTTGTCAATCAGACATGTGTTCCATACTCATGTAATTTTTTAGTAATAAACCAAAAAAATAAAAATTCAAGAAAAAAAAATGAAAAAATCTAAACTAAAAATTTCATAAAAAAGAAATCAACTTTTTAAAGGCGTTTTATAATTAAACTGCAAAAAATCGTTTGGTTATTACGTAATAGTGCAATTCTTGAAGAAGAAAAATCGCTCCTGTATTGCTATACGACTGCTCAAAGATGAAGAAATTAAATTTTCCGCAGACAGGTTTGTAGTGGACAAATGGCTTTCTGCAAAAATTAATGAACATTTCAGGCTTGTTCAGGGCTAGATTTGTTCATTACGAAAGCTACATTTTACGAGAATTCAAAGCTTTGTGTTTAAATCTCCATGAACAGAGAGAAAGTGAAAAAAAGGCTTTTTTCGGAGTATTTTATTTTTTTTCTACTGAACTAATAGATCGATTTTAATGATCGATTCCACGTATTTTGTAGGTATTTTGAGTACCTACATTTTTTATAATGAATTTTTTTCCATACAATCAATATCTTTCGTTTTATAAGCAAAAAACTTGCTTTTTGCAATTATTTTTTTTCGCATATTTTCTTCACATGTCTCGAATCTCAAACATACGCATTTCTTTTCTGATGTCTCTTTCGAGACTTTCGTGAAGAGAAATGCTGATTTATAATTTTTTTCCAGTTAAAATTCTACTTCTACTGAACTATTTTTGCTACTCGAGTTTAGGAGAGGATACTATATAACATGATATAGCATGAAAAATCGTAAACAATTAAATATCTCGTAAACTGTTGCATTTTAACATGATTTATACTTTTCTGGATTAATGGGAATGGTACACTATTACAATTTATTAAAACTTATATGTTATTTAGAACTTATATTGGGAGTACAAATAAGTTTCCGCCATTTTTTATCAAAAATTAAGCATTTATTGTGAAAGAACGGTACATAATATTTTATTCAAAGTAATGGCCATCGCTAGCCACTACTTTTTCTCATCTTTCTAGTAGCATGTGGATACCGCGTCGGAAGAACGCTTCATCTTTTGAGACTATCCAATCATCGATACAATTTTTGGTATCTTCATATGATGTGAAGTGCTGCTCAGACAGGTCATGCGTCATCGATCGGAATAAGTGGTAGTCGGAAGGAGCAATGTCTGGAGAATACGGCGAGTGAGATAGAACTTCTCATTTGAGTGTTTCTAGGTTTTGACCGGCGCTGCAACATGTGGTCGAGCATTAGGAGAATAATTTTGTCATGCCTGGAGTAGTAGTGGGCGCGTTTTTCCTTGAGTGCTCGGCTCAATCTCATCAATTGTGTTCGGTAGAGAGCCCCAGTAATGGTCTCGTTCGGTTTGAGCAACTCATAATACACCAAGCTGATCCCACCAAATACACAACATGAGTTTTTTTTCATGAATATTCGGCTTGGCTGTCGATGTTGAAGCATGGCCAGGTGGTCCTCATGATTTCCTCTTCTTTGGGTTATCGTAGTGAATCTATTTTTCATCACCAGTGACTATACGATGCAAAAAATCCTTTTGTTTATGCCTGGCAAGCAGCATTTCACATGTGAAAAATCGGCGTTCAAAGTTTTCTCGGCTTCAGTTCATATGGAACCCAATTCCCTTGCTTTTGAATCATTCCCAATGATTTCAAACGATATGAAATTGTTTGTTGAGTCACTCCTAATGTAAGTGCAAATTCTTTTTGCGTTTGGCACGAATCTTCATCCAATAATGCTTTCAATTCCGCATCTTCGTATACTTTCGGCCTTCCGCTACGTTCTTTGTCTTCGACGTCAAACCATTCTTAAACTTTTGAAAACTTAAACTCACGACAACTTCTCTCACTTAAAGCAGCATCACCATATGCTTCTACAAGCAATCTATGAGCCTCAGTTGCAGATTTCTTCAAATTAAAGAAGTAAATCAAAAGTTCCCGCAAATGACGCTTATTCGGCTCAAAACTCGACATTTTAGTACAAAAAAAAATATATGATGCTGATACAAAATCGCTAATATTTTGAGGTTATGGTGTTGCCGGATGTCCAATCTTAAGATATGTCGTTTTACATCAATTTTAACTATAATTTATTAGTGACGCCGTCTTTTGCAAATGGCGGAAATTTATTTGTATTCCCAATATGTTATTTGCCCCCGTCCCTTATTGATGCCTAGGGTCGCCGAGATTGCCGAGAAAGTATTTTCGGTTGCTTGAAACAAGTGATTAATGTGAGAAGGTGTTCGCTGTCTCGTTCACTTTCGCCGCAGGCGAACACACGGACATGGGATTATGCTTAAGTGTGTGGCTACCAGTTTCGTCAGACCGCCATCTGATTTTATGTCGCCATCGTCAGAATTCTTGGCTGAGTTATCAGGAATGGTCAACCTTAACTATTTCACGTCTAAGAATGTAATTAACAAGACAGATTTTTAAGACAGATACTGAAAGGGCATAATTAATGTACATACAATGGCTTTTTTCAATTTGAATAAATTGAATAAATTTGTAAAAGTTTATAAAGACGCAAAGAACAAAAAAGAAACGTCATTTATAAAATAAACTGATTGTGATGCATCCTATATGGGTCAAATGAAAGGAAAATTAATTACAAAAATAACAGAACATAAAACTAATTTACGTAAAAATCCTATTTCTTACTCTGTTATTACTGAACACGCGTTGCATCGCTGTCACGAAATTGATTGGGACAACACAGAAATTTTGGACGAAGAAAAATATTTTAGCAAACAATTGATTTCAGAAATCATAAATATAAAATGACAAACAAATGATCTCAATTTTCAAAAAGATGTAATTTAGACATACATATGACATTCTTAATAAATGTAAATAAATTTAGATTTAACTTACACAATAACAACATCGTTCTATGCTCTTTCAGTAACTGTCTTAAAAATATCTTGTTTATTATATTCTTAGACATGAAACAGTTAAGAATACATTTTGACGATTTCTAAGTTTCATCACAACATTGTTTTATACAAATCTTCATTTACTCAATATTGTATTATACTTAATTGCAGTGTTATATGGAGATTGAGGTAAGCACTTTCTTTGTATAATTTCAACGTTATTTTTATGTAATTTTAACTCTTTAATATTATTTAATATTATTAAAACGCAATCACTTGTTAACCAAGAAAATAGGCAACTTCTTTATGCAATGTTTATGCTTTTCTCACTTTCCGATAAGACAAAAGATTGATAATATCTTATATTTTCAAAGATAAGAAGATATTCTCTGCTAGTATATTAATTATGTATTTGCTAAAGATGGCTAAAACCGATAGCCGAAACGTTCAAATTAATTTCTTTTAATACACATTATACTATTAGATGTACAACTTTGCTTCCGCCGTTTTTTCCGAAATTCGAGGCTTTATTGTAAAAAACTGGTTATATATTTATGATTCAAAGTATTGTCCATCGCTGGCCACTATTTTCTCCCATCTTTCGGGTAGCGTACGAATCCCGCGTCGAAAAAACTGGTCATCTTTTGAGTCTGGTCATCTATCCACGAATCGATCCAATTTTTTACTTCTTCGTAAGACCGGAAGTGCTGATCAGCCAGGCCGTGTGCCATTGATCGAAACAAGTGATAGTCAGAGGGAACAACGTCTGGAGAATACGTCGGGTGGGGTAGGACTTCCCCCCATTTCAACGTTTCCAAGTATGTCTTGACCACTTTCGCATCATGGGGTCGAGCATTGTCATGCTGCAAAATCACTTTATCGTGTCTCTCGTTGTATTGCGGCCGTTTGTCTTTCAATGCTCGGCTCACACGCATCAATTGCGTTCGATACCGATCGCCTGTGATTGTTTCAGTCGGTTTTAACAATTCATAATACACTACGCCGAGCTGGTCCCACCAAATACAGAGCATGACCTTGGACGTCAAAATCACCGTTCTTGAAGCGTTGAAACCACTCACGACTCTTCTTCACTAATAGCGGCCTCACCATAAATATTTGAGAGCATTCGATGAGCCTCAGCCGCAGATTTCTTCATATTGAAGCAAAAAATTAAAACCTCCCGCAAATGACGAGAATTTGACTCGTAAACTGACATTTTCAATCGAGAATAACTTTATGATGCAGACACAAATCGACTAATGTTTCTATGGGGTTATGTTGACAGATGCCCAAGTTTATTGTATATGACGTCTATGATCTATTTATTTCGACCACCACTTACCGCTAAAGCCATCTATAGGAAAACGGCGGAAGCAAAGTTGTACACGTGTCATGAGTGGTTTCAACGCTTCAAGAACGGTGATTTTGACGTCAAAGATCGGCATAGCGGTGGAAGAGAGAAGGTTTTCGAAGATGCAGAATTGGAGGCATTACTTGAGCAAGACTCGTGTCAAAATCAAGAAGAATTGACACGATTATTGGGAGTGACAACAAGCCATTTCAAAACGCCTCAAAGCCATGGGAATGATTCAGAAGCAAGGAAATTGGGTGCCATACGATTTGAAGCCGAGAGATGTTGAACGGCGTTTGTTTGCTTGTGAACAGCTGCTTGAAAGGCAAAGACGGGATTTCTGCATCGCATTGTGACTGGGGACGAAAAATGGGTTCATTACGATAATCCCAAGGGCAGAAAATCATGGGGAGTTCCCGGATATGCTTCCACGTCGACGGCCGAATATTCACGGCTCCAAGGTCATGATCTATATTTGGTGGGACCAACTCGGCGTATTATGAACTGTTAAAACGATTGAAACAATCACAGGCGATCGGTATCGAACGCAATTGATGCGTTTGAGCCGAGCATTGAAAGACAAACGGCCGCAATACAACGAGAGATACGATAAAGTGATTTTGCAGCATGACAATGCTCGACCCCATGATGCGAAAGTGGTCAAGACATACTTGGAAACGTTGAAATGGGAAGATCTATCCCACCCGCCGTATTCTCCAGACGTTGCTCCCTCTGACTATCATTTGTTTCGATCAATAGTACACGGCCTGGCTGACGAGCACTTCCGGTCTTATGAAGAAGTAAAAAATTGATCGATTCGTGGATAGCCTCAAAAGATGACCAGTTTTTTCGACGCGGGATTCGTACGCTACTCGAAAGATGGGAGAAAGTAGTAGCCAGCGATGGACAATACTTTGAATCATAAATGTATAATCAGTTTTTTACAATAAAGAATTTCGGAAAAAAACGGCAGAAGCAAAGTTGTACACCTAATATTAATGATTATATAAGTAAAAATTGCGCACTTCTTACCGCGCTGAGTCCAAATTAGGCCTCTTAAATGTATTATTTAATATTATGAAATATTTTAATTTTAATATTTTGTTGAAAATATTGCAAAATAATGCCATATTATAATTTAAGATAAGTTTGCAGTCTCGCTACAAGAATTGTAGCGTTTCTCGTAAGAAGAAGACATTCAGGAGTCCTAAGAAAAGGCGTATACAAATCGAGTTAGCGATTCTCCTGTAGATTCCCAATCTCTTTCGGATGTGCTTTTTAGTCCCCTAATGTTTTTTCATCATCATAAGTTTTTCATGTGTCATGCTAAGCAATAATATTTTAGCAATTAATGAAACTGAATTAATTATTGTGAAATATTGTATAATGTAATATCTACAATATATCTACAATATTGCAATAATATTGCAAAATATTGCATCAATATTTTATTTTAGCAGACATAGAAGTATTGCTACAATATTGCAGCTATGTTTAATGAAATATGACAATCTTTCAAAGTAATGCAATATTACTATAATATTTCATGCTGTAGGAGTACTAATTTGATAAGTAGATGTATTCACAAGTGAAATTTAAGTTTTATTAATATTGTATACATACATATCTAATGTAGTATAAATATGCACAAGTAAAAATCATGTATCAATTTAAATGAATACTTTTGCTAGCACACAAAAATCATCAATGCGTCAATTTAAATGAATACTTTTACTGCATGCTGAGATTATGTGTGCATAACCTCACATGCACATGATTTTGTGTGTCAAATCTTAGCCTTTTTAAATAGATGAGTCTACAATATATGTATGTATTAAAAATAATAAAAACTGAAAAGAGGCAGATCTCTAGAAGAAGACATATCATGTAACATAAAGATATATTGCTGCAAATAACAAACATTCATATTCTTTTTTTTAATCATAGTGCTCTTTAACATCTAATGCCTATTTTTGTCAAAAAATTTGAAGAATTATTATTACTTGTCTTAGCATCGAGACATTACTGTATCTCGATATAAAAGATGTAGGAAGAGACTTCATGTCAATATGAGGTTTCGTAATTTCAATAGTAAGCAACTTATAATTAATATTTTGAAAAGAGCAATTGGATAAGCAACTCGACTTACCGATGTGTAAGTATCGAAAGCACCCTGTGCGTATAATATATATATATATATATATAAAATGGCTGCGTTCAGCAGAACATTTATTTTGTAACTGTTGGAAGTTTTCTTCACGTTGATTATGCTTTTAAATCAAGAGGAATGGTCCTATCTCAGCAGACAATCATAAAATGGTTACAAAACTGTTGTGTTGAACGCAGCCAATGTGAATGCATACATATATATATATGTTTATATATATAAATTATTGCAACACATATTATTATTGGCTCTTTCAGTTCTTATTTACAGAGTGGGCCATTTGGCTCTAGCGTTTGGAATTTCAATTACCGATTATTTTGAGTTTGAAAGGCGTAATAACATTTATGACATATCAGAAATTTAGTTTTTTGTTTGACATTTACGAAAATTGGATCGCTATACGCTTGAACAAAATTGGGAAATATTGAAAACTTACTTCCAAAATAATGAGTCTTCAACCCAAACTGTAAGAAATTTACGTGGAAAATTTGGTAGAAAAGAAATGCCTTCAACGCAGTTTGTGGATCAATTTGTGAAGCGAATTCGGCAAACTGGATCCTTATTGGATGAAGCAACTCGTTTACGTGCTCGTCCAGTAAGATCAACTGAAAACATTGCTGCTTTTGCTCAGAGTGTGCTTGAACAACTATCAACTCGCCATCGTTCTCAAAACTTGAACATTTTACGCACTTCTTTGAGAAGAATTTTGAATAATGAAGCCTCTCTCGGTATGAAGCCATACAAAGTTCAATTAGTGCAAGAATTGAAGCCGCATGACCATCCGATGCGTTTTCGATTCGCCCAATGGGCTGAACAACGCTTGATTGAAGATGAGAATTTTTACCGAAAAATCATCTTTTCTGACGAAGCTCATTTTCACTTCGGTGGCTGTATGAACAAACAGAATTGTCGTATTTGGGGGTCAGAGAATCCACATCGTCATGGAGAAGCCGATGCACAACGAGTGACTGTTTGGTGTGGTTTTTGGTCCGGCGGCATCATTGGGCCATTTTTCTTCGAAAATGAGCAAAGAGCTACCGTCATTGTCAATGGCGAGCGCTACCGCACCATGCTAAACGAATTCTTGCTTCCCAAATTTGAAGAGAAGGACACAGACAACATTTGGTTTCAACAGGACGGCGCACTGTCTTCGAAAATCGCATAATCAGCCGAAATACTGATGTCAATTGGCCGCCTCGCAGCTGCGATTTGATTTCGTAACACTCATCCTTGAATAGTCCTTAGCTGGATTATTTTTTATGGGGAACCGTCAAGGATGAGTGTTACGCTAACCAGCCAAAAACGATTCAAGAATTAAAACATGAAATCAAAGTTGCCATCGATGAAATACGCGCCCATACAGTGCAAAATGTACTGAAAAATTGGGTTGATAGAATGGGGTATTGTGCAGCCAGCCGTGGAAGTCATTTGAATGAAATTGTATTTCATGTTTAATGGCAATGTACTACCTTTCCAATAAAGCCATAAACTTTGAAAAATATTCATGCATTTTTTTTTAGAGCCAAATTAAATTCCAAATTTTAAATGGTCCACTCTGTATATGAATAACAGAAAAATTATTACAGATACTATTCTGCATATATGAAAAATTAGTAAAAATTGTAAACCTTTAGATCATTTGAAAAAATATATATTTTAACTATACATTTTAATTAAACTACCTTTTGGTTTAATTAAATTTAATTAAATTAAATTAAAAAAATTTAATTAAACATTTTTGACCAACTACACTTTTTCTATGTTTACATGGCATCTAATGTTAATAATTATAATACTGGATGTTATAACTTTCATAAATCGGTGTGTAAACGTACTAAAACAGTTTTATATTTAGTAACATCATATGTTCATGGATCATCGAAATATCAATTTCCGTACGATTGCAAAAATAAATCTTGGTTACTTTTACAGCTTTCAGTTTTCTTACTCTATATAATTATATGTAAACATATAGTATGTATAATTTCGTATGTATAATTATAAATAATCATTTATATATAGTTATAAAAAAACTTTTTACGAAGTATGCTATCGAGGTATCAAGATATAATCGATATCTATACTTTTGTTCGCCTTCATCACAATTACATAAAATAATTCAATTGCATGTAATTCAATAAATAGATTGTTAACGCGAAATATAAAATTCATAAAGAATTTTTATATCAATTAATACACATTTCATTAAAGTGCTTTAATATAATATATATATTAATATAATATAATATATATTTAATATTAATATAATATATATTTAACAATATTTACTTTCAGTAATTATACAGTTTAGCATACTCATCTCAAAAATCAATAAAATTAGGTTTATTCGGCGTGTTTTTGCACGAAACGAAAAAATCTGACAAAAAAAAACATCGCTCAGCCCTGTGAGCCAAGATATGGAGCGTTAGGGGCTCCAATGTCAACCTATCAGAAATTGTATATTCCATATATGATTTCTGATAGGTTGAAATTCTTATTCACTATTCTTTTTTTCCTATTCCTTTTTTTTTGTGTGAAGCACCTTAAAGTTGACTAAAGTGTTACTACGTAACGATTATTAATCTGTTATGTAGAGAGTGGAGTGTATAAACTAGTACTTGTTGATACGTCGCCCCGAATAAAAAAAATATAACATCCTACCCACTCGGGGCCTAACCATAGAAGTTACAGCCTAAATAGTGGCCTAGTTTCCACCGAGGGTTTAATGTAATGTAAGAACCAATTAATTACAGTCGAGTATTCCCCTGTTATAATCGAATGACAGAAGAATGTTGGACTGTAGTTGGTTGGTTCTTATATTCTGATCCGGATTAAACCTTCGATAGAAACTAGGCCAATCCCAACAAATGAGAATGGATTGAAATAAATTGAAGTGGATTCAGATTTTCAGAAATATTGATTCATGAATATTAAAATGAATGCTTTTCAATTCTGAATGCATTTTTATTTATTTATAGGAATGGATCATATCTTTGCCTTTCAATCTAAAAATAATATTAGCTTTTTCTGTGTATACAAACACACAACAAATACAATTGTGAATACGGTTCAATTCAAAATTTTGAATAGGAAATGCAGTTTTTCAATCCAATTGCATCCAATTGAATCTAATTGAATTTAATTGAATCCAATTAAATCTAAAAAAAAGTATTCACTATTTAAAATACGTATTCGGAAAATTTCAATCCATTTTAATCCATTCTCGTTTATTGGAGTGTCCGGAATATTTCTAACTCATGCAGACAGTGGAGAAGTCTTTAGAGCGATTTTTACTGTCTAAGCTGTAACTTCTAAACAGTTAGGCCCCAAGCGGGTAGAATATGTAATATTTTGTTCAGGATCAAGCAGCTCGATTGGCTCTACAAATGTTAATACTGAACGCAGATGAGATGATATGTGCAGAAAAATGCGAATTATCGAATGATTTTCGATGTAAAAGAGCGAACGGATGCCTTCGATTTTCGATGTAAAAGAGCAAACGAACGCCTCCGATTTGCAATGCTGAACGCATCTAATATAGTAACTTTAGTCAACTTTAACGCCCAATATCTCGCGTCTCAGAGCAGTCCCGGACTTTTTTCTGTCAGATTCTTTCATTTTACGCAAAACCTCATTGAACCTAATTTCATCGAAGATAGCTCTTCTGAAGAATTACCTTCATTTTGTCTCTGCGACAGATTTCCTAACCTCAATAGTTATCAACTTTAATGCTTAATATCTTGGATCACAGGGTAGAGCAATTTTTTTGCCAGATTCTTTCGTGCAAAAACGTCGTATAAATTTAATTTTCTTGATTTTTGAGATGAATATGCTAAACTGTATAATTATCTTTTTTTCAAATATTTTCAGTTTTTACTTTTCCTAAAACTAAATCACATATATTGTTAATAAGTATGTACATATAGTTATTGTATTTTATGCTGATTCTACAATAAGTTTGGTAATCAGCAATCCTAAGTCTTATCGGTGAATTGATAAACCACCGGTTTGGCCAACAGCCAACTTAGACGAATAGTCTGTTTTCACAATATGTGGTTATCTAAAGATTAAAAGTTACCAAGAGACTTAAAATTTCCGATTACTGACTCATTGTAGAATCAGCTTTGCGCTTTTATTATAAGGGTATTTACATATAAAGGTAATTATTTTAAATACGGCCCTCCTCTCCCCTCCTAGAAATGTAATCGTTCAATTGTTTTCATACAAAACAAAAGAATCTGACAAAACACGCAGCAGTCAATCTCTTAAATTGAATTATTAAGTGTTGAAGTTCAAGACTTTAGATGTTAAGATATCTGTGTCGACTCAATACAGCTCTAAGTATATGTTCTGCTTCAATTATATTCACTGTATTTTTAAAACAATCAATTTATTTTTAAAGCAGTGAATTTGTGTTTGTGAAGTACAGAATTTGTATAATTAATGTAGACCATATACATAGCGCTATCGAATGGAGATGACAGATATCTTAACCTCTCGAACTTTAATATTTAATAATTCAATTCACGAGGCTGACCGCCGCGTTTTGTTTTGAGTGAAAACGCGTCAAATGAGTAGTAATGAGTTTTTATTAAGATTCTAGGGAGGACTCATATTCTGAATAATTACCCATATAAATGCGAATAAAATACATTTTCATTGATTCTTACTTTATCATGAAGCTTTCTTTTCTCTTTTTTATTTTTTCCTGTTGGTGGTAATAAAGTACCGCAACATAAATCAGCAATGTATAATATAGTGATCAGAGTAATTGCATTCATAGTTATATCTAGTAACAGTTACATATTAAATATATAAAATTATTTGAACATTCTTTAGACAGAGAGAAACGACAGAAACAACAGGCCGGCGTTTTTCGAGTTACCGTCGAAATTGTTCGTACACTAGCGACAATATCCCATTTTCGATTTGAGTATTACATGGTTACATCCATCATATAACACTGCCGATAAAATTACAGCATGTATAGCAGAACTACGAAGAAAATGAATGGCTGCATTCAGCAGAACGTTTATTTTGCAACTGTTGGAAATTTTCTTCGTGCTGATTGCATTATGCTTTAGGTCAAAAGGAATAGTCTCAGCAAAGAATAAATCATAAAACAATTGCAAAATTATTGTGTTCTGCTGAACACAGTCAATGGCCTAGTTTTCACCAAGGATTTAAATCGAATGTAAATCAGAATGTAAGAACCAATCAACTACAATCGAGTATTCCTCTGTTACAGTCAAACAACAGGAGAATGCTCGATTGTAGTTAGTTGATTCTTACATTCTGATCCGGATCTCCGTGGAAACTAGGCCAATATAATATCCGTGCTACAGGCTACCGAAACTTAAGTTGGTATTCATAGTCGATTCATAGAGTCTTAGGTTGGTATTCATAATCGAAGTCAAGGCAGCGCTCTATCTCGATCAAGATTGTCTTATTCAATTAAGATCATCTTGGAATCGTAACATTTCAGTCAGAAATAAGACGAAAAGTTTTTCCTTAAGAAATTCTTGTTTGATTTAAGGATGTCTTGACGAAGACGGTCTTAAGATTGAACTTATTTGATATTCGGCTGTTTCTATAATATTTCGGTTGAATTCTCTAATAAAAACTGCATTTGAGAAGTATAAATTTACGAAATGTATTATTATATTATCTTTTGTATGATTAGACTGTGGATTCCGACTTGAAGTGCGTTCCCTGGTGAAAAAATTTCGCTGAAATTATTCCATGTTTAGAACATTTTAGCAAAATTGTTGATTGAAAAATTATTAAAATTTCACTGAAAGTTAATTTTTTAACTGACATATTGAAAAATCACTGAAATTAAACTAAAATTTCTCTGAACTTTTGTAGAAACTTTTCGGAAACTTCTTAAAATTTCTTTAAAATTTTACTGAAAAATAAATTTTTCAACAAAAAATCGCTGAAATTAAACTGAATTTTTTCTGAAATGCTGTTCCAAACGAGAATTAATTTCAATACAATTTTTCCATTAGAATTGGAGAATGGATTTTAAATCTGTTTTATTCGTCTTGTCTGTATTTTTTCTGGAGTACTGCAGGTGGTAATTAATGTTAAGAAGATCGCGTTCAATTCAAATTTTGATAAAAATTTTGATAAAAAACACTGAATCAATGTGTTTTCGCGTAAAAATAAATATTTGAAGAAAAAGATGTCACGTTACTCCGCGAACCGAAATATATCATTAAAGTTGAGCACTATTTATTAGGTGTACAACTTTGCTTCCGTCGTTTTTTTCCGAAATTCGAGGCTTTATTGTAAAAAACTGGTTATACATTTATGATTCAAAGTATTGCCCATCTCTGGCCACTACTTTCTCCCATCTTTCGGGTAGCGTACGAATCCCGCGTCGAAAAAACTGGTCATCTTTTGAGGCTATCCACGAATCGATCCAATTTTTTACTTCTTCATAAGACCGAAAGTGCTGGTCAGCCAAGCCGTGTGCCATTGATCGAAACAAGTGATAGTCAGAGAGAGCAACGTCTGGAGAAAACGGCGGGTGGGGTAGGACTTCCCATTTCAACGTTTCCAAGTATGTCTTGACCACTTTCGCAACATGGGGTCGAGCCTTGTCATGCTGCAAAATCACTTTATCGTGTCTCTCGTTGTATTGCGGCCGTTTGTCTTTCAATGCTCGGCTCAAACGCATCAATTGCGTTCGATATCGATCGCCTGTTATTGTTTCAGTCGGTTTTAACAGTTCATAATACACTACACCGAGCTGGTCCCACCAAATACAGAGCATGACCTTGGACGTCAAAATCACCATTCTTGAAGCATTGAAACCACTCACGTCACGTTCTTTCACTAATAGCGGCCTCATCATAAGTATTTGAGAGCATTCGATGAGCCTCAGCCGCAGATTTCTTCATATTGAAGCAAAAAATTAAAATCTCCCGCAAATGACGAGAATTTGGCTCGTAAACTGACATTTTCAATCGAGAATAACTTTATGATGCAGACACAAATCGACTAATGTTTCTATGGGGTTATGTTGACAGATGCCCAAGTTTATTGTATGACGTCTATGATCTATTTATTTCGACCACCACTTACCGCTAAAGCCATCTATAGGAAAACGGCGGAAGCAAAGTTGTACACCTAATATGTTAGGAAATCTGTCACAGCAGTGGTCCATTGTTTTTAAAACACAAATTCACTGCTTTAAAAATAATATAAGAAAATAATTTGTATTTTTAAAGCAGTGAATTTATGTTTTTAAAGCAGATTTGTTTTAAAACAGAAAAGCTTAAGTTATTTAAACTTAATATCTTTTTAATTTTTTTTATATGAATTAAAGTTTAAATTCAGCATTTCTTTAAAATACATGCTATAAACGCGATTCGCCGATGAGTAAATTCCTATAAATTTTGAAAAAAGTTATAAATATATTATTTTATAATGTATTATTAAATTTTTGTTAATTAAAATTAATAATATTACCTAACGATTTAAATATAA
>NW_017259381.1:469688-487451 GCF_001594045.1 Atta colombica
ACCTGGTAACCGTTTCATCACCGAGTTTGAAATATCTACAATTAAAATAATTGTATTAATAAAAATAAAAATATAAAATAATATTTATAAATTTTATAAACAAACCAATTAAATTAAGGCAATAGGTTCTGATTGATTACACTTTTTCACTTTTGTATCAATGCAAATTTTTTTTTAAATAATCAATAAGAATTTGCACGTTGAACTTTCAAAGTGTAAAAATATAGATAGAGTACTATAATATAAGTATTCGTATCCGCCATTTTTAATCTTTTCTCCATTCTTTCTCTCTTCAATCTTCAACTTTCTCTCTTCTCTCTTCAATCTTCTCAACTCAGCGACAGAATGGAGAGAGAGCAAGGGATTAGGAAAAGGACTAAAAATAGCGAATGTGAATACTCTACCTATTATAACCTTAATATGGGCAACCAAACTATACGTTCCAAAATTATCTGTTAGCACCGACGAGACAGCTAGGATGTATTATAGTTAGTGGATTTATCTGATATCAGAAACAATAGACATCTTACAATCTAATTTTGAATATAATTTTCGCATTTATGTAATTCACTTGTTAAAATTATCTGTAAGCAATAGGGGGAGCCTTTATACTTTGATATGTTTACTTCATCGATATTTTTAAATAACATTTATGATGAATTTCATGGACGCAACGAAGATTGGAAAAGACTATGTTTTCAATCTCACAAAAATGTTTTAAATCTTGTTGTTATGGGAAAGTAGATATAATAGAATAAATGTTACCGATTATTAGTTCAGATTATGGATGTGGATTTAAATCTTACACCACTCTTCTGATTTGTTCATGATATTTGGCTTCATTAGAGATAATTTGTGATAAAATATTTCTAATAAACTGCTTATCCGTCGAACCTCCGATTCAACATATGTTCCTGTAATATAATTACAAAAAATACACAAATGGAATATTGAATGGAAGAAATGTATATACGATAGCGAAAATGAAATATACGTGTTTGAAAACAAGTTCAGTCGATGTTATTAAGTTAATTTGACCATCATACATCTTTTTATGTAGCAATTTTGTCACTTAATTTTCTATTTGCATTATGTCATACTTTAATATTATATCAAATCCTTTTCAATAATGCTCAATATAAAATTACCAAATTTAATACATATAAATAAAAAAAGTCCTTGATGATACATGAAAAATTAAACATGACGAAAAGTTATAAGATGGCGAGTAAATTTCTGAAAAAACACAATTTTCCTAATGGATAATACAAGCATTTAAAGTAATATTTAATAAATGTGACAATATGACAATATACTTACAAATTGTTTTTCTCATATTGATATTCACTTCCAATTGATTTTCGCACTGCAAGAACTCTTTCAGCGTCATTAGAGACAATGGAGGTAACAGATCTTGTACAATCTCACTTCATCCTGCATTCCCCTCTTTTAAAGCTTCAATAGCGTACATTTGTCTGAACAATCTTTTCAATTCCTTACGGATATAATCTCTGCATTCGCCTGTAATGATATGAAGAAATTGCAACATAAAAACTGAATTAACATTAATAACTATTAATATTTTAATAATATATTAATATTTTAATAAAGTCAAATCTGTCTATTATCATAATAATCATTACCAGCATTGGCTATTTGCCAAAATTTTTGTTTTTTATTATTTATTATAGGAACAAGAGAGTGAGTTTATGATGTGCATTTACTTAAAATAATTTTTATGTATTTTTATGTATTTTTGTTTAAAATATAATACAATATAAAATATAAATATAAAAATATAATATTAAGAAAAAGACGAACTATTAACAAATCAGTAATGTTCCTCTGTAAAAAATTATTTGCTTACCACAGCAATTATTATGATTTCTCGTTGAGGATTCATTTTCTATACCATCGAATCGTGGTGAATCAAATAAGTTTGAAAATCAAATATTTTATTAATATGTATATTACATACAAAATAAACAATAATAAACAAAAAGCATTAAAGCCATATGCTGTTCTTTATTGTGAAATATCTCGATTCATATTTGTTAATAATTGGCTTCACAGACAGCTGAAAATCAAATATTTTATTAATATTTTATTAATGTATACTACATATTAATAAAATATTTAATAAATATAGCATTGGGAAATGCTATTGAAAGTCCTTATTGTAATTTACTTCTATTCCTACTTAGCAATATTACAGAAACAGCAGTACACAGATTGTAATTGTAAATTTTAAAGATATAAGTAATAGATTCATTTTTTTCCTAATAAATTTTTGATATTGTGTATATACATTGATATAAACTGTGGGATTGTGAATATAGAACTTAACCAACCTTGTATATCAGATAAGTGATGTTCATTGTGTCGCTCCTGATGATAATACATTGACTTGACTTTCCCAGAGCTGATAGATGAGATGCCGGGAATTTTTATCGTAGATTTTTGTTGCTTTTCTACAGAAATTTAAATAAAGTTACAAATAGGAGATACATATATGGCACTGTTGTGATATGAGATAATTATTTTTCATATTTTTCGAATCGTTGATCTGTTTCGAAGTAGAGTTTACTGCACAACAAACAAAAATATACACAATTAATCATGAAAGATTTTAAAATATTATGAAATAATTAGCTTCATCTAAACTTACTTGTTGATAGTCTGGCAAGAATGCACGCTTACTATTTAATTGCGATTGTGATGCCTTAATCGTTCCAATTGTAATAAAGTTCGCCTATTTCGTTGACGTTTCGACAACTCAGAAAATTGTTTGGACATTTTCAGGTTTTCTAGTTATTTAATCATAAATAATTAACCTATACAATCCGGCTCTGACTATATACGCATTATTCCAATTTTAAAATGTCTTTAATTAATAATTAAATACATAAATAATATTTTACACAAAAATATATTACTATAGTTGCACTGATGTTCCCAAATCTTTAATAATAAGTCTTTTATAATATTAATTCTATTCTTTAATTATTAACAGATTTCCGGCCGCTATTTCTGCAATCTCCATTTATTAGTTGTTGTATACTGCATCGTGCGCAATCACGTGCGCGTACATTGCAACGACATCTTACGAATATTTTATGTAGACTTTTTGACAAGTCGACTTAAAGTCGACCTAAGTCACAAAGACTTAGAGTCGACTTTGTGCTGTTAGGATTGTATTCGTTTATGATCGGTTAAATCTCGGTCAAATCATTTCCTGTATGAATTTTGGCCCGTATGAATTAAGTTTTAAGCATTATCAACACATTTTTGAACAGCGAGCCAAGAATCTTTATTTATTGCTATATTGAATTGCTATATTGAATATCATTTTTCAGTATAATCAGAGTCTGCAGTAGAAAATATCGTCTGTCTGCAAGAACTTGCACACGTGATCACAACACATGATCATATCGATACATTTAAATATAATATGAGATTTCTTAACCTCAATAGTCATCAACTTTGATGTATAATATCTTGGTTCGTGGGACAGAGAAACATTTTTTATCAAATATTTATTCTTACGCGAAAACGCATCTATTCAATGTATTTTTATTTATTTTAAGTTAAAGACTTAAGTTGTAGACGTAAATAACGCACAAGCTTTGGCGTATGATGTAGGATTTATTGCCGTCTCTTGGAGACGAAAGCTTATGCGTTATTTACGTCTATAATTTCAATCTAAGTAAGTATTACGACATTCTTGTGCTCAGACCCTAACGCTTGTAACGCCATATGCTGCCGCGCACTACTGAATCATTTCAGACACTAATCTCTTGTTATACGAAGATTCGCAAAAATTTTTACTTCGTTCTATCTAAAATTGTGATAAAAATTGATACGATGATTAATTATAACAATAGGAGAACCAGTATTCTTCTTAATATCATATGTTCATGTAATCTCGTACTTAATTTTCTTTTTGTCTGACCAACATAGTTCGCCTCACAATCGTTACAGGAAATCTTATAAACTACATTCTGATTAGATAGACTTAAATAAATTAGATTTTCTATCTATAAGTTGGATTTTATATTGTCTCCGAGCATCTTAGAGAAATGACTATATTTTCAATCTCATCGCATTGCCTAAGAATAGACGTTTATATTATATTGACACACGATTATATTCATTCTTATTTGATTTAGCTGCTACTAAATTTAATATATATAATTTATGACTGTACATCACACAATTCGTATTAATTCGTAATTTCAATTCGTATTAATGATTTTAATGTACATTTTTCATAATATTAAATTACTTTTTCATTATTTTTTTTTGCTTCTTAGTTTGTATTTCTGTTATTAGATTTGATTACTTATTTCTATTACATTTTTATATTATATTTGTACTTTTTAGCAGAAACAAGTATGTTTGTCTAAAATCTACATACACAATCTAGAGGAATACATGATTATCGATTATAACATTCTTATAACATTTATTACATATTGAGCGACATTGACAATTAGTACTGCGAAAGCGCATTATAATTTTTATATATTTTATTTATGTAATATTTCCACTGTTATTTTTGTTTACATTGATAATGATCCAACAGGGATCGAAACGTTGGGTGTTGTTTTTATTTATTAAAGTTTTATATTTTAATTATATGACATGTTTATTTATTAACGATTTCAAATTTTAATTTATAATGATTAATTTTAAGCTCATAGCCCTTTGTCTTTCTATTCTGTATATAATTTTGAGTTAACAAAATTTGAAAATGAATTTTCTGAACAACTTAATATTATTTAACAGATATTGAGAGTACAAATAAGTTTCCGCCGTTTTTTTTATCAAAAATTAATTTATTGTGAAAGAACATGTTTTATTCAAAGTAATAGCCATCTCTAGCCACTACTTTTTGTCATCTTTCCGATAGCATGTGAATACCGCGGAAGAACGCTTCATCTTTTGAGGCTATCCAATCATCGATACAATTTTTGGTATCTTCATATGATGTGAAGTACTGCTCAGACAGGCCATGCATCATCGATCGGAACAAGTGGTAATCGAAGGAGCAATGTCTGGAGAATACGGCGGGTAGGGTTCCCATTTGAGTTTTTAAGTAGTTTTAAGTAGTTTTTGACCGGCGCCGCAACATGTGGTCGAGCATTATAATGCAGGAGAATAATTTTGTCATGCCTGGAGTAGTGGGCGCTTTTTCTTGAATGCTCGGTTTAATCTCATCAATTATGTTCGGAAGAGAGCTTCAGTAATGGTCTCGTTCGGTTTGAGCAACTCATAATACGAATACACGATACCAAGCTGATCCCACCAAATATACAACATGAGTTTTTTTCCATGAATATTCGACTTGGTTGTCGATGTTGAAGCATGGCCAGATGGTCCTCATGATTTTCTCTTCTTTGGGTTATCGTAGTGGATCCATTTTTCATCACCAGTAACTATACGATGCAAAAACTCTTTCGTTTATGCCTGACAAGCAGTATTTCACATGTGAAAAATCGGCGTTCGATGTTTCTCGGCTTCAGTTCATATGGAACCCAATTCCTTTGCTTTTGAATCATTCCCAATGATTTCAAACGATATGAAATTGTTTGTTGAGTCACTCCTAATGTAAGTGCAAGTTCTTTTTGCGTTTGGCACGAATCTTCCAATAATGCTTCCAATTCCGCATCTTCATACACTTTCGGCCTTCCGCTACGTTCTTTGTCTTCGACGTCAAACCGTTCTTAAACTTTTGAAACTCACGACAACTTCTCTCACTTAAGGCAGCATCACCATACGTTTCTACAAGCAATCTATGAGCCTCAGCTACAGATTTCTTCAAATTAAAGAAGTAAATCAAAAGTTCCCGCAAATGACGCTTATTCGGCTCAAAATTCGACATTTTGATACAAAAAAAAATATATGATGCTATAAAATCGCTAATATTTCAAGGCTATGGTTGCTGAATGTCCAATCTTACGATATGTTGTTTTACATCAAACAATTTTAACTATAGTTTATTAGTGGCGCCGTCTTTTGCAAACGGCGGAAACTTATTTGTACAATAATTAATTGCGAAAGCATATTATATAAGTGCAATGGAAAGAAAAAAATGTTATGTGAGGTTTCGTTAGAAATGCTTTAAAAGCAGGATTCGGTAAAATAACTGATACGACTTTGAAATAAAAAATATAAAATAGGTCCCAAAAAACTTATTTAAAATATTAAATAAGGAATAGGGTCCGAAAATGCATTTATTTATTTAAAATAACTTATTTAGAATAACTATTATTTAAAATATAAAAATAACTTGTCATTTATTTTAAATAGGTTCTCGAAAGCTATTTCTTATTTTAAATAAAAAATAGATGCACGCTTGCGTGTGTGCGTGCGTATTCGTAATAATTTTTTTCGCAGAGATACGTAATGATTTTAACCTTTTTAAAGCTAATTCTAAATGATCTTTTAAGGCTTGATTTTAAGGTTTGACCTTTTCAAAGTTAATTCTTAATAACCTTCAAGATAAAATAACTCCGTCAAAAATGATCGTAACGAAATTTAAAAAAAAAACATTTTAAAGATTGAAATCTTTACTTTTGAAATCAGTAATTAGTATTTCAATCCGACTGATCCTTTATGGAGCTACGGACACAAATAGATACTCGTCAAATGTAAAAATTTTATACAAATTTTACAAGTGTTTATGTATGAAATAAAGATCACAAAAATGCGGTTTACAGCAATCGAAAGTGTGAACTTTTATCTTCAATTTGCTTGTTTATAAATCTTTATACGATTTTTTTTCATCGAATTATTCAACATTAAGCAAAAAAGGTCGTTTTTGCTTCAACTCCGTGAAAAAAATTGTACAGAGGTCTATAAAAACAAATTAAAGATAAAGATTCATTCTTTCGAAAGCTATGAACCCTATTTGTACGCAATTTTTAATTAGCGTCGTGGAAACTTCGCAAATTTGATAAACAAATTTTAAGAAATTCATGCATCTTCATTTATGTAACTTCATATAACATCAGTACGACTGTTTTTTAAAGTACCGATCTAGAAAGTAGAGATTTCAATCTATAAAAGGCTTTTTTAAACATTTCGCTACGATGATTTTTCACTGAGTTATTGCTATTTGAAAATATTAAAAATTTGTGAAAAAAATGGTCAGGTTTTTTTGGGTATGAGAAGTGCGTGCATGTGTGCGTGTGTGCGTGCGCGTGTGTGTTTATTAATGTATTTACATTAGACGTGATCCACCAAGAAAAATCATGAGGAAATTAAAAAGAAACAGTTTGTATAGGTAAAGTTCTATACTTTTATGTAAAAGTATCAAATGTTTTTAAAACGTACTTTTTACCAAGTTGCAGATTATTGAATGTAATTTTAAGTATCATATGTAACAATGTGATCTTTAAATACGAAATCGTAAACATAAAAATTTTTTCAAAAACATGTTACAGTACAAGCTTTAAAATTTTTTTTATTTTTGTTCTGCGTTGACTTTTTACTGAGTTTTGATGATTTGATATTTATGCAATTCTAAACGCTTTGAAAGTGTTCTCTGTTGAATATTTTACGTTACGCATTACTTGTGTAATATCGAAACTATTAAACAATTCTTAAGAATATCTGTAATAATATATTCGATACTGCATTACAAATATAAACACATTGTTATAAAATATAACTTAATATGGAAATATGTTTCAGTAAAATAATGTTTTACAATCTGATAGATCCGATATCAAATGTTCCCTTTTTGTTTATTAAATAATGTATCTGAAAATGATACGTA
The DNA here is from genome assembly GCF_001594045.1 of Atta colombica. NCBI lineage: Eukaryota > Metazoa > Arthropoda > Insecta > Hymenoptera > Formicidae > Atta > Atta colombica. The sequence continues at coordinate 477,472 of NW_017259381.1, forward strand.
ACCCAAAACGAAATAAACTATGTTCGCCATAATAAAATGTCAAATTAATTATATTTAAAATAAATATGATTTAATTTCTCTTCGTAACAAGAAAAGTTTTCGGTACATTTTATCTATTCTATCGATTACAAAATATTAGATCTGTTTTCTGAGGCTGAACCAGTGTACACTTTTGGAATCTAATGAAATGGGTACGTTTGATTTTTGGTGAAAGCAAAAATTAAAGAAAGCTTTAGTGTAATGTGTGTAGTACAGAAACAAAAAAAGAATGTTATTGAATAGTATTTAAATATAACTTGCATTCATTCTTTATTTTCTCGCTTCTAATATCACAATTTCAGATAGCAATAGCAGAGCATTAAATGTTAGAATGGATAACTTTGCATTAAAATAATTGAGAGAGAGAGAGAGAGAGAGAGAAAGAGAGAGAGAGAGAGTCGATTTAATTTAATTAATGTTAAACAAAAACGATATTTCGCTGGAATAATTCGATATAAACACACCATTTAAGAATAATTCTTTGACACCAATGAAAAATGACAACTTTTAAGAAAATTTGAATTTTTTTCTCTTAAAACCGGAACTACAAGTGTCGAGAATTATTTGAAAATATAGATACACAGGTTTGTTTTAGTTTTCCAAATGCTTTTGAACTCTTTTTCGTGTAATGATCAAATTTGAATAAAAAATTCTAATTGTATTTTATACTTTTCTTACAAAATGCTTAGAATATTCTCTATATGGTGTCATGATTGAAAAATATTCCTTACTTTTAAATACAATCAAAACTGCGTATATTTATTAGAGAATACAATATAAATTGTAGTATTTTTCACATTTATTTATTTAAAAACTTCGGTATATAAAGTTTACTATAGTTTTTATTTGAATTGATTTTTTAACTAACATAATATAACATAATACATCAACTTTTTATTTGTTTGGAAGTATCTTATCCAAACGAGAGAAAAATTTCGAAATTAATTATTATAGTAGACTATACAAGAGAATAGAAAATAATGTACAATACGAAATGGCAGTCTTATTAGAAATCAAGTATTATCTCACTGCTATCTCAAATTATGAAAATTAATTTCACTGCAGTCATATCGAATATGCATATAATCATGAGACGAAAAATAAATGAATTTTTATAGATTTATAGTTATAGTGACATAGTCTTAACAAGTTTTAGAGAAGTCAGGTTGCTAAAATAATTATCAATATATTCTAATTATATTATACAGTTTAATGCTTACTGTTATGGCATTGTACGTTATGTGTATTGGACGCGTTATATGTACGCGGATACCTCGGCAAGCGGCAGTCAAGTTGCCACTGTCGTGACGTCACGCAACACACGTAAAGATTGAATCCATATCCGTGTGCAATCGTGCTTCGGCCAGTAAAACCTTTTAGGCGATAGAAGAGGCCTCTGACTCTTTCGCACTACGTCTCGCTGTCTCCTTCACTCGACGCACCGAAGGCAACTAATTGTAAGACAGCGAGAGCTCTTCTCGCTCCCGCTAGCGTAATGTAACTTTTGCCTATCACGCGAAAAAGACCGCCGTGGCCTCTCTCAGATTTCTCTCTGGTACAAGTTACAAATGATCATGCAGCACTATCACATATGATTGCTTTAATTTTAACATAATAAATTTTACATATTTTCGTAAAACTAATTGTAGATAATTGTTTGAACTCTGTGACAAAGTATTGTAAAAAATCATGAGTTGTTGGCTTATTATATGATATACACCAATGAGAAAAGATACAGAACCTGATAAAACAATTTGAATTTGATTAGGATAGGTCATAACTGACTTTTAGAACTTTTTGAAATAGGGAGGCTATCAGTATTAACATTAATGAAATTAATAGGTTTATTCGCGTCTCATGGTCCAAATTAACCCAGAGAGCACTTGGATCACAGGTAAGATGGCGGTTGGAGCAGTTGCATTCATGTGCTCCAATGTTCAGTAACACGAACGGATTTAGGACAAGTGAGCATGTCACCTAATCTAATCCGTGAGTAATAAATCGACTCGAATCAACTCGAATTGGATATGCGTCTCGTTTTGTTTCGGATATTTTGTGTTATCTCGATTATTTGAAAAGTGTTTTTAACAATATATAATTATACAAAATAAATGCGTTTTTAATAAATATAAAAGTTATTAAAATGTCAAGACTTTTTTTAAAAAACGAGCAAATGTAGTTAACTAATAAAATTCGTCTTTTATTATATTCGTATAACGAATATATGTATAAATTATAAATACTATACTATAGATTAGACTATACTATTATACTATAAATACTATAGGAATAACTAAATAAGATTAGCCTAGAGTGATAATTTTTATTATGTAACATATGTTAGTTCGTTGACATTGGATAAGGTTACATAAATACGTTTTTTTTATTATCACTGATGAAGACTTTGTAAGACGAAACATTCGAAATTTATAGCGTTATATGAATGTAATAAAAGACGAATTTTATTAGTTAACTACATTTGCTCGTTTTTTTAAAAAGTCTTGATTTATTACATTGCATTTATAATACATGAGCTACTTTTCTATATAAAAGTTATATTATATTTTTATATTTTTATATTATATTATATTTTATTGTATTAATATTATTTTATTTTATTTTTTTTATTTTTCTAATTTTATTTATTTTATTTTATTATTTTATTTTGTTATTGTAGGATTATACTATATTATATATTACACATGTGTGCGTAACGTGCCCCAATCATACCACCTTCTGAGGTGAGACAAATGGCGCGGGCTTTTAATTGATCCATGGAGTATGCTTTAACGCGACGCGAACATCTAATCGCCATATTGGTTCCAGTGACGCGAATTGGACGCGTATTGGAGCATGTTGGAGCGTGCGACGCAAACAACCTAGTGTGACACAATAGATCATTACATCCTTGTTGTTTGCCAATATTAAACAAAGATGACATATCAAGATCACTATGTCGCTTATTGGAAGACACACAATATAAAAGCACTCCGACGTCTCAGATTTGCATTACTAAACGCAACTATAATGTGATGCCGAGCGTGTCTAAGCGCCGACGACGGCTAATTAATGGCGAAGGAAGAATGACGGGAAATCACTAAATTCATAAAGAAATGTTACTCATTGTTTCTGACTCACTGACTATAAAGCGATTTAATATAAATTTAAATAAATACTTGGAACGTACGTAAAGAGTAGAGACGTAATTGCGTTACGACAGCTTGGATATCGGTATTGCATTATTAGGTTAGAATATGAGAAATTAAAAAATCTATAACATAAGCATTCATCTGACGGCGCGAGTAATTATCTAACGACATGAGCAGTAATCGATCTTACAATGAACATGAAATGATGATTAATCTTACCGAGCACTAACTTAAAATCTATCGCAGAGGCTTACAAAAGATCTGCACGCAGAACGCATGACATTAGAGATAGAGAAAAAGGAAAACCAGAAAAAAGAACTGATTCGAGCACCGCAACTAATGTTTGCAATGTCATAAGCATTTTGCGGTTACAGATTTTGAGTCCTCTCTCAGGTTTCTCTCTGCACACATCTTTCGTAACAATAATCATAAGACATATCGTAAGAATCAGCCAATTAGAATTAAGAATTCAAAATAATTCTTGACTGTGATTGACTCATTTTTACTATATATCTTATGGTTATTGTTACGGAAAGTGTGTGCCATGACTTTAAGGCTAATTCTACAATATACTTTTTGTTTTCTGTTTCACTTATAATACTAATAGATATATAATTGTAATATATCTGTTCAAAAATGTTGTGAAAGAGATGGAACATATAAAAAAAAATGTTCCGATTCATATAAAAATATTCCACAATTTTCTAAAAAGTTATAAAATTATTTATAAATTCTGAAAAATTTTGAGAAAGCTTTTATGATTAGAGCGATATTGTCGAAATAAAATTTAAAAAATGTCGATTTGACCTTTGAACGAAAATATTTAAAATATAAGATGACGTATCACAAATTTATACCAAAAATATTAAAAATATATCAAAAATTCATTCTCTACATACATATTTTTTTGTTACTCGAAAATGTTGAAATTTGCAAGCTTCGAATCGACAACTTTTTCATCATAACGTCTTTTCGAGGAACTATTTCTAATTGGGAAGAATGGAGTGATAATGGAATTTCAACGTAACACTAAAGGTAATTAATTAATACCGTTTTTTTTTGGGATACACAGAGTGTAACCTCGATGCTGCACTACAAAAGTATACATACATCATGGTGTATGTATATTACTTCATACTATCGTGTTTAATGGGGCATCACAATAGAAGGAATAAGGAATAACGATATCAACTTATCAAAAACCGTGTATTTTCATGTATCCGATTTAATTCTGCTGCCGGTTGACTTTCATTTTCAAATTTTTGTCACACTGGCTCTATATCGTCTCTTTGAGTTCGTATAGCAAAACCCCATTTCGTGCATAAAATTTGTATTACATTATAGCCATGGAAACATTAAGGCTTAAACACAATAGGCACAGGCAATAGGGAGTAACAAATCGTTCAATCAGAGCTCTGGTATGTAAGTTCGATATTATATCCTAGAGCTCTGATTGGACAGCTCGTTATTCCTTGTTCCTTGTGTTTAACGCCTTACACTGAATAAATTCACCAGCCAAGAAAACACGCTATACTGTCTGAGTGTTACATTGGGCAAGCTAGTGCAGCCAAGAGAAAACGCTATAAGTCTCTAAATAAATGCGGAGATCAATATGGTCAGAACACGAATGTCGTATATATAATATACAGAAAGGCGAAAATAAAAAATATAAATCAAAATCAAAGTGGGTACACAAAATAAAATCAAGGCAATGTCCCTGTATGTGTGATTTCCGTTCCGCAAGAATTTAGTTTCCTATATCCCATGGAGCGGAACTTGCAGATGCGCAATCAATGCAAGCCAGTGATAAACGCTATTCCAGTGGATCTAATGAAACTGACCTATGGCAAGGCTCTTGTGATTGGTCAACGCTAAATGTGCGTTCTGAGTTTCTTAGAGTGGAAATTCCACTCTATGGGACATAGGAAAACACATTTTAGTGGAACGGAATCGGCGAAATAAAGTTACAACCAAGCGTTCCGCCAATTCCACATAGGATCGCACCCTCATTAATCAAATTTCAATCCTTAATATCAATTTTCAATGCGTAGTAGGAGTCAATTGGGTATCTTGAAATGAAATGAAAATTACAAAAGTGAATAAATTTACTAGAATATTGATAATTTAATTGGTCAATACCTAGTAATTATTGTTCACTTTTGTAATTTTCACCTTATTTCAAATACACATTCGAACCCCTGATTCTGGAATCATCTACACGGAGTAAAAAGAGTAAGAAATTGACCAATCACAGTCGAATGTGAGAAGAATAATCGACTGTGATTGGCCAATTTCTTACTCTTCTTCCTCCGTATATTGTAGGCGACGCATTATGCCCGTTCTACAATAGAGGCAAGTTATAAGCCGTAAGAAATTATCCATTCATAATTAAGTGTGAAAAGAATAATTGACTATGATTAGTTAATTTCTTACGGCTTACGTCTCTATTGTAGAAAGCTTTAAGCCTATTCTACAATGTGCAGTAGCAGTAGTGAATTAAAGAGTAGGCACAGAAATCTACTAATCATAATTAATTATCCTTCTTACATTCGACTACGATTGATTTCTACGTCTACTCCTTAATTCACTACTGCTACTGCCTATTATAAAATGGGCTTAGTCTACAATGGACAATAGCAGCACTGGATTAAGGAATAAACGTAGTAATTGACCAATATCATCATATCATAGTCGAATATGAGAAAAATAATTATGATTAGTTGATTTTTACGCCTACTTCTTAAACTACTATTAAGGGCTCCGCGCAAAAGGAACAAAGAACAGAGAACAGAGAATAAGAATTTCAACCTATCAGAAACTGCATATTCCACAATACATAATTTTGGTAGGTTGAAATTTTTATTCTCTGTTCTCTGTTCTTTTTATTATGTGGAATCTCTTACATTGTAGACCATTAGATCGGAATCAGACTATGCATTAAAGATTGAGATTAAAGATTAAAAATTGAAATTGTACCAATGAGGACAAAGAAATTTTGACTCCTTTTGTTCTGGTTGTTTTGGATTGGTCAAACATCTGATTTCGGCCTTGTATTTTGTGCATTCCTGTGTTGATAAAGCCTTGTGTCCACGATACTAGAAATCGATGCAAAACCTCGGATGAAGAAAGAATGAATTGACCAATCACAATGTGATCAAATAATTCAAATGTGATTTGTTAATTTTTTTTCTGTTCGAGATCTCGGACCGATTTCTAGCAACATGGATATCGGGCTTTAATGTATTAAGCAATTAGAAATCACACATAGACCCAGTTTAAGAACCACCAAGATGGCAGTTTTTTCGGTTTCATTAAATACGCGGAGTAAAAAGCATTTTTTGGGTGTGCCGACTTTCTTGGGATATGTTGCCGGTATTGGTAGAGAGTAAGTTTTAACCTAGTATATAATATTTGTATGTATTTATCTCCATTGATATAAACTATAATTAAATAACAAATTTATATAATTTCTTTTTGCTATTCAGAGCAACGGGATTTACAATACGGTCTGATATTGGTCCCGCTCAAAATGCCAATGACGTTTCATAAGTAAAAAATTACATTATACAATTGAAAAAAGGTAATTATTTGGAATAGCTACCTCACCTTCAATTTTAAAGTTAGGCTCATTCGACGCATTTTTTGCATGAAACGAAAGAATCTGGCAGAAAAGAAAGTGTCACTCTGTTCTACAAAGCGAGATATTAATCTAATGTTCACTACTGTTTACGAAGAGATTACGAAATTTGTTATGTTGACATAATGTAAGGAACTATGCATATGCTGGATGCATGCTTTGATCACATGCACTTTGTATATTAAATCTTCGCCGTATTAAGACCGTGTTTGTATTATTACCAGTTGTTAGTACAGTATATAATGGAAGCTACCTTAGATTAGATAGATAGATTTTTAGTACTGACAATCGATTAACAGTAATATATGAACCCAACTCAAATGAGATTGAAACTAAAATATACTAAAAGTAATAGTTCTATAAAGATTAGATTCCTATGCAAGGTAGAGTGTATATTGAATATATTTATTTAATCTTTGCCTTGCTAAATGAATGAGTCTACAATATATATACATATACATTTAAAAATAATAGATTCCAAAAGGATTAGACAGATCCCTAAGCAATAGTAAAATGTATATTAAAAATATTTATTGGTCTTATTAAATAAATGAGTCTATAATGTAATAAATATTAAGAAGATTAGGCAAATTCATAAGCAAGGTAGGATCACAAGTAGCGTACATTGTTGCTGCTGTACTCTAGAGAACTTTATCCTCTTCTCACAGCCTCCTTTCTTACCTGTGTATACTACTTATAGAGGTATATTTCAAAACTCAATTCCATCAATTCCAGTATTATTTTTATCCCTGTTCATCGAATGTTGAACAGAGAATAAAGAATAAAAAACTTGTACTTGACAGAATCAAATTTTAGAATGCTTTTAATTTTAAATTTATTGTAAACATAATAGAGATGACAGACATGTTCCACCCACAAAATATATAAAAAAGAAAGAAGAGGAGGAAAATGAAGAAGACTTTAATAATTCATATTATGATAAATTTTCAGGATATGGAGGCTCTTTTTTCAGTAAAATAAGTAGAATAGATCTGTTAAGTAATAATGTTCTAAGTAATATGAGATATTAATATTCTCATATTGTGCCACGATCCTTATGATAAAGATTATGAAGAAGTAGATACTATTTATGAAGCTATTGATAAACAAATGGATGAAAAACGTAAAGAATATACCAGAGAAGAATTGGAACGCTATCGTCAAGATAGCTGGGACATACTTGCTCAGCAATTCTCAAACTTAAAAAGAAAATTAATGTAACTGAAGATGAATGGAAGAATGTTCTTGAGATAGGAGATGCTAGAAATCGAAAGCAGCGTAATCTAAGAGCAGAAAAATTCACTCCGTTGCCAGATTCTGTAGCGAGAAATTTAGGAGGAGAGATGTCTACCAGCATTGATCCATCTAGCGATCTCACTTCCATGATGCCAGGTGTGATGACATCTGGTATGTTAACTCCTACGGAGGATCTTGATCTCAGAAAGATTGGACAGGCCAGAAACACATTAATGAATGTCAAGCTGAATCAGGTTTCTGATTTTGTAGTAGAGCTAAACTGTAGTTGATCCAAAAGAATACCTTATGGATTTACAGAGTCTGATACCTACTTATGGTGGAGACATAAAGTAAGTAAATAATTATTGTACATATTTGGTTTTAAAGTAATATTTAATTTCAAAATTTTATAAATGGATAAAACCTTTAATACAATTTTTTTATTTTTTTATAGCGACATAAAGAAAGCCAAATTATTATTAAAATCCGTCAGAAAAACTAATCCTAATCATCCTCCTGCATGGATTGCATTTGCGCATCTAGAAGAGATGACTGGAAAGGTTCGGCAAGAAACCTTAATAATGAAAGGATGCGAAGTTAATCCTACTTCTGAAGATCTGTGATTAGAAGCTGCAAGACTGCAGCCACCGGAAAGCAAAAGCAGTAATAGCACAATTGGTGCGCCACATTCCGACATTCGTGAGAATTTTGGATAAAGGATTTAGAAACGGAAGCGAAGCGAAGCGAAGCGAAGCGAAGAATGTATCGAAAGGCACTAGAATCTATCCCGAATTCGGACTGTGGAAAGCGGCTGTTGAGTTAGAAGATCCCGAGGATGGACGAATCTTGCTCAGTCGTGCGGTCGAATGTTGTCCGATTAGTGTAGATTTGTGGCTTGCTCTTGCTAGATTGGAAACGATAATGTAAGAAAAGTCTTAAACAAAGCTAGAGAGAATATCCCAAACGATAGACAAATTTGGACTGCAAAATTGGAAGAAGCAAATGGCAATAAACATATGGTGAAGAAGATTATCGAACATACTATATCCTCGTTAAGTGCAAATGAAGTAGAGATCAATAGGTAGGTAAACATTGGTTTAAAGAAGCTATGGAAGCTGAAAAAGCAAGGGCAATGCACTGTTCGAGTTATTGTTAAAATTATTATTGGTTTTGGAGTAGAAGAAGAGGACAGAAAACATATTTGAATGAAAAATGTTGAAATTGTAAGACTAATAATTTTCTATATAATTTTGTAATTTCCTATGTAAACAAATGATATATATGCGAAATGAATATTTATATTTAAAAAAATATTGCTTACAGTGCGCTTAACAAGGAGCATTGGAATGTGCCAAAGCTGTCTATGCTTATGCATTAACAACATTTCTTAGTAAGAAATCAATTTGGTGCAGCTTATTTTGAAAAGATGGCACGCAGGAATCTTTGGAAATTTTATTACAAAGAGTCGTTCATTGTCCCAAGAGCGAAATGCTTTGGCTGATGGATGCAAAATCAAAATGGCTAGCTGTAAGTAGATTAATTCTTATAATTTATATATTTATAACATTTATTTCTTATTTATTATTTCTTTTTATGCAATTCCATTGCTTTTTTAGGGCGATGTACCAGCTATATTTTATCTCTCGCTAATTCAAGCTAATTCAAATTCCGAAGAAATTTGGTTGGCAAGCTCGAATCTGAAAACTCAGAATATGAGAGAGCGCGACGTTTATTGGCAAGAGCCAGAGCATCCGCTCCGACGCCTAGTGATGATGAAAAGCGCCAAGTTGGAATGGGCTCTTAATAATCTTGACGCAACATTACATCTGTTAAAGGAAATTCTCGAAGCCTTTGACGACTTCCCCAATGTGGCTAATGAAAGGTCAAATTGAAGAACAACAAGGATATTTAGACAAAGC
>NW_017259381.1:487551-494861 GCF_001594045.1 Atta colombica
TAAAATTGTATTTTTTTTTATACATTGTAGATCAAGATGTCCAAATTCGATATCTTTGTGATGTCTGCTGGCGCACAGGAAATTGGAGCACAGGAAAAATCAAATGATTAAAGCGCATTCAGTTTTGGAAAAAGCAAGACTTAAGAATCCTAAAAATGCAGAGTTATGGATGGAAGCTATACGGAATGAATTAAAAAAAGGTGATACGCGCGATATAGCAAATACATTAAGACTAAGGCATTATAAGAATGTCCCACATCCGGACTGCTTTGGGCAGAAGCAATTTTTATGGAACCTCAACTTCAATGGAAAACGAAAAGTATCGATGCCACTAAAAAATGCGAACATGATCCTTATGTTCTTTTGAGTATCAAAGTGTTCTTTTAAAATTTTAGAATATTAAAATATCAAATCATTATGTAGAATATAAAGTTGAGTATTTTTTATATTCAAAATAATTGAGTTTCCCCTTCTTTTCCTCTTTTTGTCTCTTCTACTCTTTCCTTTCTTCCTCTCTCTTTTTTTCTTTTTAAAATAATGCAAACATTATATGAATATTTCCATTACAGATTATTTTGGTGCGAGCACAAGATTTCGAAGTATAAAGATTGATTTAATAGGACGGTGAAAATAGATTCAGATTTAGGCGATACATGGGCGTATTTTTACAAATTTGAATTACTGAATGGTATAGAAGAGCAGCAAGAGAAAAAAGAGGTGTATAGAACCTCATCATGCGAAAATTTCCAAAAATATAATAAATTGGTGTCTGAGTATAGATCAAATCTTAGTACTAGTTGCAAAAGAGTTACTCATTCCTATATAAAACAAAAAAACATAAAATTATCGTGGCATACACGTACATCAGAACGCAGGTATTATAAATTTAACTAATATATAAATGTATAAATAAATCTGAAAAAAACTCTGATTTCATATTCTTGTTTTTTAAATAGATAAGATATTTATGTATATGACATTACAGCCATTGGGCAAATTAGATATTTCGGAAAAAAAATTATATGATTATTATTAATTTACAAAAATTCAATATAATATATAATATTACAGAATTTCTTAATCATAATTTTCTTAATTTTGATTCTAAAATTGTTTTACTGATTGTTTTTCAAATAACTATTTTTTTATCTGCCTTTACATTTAAAAATCCTTCTCTTCCTCACAATTAAAGTATAAGTGATAATGTATTTCAAACTGATCGACTTTATGTTTAAAAAAAAGTTGGAAAATTACAGTTTTGTTATCTGCTTCTGATAGCGACTCGCAATAATATATATATAAATTTTATACTTTGTATATGTATATAAAATGATTTTGGTTTGGACTAGGGATATGAACAAACAATATTTGTCGCGTTCAGCAAACAATTGTTGCAGAATAGATTCGTGAATGTTTGCTGGTGTATTCTTTTAGATTATTCAATAGCAATGAGCGCTCATGGACTTCGCAACAGTTGAGTGCTGAATGCGATCATTGTATTCTTAGGATTAGCTTAGACACCTAATATAAAAAATTAATTAGTTATAAAATGTATACATATGTGTGCGTGTGATATTGATATAGTAGTGTGCATTGATATGTTACTGATATGTAAATTGTATGTTTGTGAGTCCGGATCTATAATAAATATTTTAAGCCTTAAGAAATTGATCGATTTTATAATTACAATCGAATGCGAAGAAAATAATTGAAGATTCATCCATATCTTATGGCTTAAGACTTAAAAAACTGACGGATGGATTCAGTTCTTAGAGCATTATAGTTAACAAATATAAAGATTATGCATTTCGCAGGTTTTTTTCCGTTTCCAGATCCATTCTTGGAATGTTAACGTTTCGTAAATCTTGTAGTTCACTTCAGGGCGAGGAGCAGCCTGATAATTGGTATTCCAAGAATAGATCTGGACACGAAGAAAACCCACGAAACGTATAATATAATCTTTATATAGAAAACATCCATGGAAGTTAACATCCTCAAGAAAGTTAATAAATATATTTCCTGGAAATTTGTTAACTATAAACAGATAGATCTCCAGGAAATACATTTGTTAACTCTAAGAACGTCTATTATTTTTGTTTTCAATTGCCTGTCAATTTATATTTATTTGCTATCTCGAGAGCTCAATTTAATTTCTTCTTATTTATATTAGGTGTACAACTTTGCTTCCGCCGTTTTCCTATAGATGGCTTTAGCGGTAAATAGTGATCGAAATAAATAGATCATAGACGTCATACAATAAACTTGGGCATCTGTCAACATAACCCCATAGAAACATTAGTCGATTTGTGTCTGCATCATAAAGTTATTCTCGATTGAAAATGTCAGTTTACGAGCCAAATTCTCGTCATTTGCGGGAGATTTTAATTTTTTGCTTCAATATGAAGAAATCTGCGGCTGAGGCTCATCGAATGCTCTCAAATACTTATGGTGAGGCCGCTATTAGTGAAAGAACGTGTCGTGAGTGGTTTCAATGCTTCAAGAACGGTGATTTTGACGTCCAAGGTCATGCTCTGTATTTGGTGGGACCAGCTCGGTGTAGTGTATTATGAACTGTTAAAACCGACTGAAACAATCACAGGCGATCGGTATCGAACGCAATTGATGCGTTTGAGCCGAGTATTGAAAGACAAATGGCCGCAATACAACGAGAGACACGATAAAGTGATTTTGCAGCATGACAATGCTCGACCCCATGTTGCGAAAGTGGTCAAGACATACTTGGAAACGTTGAAATGGGAAGTCCTACCCCACCCGCCGTATTCTCCAGACGTTGCTCCCTCTGACTATCACTTGTTTCGATCAATGGCACACGGCTTGGCTGATCAGCACTTTCGGTCTTATGAAGAAGTAAAAAATTGGATCGATTCGTGGATAGCCTCAAAAGATGACCAGTTTTTTCGACGCGGGATTCGTACGCTACCCGAAAGATGGGAGAAAGTAGTGGCCAGAGATGGGCAATACTTTGAATCATAAATGTATAACCAGTTTTTTACAATAAAGCCTCGAATTTCGGAAAAAAAACGGCGGAAGCAAAGTTGTACACCTAATATATCTTGGATTCCCTTAAAGCTCCTGAGTAATCGCTGCGGCCATAGTGAATCGTCAGAAGGAATAGAAATGCTACGTTAATTTTTATTATAAATTTAATTTACTACTAATTATTAGGTGGACAAAGATAGCCTCATTTATTTATAAGTATTTTAAAGCGATTTCAATTTGTTTTATCCAAATTGTCTTTATTTATAAGTAGCACGTAATAAAAATTGTCATTTCTCATTTCTGACGTCACGATTAAGTTCGGTCGCGACTACTCAGGAATCTTAATAATTTAACAATTACTCTAAATATTTATATAATTTTTTTTTATTAAAAGAAATTTTTTTTTATTAAGATAATTTTTTACAAAAATTTACAACTCTGATGATGTCAAAGTCATTCTTTTCCCATTATTATGCACATATAATTGGCATAAATATATGTTTTCATATGATAAGAAGCCTTTATTCTATTTTATTTTTAATAGAAAATAAGAAAACTAATAAACCTAGTATTCTGGTTTGAATACTGATACAGGTAAAATTGATAATAAGGACAGAAATAAAGATAAAACAAATTTGAAAAGAAGAGAAGATGTATTATTAATACAGAGAATAAGATCGTTAGTTATTACATAAGATGATAATATTTATAATAATAGCGATATTGATAAAGAAAAAAACGATAATTTTGGCGATGATGTTTATAACTTATGTAATAAAATTTTTTTTTTAATAAAAAGCCGTCAATTATAAAATATTTGAAAATATCATTTATTTCATTTTTATAATAACAGGCTTTAATTGATGCGAACATATCAACTTGAAATTCAGATCTTCAAATTTTATCCATGTATAGTTTGCTATCTATCATGAAAAAAATTTTTAGATTAAACTTTTTATTATGCCTGTCACTTACATTAAGCAGTAAAAATGGAGGGCAAAGAAAATAAACCAGGAATTTTAAGTTGTCTTATAAAAGGTAAACTATTTGATAATATTATTATTTGATAGTATTAATATTATCCGACAGATTTTATACCATGAATAGAACAAAGTGAATCTTATACAGATTTTTTGTCACTGGAAATGAATCTATAAATGAAATTGTTCTAACACATCACATTTTAAGATATTTTACTTTAAAAGTATTAAAAAATGCTATTTTTAGCACTTTTCAGGTTCAATTTTTCAAAAACGTGACGGGATAAAACAATTTTATTTACGGATTCTCAGTCTATAAAAACAAAAAGTCTATAAGGATTTTGTCCTGTTCATGATCAAGAAAAGTTTAATTTATCGGACAGTATAACTATTTGTATGTACTCACATAAATAATCTTCTCTCTAATCTTATTATAATTATTTTTAACAATACAAACATCGTATAAACTATTAATCTTATATTGTATATTAACATAGATTTGTAAATTCACGTCCTGGTCTAGTTTATAAATTACCAACGTTAGATGGCATAACAATCTATCTCGATATAGAAATCCATATAGCATACGAACTCGATATAAAGACATCTGTAATAGGGCTTGGGCCTCATTACAATGTCAGAAATTTAACAAAATCTGAGTCAGATAATCCACCTGCTTACACAATCAGAGGAAGGAAAGCTTGGAGTGAGTATAAAATAGTGCTTTCCTAATTTGAAACTTAGGAAAATAATATTAATACTAATATGGCGATGAAGGTAATGAAGGAATGGTCGCCAGTTGTGGCGGTGTACATTATGGCGATGCGTTGTGTATGCAATACGCGTAGTGTGCATTCGCTTAGCGTGTTCGTGGATTACAGCCGGTCTCCTTCGACCTCACTGTTACCAGTAGCACAGAGAGTTCGCAGTGCAAGTTGGATAGGTTCCATGTGAATGTTGAGACATGGATATGATGCTATTTACAATATATTTACAGACTTATGTACAATGATTGAGGTGGTCCTGAAAAGGGCTGATTGAGATACTTTTACTTGTATACATAGTCAGGCCTTATATTTAAGGCTTCCTTAAATTTATCTTTAGATAATCTACGAATTATTTCATTGGCTGCTGAGCATGGTGTAAACAAGGGGATTATCGTAGCGCTCTGTTAAGGGAGAATAAAGTATATATAACTAAAAGAAATAATAAACGCTACCGAATTAATATAAACGACAATGAAGAAGTAGATAGATAGATCTACGCCGATTTATGTATGTACGTAAAATAAAATGTAAGAATCGCGTGTAACGTGTACTTTTGTAATAGTCATTTTGCGAAAAATGATTAAAAAAAAAACAGTAAAAAACAATAACAGAAGAAACAAGACAAATGATAGCAGAGATAATAAAAAGTTGACGCTTGATATATCATAGTTTTCGACATATCCTATCCAACATATCTTCCTCTTACGTACATACGCATACCTAGTTATTATTGCAGGTATATGTTATATATAGGATACTTTATGAGCAAACGATACTAATATAATTATGATTATTATTATTGTAATTATTTTGATTATTATCATTATTGATATTAATTATTATTATTGTCACATAATTAATGCGGAGGTGCGTATACTATAAAAATGGTACAACTAAGGCAAGCATGTATTGTACATAGCTGTCAATATTTGCCCCACCATATAAATATAATATACATATACATAAATATATATGTATATATATATTTTTTTTTTTCCGAAATTCGAGGCTTTATTGTAAAAAACTGGTTATACATTTATGATTCAAAGTATTGTTCATCGCTGGCCACTACTTTCTCCCATCTTTCGGGTAGCGTACGAATCTCGTGTCGAAAAAATTGGTCATCTTTTGAGGCTATCCACGAATCGAACCAATTTTTTACTTCTTCATAAGACCGGAAGTGCTGATCAGTCAGGCCGTGTGCCATTGATCGAAACAAGTGATAGTCAGAGGGAGCAACGTCTGGAGAATACGGCGGGTGGGACTTCCCATTTTAACGTTTCCAAGTATGTCTTGACTACTTTCGCAACATGGGGTCGAGCATTGTCATGTTGCAAAATCACTTTATCGTGTCTCTCGTTGTATTGCGGCCGTTTGTCTTTCAATGCTCGGCTCAAACGCATCAATTGCGTTCGATACCGATCGCCTGTGATACTTTCAGTTGGTTTTAACAGTTCATAATACGCCGAGCTGGTCCCACCAAATACAGAGCATGACCTTGGACATCAAAATCACCGTTCTTGAAGCGTTGAAACCACTCACGCGACGTTCTTTCACTAATAGCGGCCTCACCGTAAGTATTTGAGAGCATTCGATGAGCCTCAGCCGCAGATTTCTTCATATTGAAGCAAAAAATTAAAACCTCCCGCAAATGACGAGAATTTGGCTCGTAAACTGACATTTTCAATCGAGAATAATTTTATGATGCAGACACAAATCGACTAATGTTTCTATGGGGTTATGTTGACAGATGCCCAAGTTTATTGTATGACGTCTATGATCTATTTATTTCGACCACCACTTACCGCTAAAGCCATCTATAGGAAAACGGCGGAAGCAAAGTTGTACACCTAATATATAAATGCATGTCTAAATTTAAGAAAATTTTAAGCTCTGACTATAAATATGGGATTTGTGTGGCCTTTGAAAGGGCCATTTATAATGCGGTGTCTACCGCGATACATTATTGGCAGCTGGCAGCGAGTCCACTTAGCGGGACCTAGAGAGCTCGTTGTTGTTACTATCAACCTCTTCTGATTAGCTCATAGACAGTAATCGGCAACTCTCTTTCGCCAGGTCAGCGGTGACCGCAGTGGTATGCAACGAGAGCTCCACTCGGCTTCTGCGGCGTCTCCCATTCGTTGCTCGACATCTGTCGGTGGTCCGAGACGGCGTCACAGGCAGAGAGGAGGAGCCGGAATGACGCTGTAATTCGGCGTGTGTCTCCGGCAATCTCACGTGCAGTATCCTCAGCGGCCGCGTCAGTTGCTGGCGCTGCGGTGATGACGTCGGGCGAGATGAGTCCCCACCTCGCTAGCAACGTGGAGTCACTAGCGCTTGTTGCTTCCGTTGCTGGCCACACCTGCCGGTTGCTGCCATTCCTCTGTGAGACCATGTTGCTGTTGACTGGCATCCGCGCTGTGCCTCCGCTAGTAGGTCGCGATGTCGCTGCAGCTCTGCTAATCGCTGCTGCTGAGCGGCATCTTTGCTGATCGGCTGCTGGGCACCTCTGCTATTTAGCTGCAGCGATCGCTGTGGTAATCTTGCTGGTAGCACAGTATAT
>NW_017259381.1:494961-498138 GCF_001594045.1 Atta colombica
TGCCCCGTCTCTTTCTCCTTTTTTATTGCTCTCTCTCTTTCTCTTTCTCTCTCTCTCTCTCTCTCTCTCTGTTCCTCTCTCTATTTAACAAGCGTTTCCATTTAACATTTCATTAAACATTTGTCTTTCAAACATACATGGTTCACAGTAGAAATTTAGAAGGAAGTATTACGTCCATTTGGTGAAATGTGTGAGAAATCTCGAGAGATTGGTCTAATTTTTGTGAAAAGTGATAAAATGAATAAGTAACATAGAAAATCGAGCAAGAAAGATTTCTTTTTATTTATTGTATTTTAAACTTATTTTTTGGACATGTATGTATGTAAATTTCTTTTATAATAGCTTTCTCATAATATTTTCATAAATATATAATTACATAATATTTCTTTATACAAATATACATTTTTAAGTTAATTTAATATTTTTCCTAATTTTCTATATTTTTTCTGTATGTTTCAATTTATTTACAATTTATTTTTATTAATTTTTATAAAGTTTCAATTATTTCATTGCAATATTAGGTTTATTTTCATCGCATGCTCCAATATGTTCTTACAATAGTGCTTACTCACTTCAATGAATTCGTTGGATTGCGAATAAATCTAGCGAGTTTTGCAAGAAATTTTAACAGAGTGAAAAAAGAATGAAAAGAGAAAAAAGTTTAGGTAACGCTAGATAACTTATTTCACGCACTCCATTTTGGCCAACATTAACATCAAAGATGCCGACAGAGAATTGCGCTACTGTATACTATGTCAATAAGATCTTCGCTCGTCTGGTAATATGATGTGTTAGAAGGGATAACATGGTGTGCAGTTTGCAAGCATCTTTCTCTGAATCTCCGTCCCCTTTGTCTATGAATGTCGATAAGAGACTAATTGTAAGAAACTGCCAATTGTGTAACGCTAAAACTATATTAAATAATGTTTTAAGATTCTAATACAGTCCTCGGATTGACTTATGACATCTTAAGATTGTACTTAAGACAGTCTTAAATGCAAGAATTAACTATGAATACAGTCTGTTTCGTGTCGTGAAATTGGTACTGAATCTTTCCTTGTTTAACACACTTTATGTTTCTCTTTCTATAGCAGGTCGGTATTCATAGTCAATCTTACATTTAAGACTGTCTTAAATACAGTTTTAAGATATCATAAGTCAATCCAAAAACTGTATTAGCATCTTAAGACATTTAAGACAGTTTAAAATAAAAACGAACTATGAATATCGTCCTATGTTTAGCGTTTCACAATTGGCAATGTTAGTTTCTTTCTTCGAAATTCATAGACAGAAAGGGCGATTCAGAGAAAGATGCTTGCACATACCATGTTATCCCTTTCACCATGAATATAATAGCTTGATAGCAGTAATGCGAATTCCAGGCTGCTTGCAGAACGGTTATTAGCATAAAAAGAGTATAGTATACACTGATGGACTCATTGTAATGTATGTACCTTCTTATGCTCCTTTCATACTAGTAACCATACTAGTAAGCGGCCCAGAATTCGCATCACTGCTTGGTAGCCACTGGTTACAACTTTTTAAGAATGCAAGTAACTGCTCTCTTTCTCTCCGGCGGATCTTATATCTATTGCCGGGTGGATCTTGAGCGCGGGTTTTCGCTAGATGCGCCAGCTTCCTGGGAGTTGAGTTGCGATATTCGTCGCGCGCGCGCGCTGCGAGCAAGCTTGCGCACAACTGGTTATCGTATGGGTGGCGTTCCTATGTGACGTAAGGAACCATACTTAATAATATTAATATTTGTAGTGCCAAATCATGTTTCTGGACCTGGAGCATATTCTCCCGAGTTGTGTCCACCAATGAATCATACTAGCTTACAGTATCAAGTCAGGAAGTGTGATAAAATTTCTAGATGAAGAATCCAGATCAAATTCATACCTTTTACGGACATGCATAGGATCCAAAGTGCCTGATAAACCTGCTCAGAGTGCATTTTCTATGTAAAAATGTGAATAGGTTTGTTGTTATTTAATTGATAATTTTTAATTCATATTTTTTGCAATTTTCGCAATAGTTAACAAAATATTACTAAAAATTGTCAAATATTGGTCTTGAATAATTTTTTATTCAAATACTATCAAATACTTATAGAAAAGCTGCAAGAGATAAAAATCATTTATTTTCTTCTCATAAAATTCTAAGAATTTTTTCAGAATTTTTTAATACCATATGTTTTCATATTGGTAAAAATAAGAAAATGCTAAAAAGTTGTACTAAAAAGTTGATAAAAAATTCTGAAATGATTTTTGTCTCTTGCAGTTTTTCTGTAAAATTAATGATATTTGAATAAAAAATTATTCAAGACCAATATTTGGCAATTTTAATTAATATTTTGTTAACTATTACGAAAATAGCTTTTCGACTCAGTTTAGTCCACTCTAACTACACAAAAGCGATTGGCAAAAACTTTTGAGACACCCTGTATATATATGAGTGTCCCAGAATGACGCCAAATATTCCATGTGTTGGTAGAGCGGACTAAACTGAATAAAAAGTCTTCTACTATTTTGCAATTTTTGCAATGATTAATGAGATATTAATTTATGGAATTTATTAGCCAAATTCAGCCTACCGCCGGAATGCAAGCACACAGTGAAATAAAAGATCAGAGAGATATACACGTTCTTCGTCACTAAACACGTTGTTTACAAGTGACATTAGCATTAACACGTCTAGCAATGGCGGACGTACACTTCATTGGGCGGTAAGTCAGGTGAATTTAGCTATTTTTATAATTAATATCTCGTTAACCATTGCAAAAATTGCAAAATGAGGACTTTTCGACTTAGCTTAGCAGTTTCTGCTACTATGCGAGAGTTTTGTTGTTAATTATCAAATACACTATATACATATGTATATATGCAGGGTATCTCAGAATGACCGCCAAAATATTTCATTTGCCAGTAGAATGAACTAAACTGAGTTGATAGTACTTGAATAAAAAATTATTAAAAACCAATATTCGGCGATTTTTAATAATTAATATCTTGTTAATTGCGAAAATTGCAAAATGAGGATTCGATGTCAAAAGTATCAAATTGATGTCGATTCCAATATCATTTTTGACTGGTTGATTAGTCCGCTTTACCAGCATACGAAATATTTGGTGATCATTCTAGGACACTCCGCATATATATGTATATATTATATATATAT
>NW_017259381.1:498238-509312 GCF_001594045.1 Atta colombica
GCATTGATTATCGTAAGATACACAAAGAAATTTTGAAAAGTTCAAGCCTAGCCACGTACATCAAAACAAATTATGATATGATAAAACGACGAAGTCCGGCATATAGTCTAAAAGGAAGACATATTTTATCAGAAAGATATCGCAGTTCTGCACCAATCTTTTATCCATTGTATGATATATGAAAACGTTCATCTACGTATTCATTTATAAAACATAGTGAATGCGCCAGAATACTTATGACAGTTAGATGAGGATTCATTTTATAATTAAATATTGTTTATAAACATTTTTTTGTTATAGTATTTTTTATATTTGCAATAATAAATGCGATTATACGCATACATTATGGTATAATAGTGTAGCATACCTTGATCAAAAAGTTCCCGGAATTCATTCAGAAAATGCAAAATACAAGTTTTATTCATCAAAAGTGATATTGTCCCCTTCAAAGTACTTCCCATCGACTGCAACGCACTTATGCCAACGCTTGATCCAGCTCTCGAAACATTTCTGGAACTCTATTGTCGGTATAGCCATCAGAGCCGTTTTCGATTTTTCCATTACCTCTTTTCGGCTGTTAAAACGCGTTCCCCGTAATGGTTTTTTGATTCGATCGAACAGAAAAAAATCGCAGGGAGCATCAGGTGAATTCGATGGCTGTTGGATGGTTTCGTTCTTGGTTAAAAATTCACGGATAATGATGGCACTGTGCGACGGTGCGTTATCATGATGCAAAATCCATTCCATTTTTAAAACTGTAAAAAATCGAAAATATGTGCAGAGGTAGATGTACTCAAGACGGCATAACTTTTACAAATGTCAAGCTATGGTGATAAAATTTGGTGGGAATGTCAATGATAGATGTGGCAACCAAAAAAAAAAATAGAATTCAAATCAGCTGACTCAGAGCATCACCTGGTGGTAATTCCGGGAACTTTTTGATCAAGGTGGTACATTCGTGGGTAAGTAGGGCGGATTAAGGGTGTGGTCGAATTGCCATTACGAATACTTTGATTAAGCAATCGGAAGAAAGAATTTTACTAATTGAACAATCAAAAAATGCTTCGAAGCATTCAGCGGCAACTCGATCCAAAATTAAATAAAAAAGAGTTGATTCCTTGATGTTTCATTTATTATGTTTTGGTTTTAACCTTAAAATCCTAAAATTCAGTCAATAGAGGCCAATCCTAACTAAAATCTGTATTCAATTGGCTGAATTTTAGAGTTAAGACTGAAGCATAAACCAGGCATTCATCTAATTTATACTTCAATTTTAACCATAGTGTAAGAATACTGCAGGATCTACAATAGCAGTCATAGCAGTCATAGGGTGCTTTCCAATTACTTAATACATCTTAACATAAATGTACACAAGAATACAGTATAACATTGATCTAGTTTCTACCGAGGGTTTAAACTGGATTAGAATGTAAGAACTAGCCAACTACAGTAGTAGTCGAGTTCCCCTGTTACAGTCGAATGACAGGGAAATGCTCGATTATAGTTGGTTGGTTCTTACATTCTTATCCGTTTTAAACTCTGGGTGGAAACTAGACCATTGTGCACGATTCAATTGGAATAGAATGTGTACGCTGTGCACGGTTGAGATACAGTATAACTACATACAATAGCGACAGCATCTACCATGGTGGAAAAAATAAAGTGAAGTATTCTCATGGATGCGCAGTAGGAGAGTAAATTTGGGTAATGTTTGATTGATGCTATTCTAGCGTAACCTAGTATAGGACCTGCAGTCCTATTAAAGGAAAATGCATATTGGAGAAAATTTGATTGATTATTTTTAGTATTGCTATGCCCAGGGTTGGGTAAGTTAATATTTTTTTAAAACTAAATTAAGTTAATGACTTATAAAATTATTAAAATTAAGTTGAAAGTTGAAGGAATCAAGAATTAACTTAATAAGAGTTAAGATTAAATTAACTTAAGTTTAAAAAAAAGTTAATTTTGAAAAAAATTATTTTTGAGATCAGATTGTCCTAATTTTTTTTTAAATGAGATTACTTTAAATAATTCTTACAAATATAGATTATTAGACAAAATTTAATTTTATATCCATACTTATATATAACTTTGTTACTTATATATAAATAATTTAAAGTGTTTTATTAAAATCTTGAGAGAGAAAGAGTATATGTTTGCATTATTTGTCTTTCTTTAACCTTTATCTAATGTTTTTTAATGATTAAAACGACTGTTCATGCATGTTTATAACTATATCGACTAGATATTTGTTAAAAAAATATACGTAAAAATTGAAAATGGGTGGATGCGCAACTCTGTTCTACAACAATTCTTCTTCTAAGGCTCATTTCATATTTATATAATTTGCGATATCTAAAATTAATTGTGATTTAAATAGCGGGAATTCAAAATCTAGCGAGTTAATAAAAACTGGCTACTGTAGGGTGAGACTCTTATTATAGTCTTTCATCATAAAATCATTGAACTTTTTCTAAATTAATTCTCTAATATTTACGACTTTATAGAAAAAAAATATTAGCATTAAGAAAGATAGAAAAATTTTCAATTTAAAAAAAGTTAATACATTAAAAGTTAATATACATTAAAAAGTTAATACATAAAAGTTGAAAAGTAATTAAATTAAGTTAAAAATTAATGCATTTAAAATTAATTAAGTTAAAAGTTATTAATTTTTTAACTTTTTTTTTAACTTTTAACGTTTCAGCTAGTTACTATTCAACCCTGCTATCGTATACGCAATATTTCACCTCATTCTTTCCATCATGACAGTATGAAACGAAGAGTTCAGTTTTGTTCTGCGCATGCGTTGCCTTAAAATCAAGAATATGGCAGATTGTCATAGCTTAAAACTGTGGCGACGACGATTGAGACACAATAAATTATGATTGAGAACTGAGTGAATATTGTATATAATTACACATATTAAGATGAATAAAATAGATGGAATTTCTTGTATTTCTGCTACATGCAAAAATATTAATAGAGAGGCTACAAAATAAGTTTTTTTCTATTTTCTAAGGATATTAAAAGATACATGTCCATTAGGACAAAACGCCTTAAAGATTTATGTTATGGCGTCTTAAATCAATCAGAAATGATAATGGAATCGACATCGAATCGATGTCGGTTTGATGTCAATCGACGTCGAAAGCATCAAATCGATGTCGATTCCATTATCATTTCTAACTGAAGAGATCTTAAAAATCTTTTGTGTCCCAATTTTAAACATCATGCTATCTGAAATTGTCAATAAATCGTTGATTTATGAATATCATGTTTCACGTATTATTTTATGATTTTATTTGATTCATTCCAGAAATACACTACTCAACAAAAAATAGGGAACACTTTAGAACGCGCTCAAAATTGCGTAATATTCGAATTTGATTGATTCTTATGGAGATATATGACTATTCTTTATGGAGATATACAGATACAAATGAATACTCGTTCACATTTGAAAAATTTTTATACTTTACGAAGATCTGTGACATGAAGTAAAATTCAAAAATACGGTTTATAGCAATCGAAGGAGTGAATCTTTACCTTCAATTTGATTTTTTATTGAGTATTGTACGATCTTTTTTCATCGAGTTATTAAAGCAAAAGTAGTCATTAATGGAGTATTCACTTGTATGGAGAATTTTGACGGGTATCCACTTGTATCTGTATATCTCCATAAAGAATCAGTCATATCGGAATATTAATTATCGATTTCAAAAGTAGAGATTTCAAGCTTTCAAATGCTTTTTTGATTTTTTGTCTATATAATTTTTCACCATGTTACGGTGTTCTGAATATTACGGAATTTTGAGCGTGTTTTAAAGTGTTTCCTATTTTTTGTTGAATATATTGAAATTAGAAACAAAAATAGACCTATATTAATATATACAGTGATATATGTAAAATCATATGTAGAATTTAACTGAATTTTAAAAATATTTTATTTGCGAAATACTGCAACATTTCTTGATGCAAATTTAGCGGTCCATAAAACTCTCAACATGTCTGACAACAAAAGATGTATTATTGTACTTAATGTGTAGGTTAGAATTAGCAGGAAAATATTATTTTTAATATTTTCCTTATTATTTTTAATATATTTTTTCTCATTCTTAGAAATAAATATTTTCGAAAATTGGAAATGCAACATATTATATAATTTTTGAAAATCTAAATGTAAAAAATGTTTCAAATTTTTGATCTACTTGACAAATAGTTGTCATAAAGTTTTATTATTAATGAGACAAGTATAATATTTATCATCTTCTTCTTTCTGAGATTTCGACATTTTCTATAGCATATTAAGCACATTTATTATAATATCATTATTATTTTAAATCTATGTCTATTTTTGCCTTGTCGAGCACTGTCGTTTTTGATCTTCATCAAATATGAAATGTACAGGTTTCCTTTGAAACGTACGATGGAGTATAGAGAATAGGAGTTCGGCAAACTTACATAGACGAGACCGTCAAAGAGCGTGGTCAAAAGTGGTCATCTGAATTAATTCGATCGAAATGTCGCTTTCGTTCCACCACACCGTTCTCCCAGTTTGCATGGTAAGTCATATTTTACACGAAGAATGCTCCATTTTTCATGCAGTTTTAATTTCTTCCTACTGCCTAGAGCATGCTGTCAAAAACGTAACGTCTCTATTCTTGAGAAGAGTGAACACATAACAAGATTATATTGGGTATGGGAAAAAGTTCGTAGCGATTTTTTAGTAAAATTAAAGTGTTTTTCTTAGAGTATTGAAATCAATTTATTTAAACCAAATATGCTCCATCATTTTCTATAATATTTTGCCATTTTTGGGGCAGAGCCATAATTCCATCGCGATAGAACTTCTGTGGTTTCTGATCGAAAAACTGCTTCAAGTGATTTTCACAGGCCTCTTTTGAAGCTAGCTTTACACCATTAAGAGAATTCTGCAGAGACCTAAACAAATGATAGTCTGCTATGTTAGGACTATATGGTAGATGCATTAAAACTTCCCAGTCAAGCTCTCGCAATTTTTGCCGAGTCATTAAAGATGTGTGTCGAGCGTTGTCGTGATGGAAGACGACACCTCTCCTATTGATTAATTTTGGCCGCTTCCTCTCAATTGCTTGTCGTAATCTCTGCAGTTGTTCATAGTAGAGTTCGGAATTAATTGTTTGATTGGACAATAACAGCTCATAGTGAACGATTCCCTTCCAGTCCCACCACACACACAATATCACCTTCTTCCTCGTCAATCTAGGTTTTGCGATTGCTTGCGCCTTTTCTCCATGATCTTTTTCTAGTTGGATTGTCGTAGGTGATCCATTTTTCATTATCAGTTATCATTCTCTTCAGAAATGGCTCAATTTCATTCCGTTTCAGTAGCGTATCACAAATGTTAATTCGGTCCATCATGTTCCTAATACTCAACTAGTGAGGAACCCAAACATTGAGCTTCTTTTTGTATCCAGCTTTGTGTAAATGATTTAAAACTGTTTTGTGGTCGATGCCTAGCTCCCTGGCAATCTCCACAGTGCTCACATGCTTATCACGCTCGACTTTTATCATGATTTCATCGGACTTTTCAGTGATTGGTCGACCGGAGCGAGGTTCATTTTTCACATCGTGCTTTCCAGCACGAAAGCGAGCAAATCATTTCCATGCTGCTGATTTTGATAGAGTATCTTCACCGTAAATAGCGCAAATTTTTTCACAAGCCTGTGCAGCATTCTTGCCTTTATCGTAGTGATATTGCAAAATGTAGCGAATTTTTTCCTTATTTCCATTTTTCAAAATAAAATAACTTTTGACTTCCACTTCACCGATTTCAATCTTTTTCTCAAAACAAAGGTTAAAATGTCACTTTTTAAACGCACGTCTAGTGATGCGATTAGTAGTTGCTGAACATTTAATGCCATCTAGCGGGAAAAACGCCACGAACTTTTTCCCCAGTATGTGGTTGTGTGTAAGCGTATATGAGAGGAGTTTGCGATTCGAACGCCGTGTACCGAGCACTATCAATACCAATTCAAAAACTTGATCACATTTTTCAAAACCTAATTTCAAAACTTCTTATCTCTATATTCCAGTTACCTCGTTAAGGTACAAGGAGGACCAGGGTCATTAATCACAAAAGACAAAAGACCATGGATACAACCCATTCGTTGCATCGTATACGCACCTGAAATGGTGTCCCTTGGCGTTCGGCACGCGACGCTACATACTACCGAAGCGTTCACGAACGTGTTACTGGAAACGCGGAGGATGCGAGGAGCGCGAAGAGAGAAAGTAGAGGAGGGCGCTCCGACATTCTGTCTTTAATGCAAGGCGATTGAAAAAGAAAGCGTAATTGAACGTGATGATGGCTCACGGTGTCCTTTCGCTGTCTTACACATTGTGTTACTAATATCAGTGAGATACCCCGGTGTCTCTTGCTCGTCAATATTCATAATAATTATTTTATTATGCACAAAATGTTAATTATGCATAAAAATTTTTAATATTCTAAAATTTTTAATACTATAAAAAATTTATATGCATAATTATTAGGTGTACAACTTTGCTTCCGCCGTTTTCCTATAGATAGCTTTAGCGGTAAGTGGTGGTCGAAATAAATAGATCATAGACGTCATACAATAAACTTGGGCATCTGTCAACATAACCCCATAGAAACATTAGTCGATTTGTCTGCATCATAAAATTATTCTCGATTGAAAATGTCAATTTACGAGCCAAATTCTCGTCACCGGGAGGTTTTAATTTTTCGCTTCAATATGAAGAAATCTGCGGCTGAGGCTCATCGAATGCTCTCAAATACTTACGGTAAGGCCGCTATTAGTGAAAGAATGTCGTGAGTGGTTTCAACGCTTCAAGAACGGTGATTTTGATGTCCAAGGTCATGCTCTGTATTTGGTGGGACCAGCTCGGCGTATTATGAACTGTTAAAACCAACTGAAAGTATCACAGGCGATCGGTATCGAACGCAATTGATGCGTTTGAGCCGAGCATTGAAAGACAAACGGCCGCAATACAACGAGAGACACGATAAAGTGATTTTGCAACATGACAATGCTCGACCCCATGTTGCGAAAGTAGTCAAGACATACTTGGAAACGTTAAAATGGGAAGTCCCACCCGCCGTATTCTCCAGACGTTGCTCCCTCTGACTATCACTTGTTTCGATCAATGGCACACGGCCTGGCTGACCAGCACTTCCGGTCTTATGAAGAAGTAAAAAATTGGATCGATTCGTGGATAGCCTCAAAAGATGACCAGTTTTTTCGACGCGGGATTCGTACGCTACCCGAAAGATGGGAGAAAGTAGTGGCCAGCGATGGACAATACTTTGAATCATAAATGTATAACCAGTTTTTTACAATAAAGCCTCGAATTTCGGAAAAAAAACGGCGGAAGCAAAGTTGTACACCTAATAAATTGAATGAACATATATAAAGGCAATTAAAAGTCACTAAACTATTTATTTCCAAAAGCCAAATATATAATTTTTATAAAAGATAGATTTGAAAATATATAAATGCTTAAAAATAATCTAAAAGACAAATAAAAGGAAATTGAAGAAAACAAAAAATCTTTTATTATTATAAATATATTTGATAAAAGTATTTCACATTTAAATAATATTAACCTGTAAACTTCCTGATTACTGAAGATTAATTACTAGAGTTATTTGCTTTCCAGGAGATATTTTTTTCAATCTTTTTTTCACCTTGATCACGATACAAATGTCCAAGATCTTGTACTCTTTTTTCGTATGTACGCTTTTCTACTCGAAAATGTGATTTCAAATCTGTTCAAATAATAATACTATTTTACTGAAATTAATACGAACTATCTATACAAAAGTAAAATAATAAGTAAAACTATTCTTTCCTCACGCTTTCTTTTTTTTTTTTCGAAGTCTTACCTGTTAAAGAATATGTCAAAATAATATCTTTATAATAACGTGAAATTCTATTATGACGTTCTCTTTCAGAAAAATCATATTCATCATCTGATTCATTATTAAAAAAAATCCAAAATACTTTATACATCTATTTTTTATCTGGAAGTGTTTAATCACAGTTAAATATCAAGATATTAAAATAATTTTAATTACATAGAATAATCTAAACTAATAACATTTAATTGTTAATTATATAACAAAAATGTTTGTGAATAAATTAAATAATTATAGTTAAATATTTTCAGTTTACAGTAATGCATTTTAAAATTACGAGATAATTTTATATGATTGTAACGTTAAGTAAATTTAATCTTAGTATAAATTAAAAAAAGCATATTCCGTCTCACAATTTGTAAATTTTGTGAAACTTACTTTTTATTGCTTCTCTGTAATTTTAGAGTTAATTCAGCTTAACATTCAAAAAAATCATAAATAGATTAACTAACTTAACTCATAGCATACTTCTTCTTCTTCTTCTTCTTCTTCTTGTGTTGGCCATGCAACCCGCTAGGTTGAGACTAGGCCACTGATTCGCAGTACTAGTTATAAATTGTGAAGGGATTATCAGTCTGCTAGAGTTTCGATCGATTTCGAAATGATTGCTCCCCTTCCCTGCTTCCAGGCGCTTGCTGCCCAGCGGTAAGTTGCGCGTCATAGGAGAGAAGGGAGAAGAGTAAAGGAGGTCTAAAAGAAAAATTCATTGGCTTTCATGTAAGCCAATAGCAGGCGACACAATTTGGGGAAAGGGGAATGAAGAGCAGGGAGAAAGTTCGGGGAGGAATTAGGGAATTTATTAGCAATATATAGTTACGGATAGGAGACGAATTCAGATTAAATTTCTCACACTGGAACAGGAGGTGGTTAATTATTTAGCAGGGATTCCCACAGGGAACTCATGACATACAAGACAGCGTTGAGTTATTATGAATCATGAAAGTATTAGGTGGTTATATCTATCATATTTTTCGGTCCTAGTAAAACTAACTCAAATTTGAATTATCGGAAACACTCATAAATACTTTAACTCATGATTCCAATTTTTCTCGCTTTTCAACAAAGTGTAGGTCCGATTTGAACTTTTTATTACTCACTGATATATAATGAAGATTTAATAAATTAATTTATTTATATGTGTCCAACCTCTGATATGGTTTTAGTAATTTTTATCTATATTCTTTCTAATGTTTGATTATATTTTGATTGTTTGAAATGTTTAAAACACGATATAATAAATTTAATAATTATATAAAAATATGCTTGTCCTAATATATGTATTAATAAGTTTATTTCAGAAAAAATATGTGAAAAAAGGAAAAAAAAACGTAAGATTAGAACATAAGATCTCCAGCATATTTCACACACGATCACATAAAATTCTTACAGATTATATTTATAAATGCAGTATATAATTCCCATAAAAAATCGTAAATAATTAATGAAAAAATATTGCATTGTATTTAAGAGTCTTTATTAAACTGGCACAAAACCTATATTTTATCACATTTTAGGTTTTAATAAATATTTACTTACGCATAGTAGGAAACAGATTTCTTGCGATTTTCGCATAAAATGCAATACATCGATTTTGAGTGTGTGATAGACATTTTACCACTAATTGATATTTCAATATATCGCTATCATTCACTGATTTTCACGGAGTAGTAAGCAGTTCAGACATTAAGTGTAAAAAGTGTCGAAACTGTGGTGCAAGTGATGATTTTGACACATGCGCAGACGAGTATTTATAGTTTCTCTCATATGGACTTTGAACATATTTTCAATCTAAAGGAAACAATGCAATTCTTCCTCCATATATACTCAAAGAACTTTCGTCCTCTACATGCATGTATCAACGTTACAGACATTATAATTATAGTATGTATAATTATAGTATGTTACGTTACAGTATAATTATTATACAGTACCGTTACAGTATAATCGGCATTTTAAAGTATGCTCAGAAAGAATGAATGTTCCATATATATATCTGTCTTTCTTATACGCATCTTCTTATATTTTTCTCTCTCACACGCATCTTAGACATAATTCTGAACCACAATGCTCCCTCCATGTCTATATGTTCTAAGGTATTTAACAGAAGCACCGACGAGATATTATTATTAAAGACCTTCAACTAGACAACAAATTTTCGGTATAAAAGACCTCAAGGACCTGAAGGTAATTGAGGAACTCTCACATTATCGACAATTGATATAAATTTGCTATTATTAACATAAATATTTGGCTCATACATTATTAAATTCATGATTTTTTTATTACATAAATGTTCCATAAATAAATATGCATACTTGTAAAGCTATAATATCCTATAAATTGCAGAAAAATTACAATTTTTCTCTGCAGTTATCCAAGAAGGGAAAAGCAATAGGAAGCATGATAAGGGGAATAAGGAGAGAGTTGGTGGAAAGGGGTGATGAAGAGGAAAAAGAGGAAGGAATAATGGTAGGGAGGATAAGGTGGAAAAAATAGTTAGAGGATAGTGAGAATTTATAGAGATTTGGAGGAGATACTGGAGAATTTAAGGAATGTATGGAGGAGAAAGAAGGGATGAGAATAGAAGGAAGGGATTTTAATGCGAGAATGGGGTAGAGAGAGGATGATTTGAAGGGGAGGAAAAGCAAGGAAGGAATTCAAAGGATAAAAAGATAATGGAGAAGGGAGGAAATTGTTAGAGTTCATTATATGATAGAGAATGGACAATTTTGAATAGAAGGATAGAGGAAGACAAGAAAAGGGAATGGATATACAAGAGGAAGAGGAGAGTTGGTCATTGATTATACTGGATGAGACAATAAGAGAGAAAGTTATATGATTGGGGTTAATGTAGAATCAGATCATCACCCAAACGGATTAGGAGAGAAAGAGGTAACAGGAAAAAAAAGGAAGAGGATTGAAGGAAGGGGGGAAGAGGGATATGGAATGAGGAAGGGAAACATTTAAGAGGAAGTTGGGTAGAATGGAAGAGGAGGAATGGGGAAAGAGAAGATGAAATGGATGAAAAGGAGAATTAGAAAGGCGCTAGAAGAAACAGAAAGGAAATTGGGAGAGAGAGAGAGAGAGAGAGAGAGAGAGAGAGAGAGAGAGAGAGAGAGAGAGAGAGAG
>NW_017259381.1:509485-523784 GCF_001594045.1 Atta colombica
GAAAGAGAGAGAGAGAGAGAGAGAGAGAGAGAGAGAGGAAAAAAGCAGGGGCTAGTGGAATGAGGAATGTAGGAGAAATAAGGAAGAGATGGGAAGGAATTTGAGAGCATAGAGAACGGAAATAGAAGAAAAGGAGAAGTATAAGGAGAGGAAAAGAGAATATAATTATGTGAGAGGAAAAAATGAGAGGAAGAAAATGAGAGATAGATAAGAATGTGTGGTGGAGGGAGTAAAGACGGAGAGTCAAATATGGGAAGTGGTGAACATGGAGAGGAAGAAGTGGACAGGGGTAAATAAAGCTTTGATTATATAACATGGGCTGCTAGCAGCAATTTCATA
Source organism: Atta colombica (assembly GCF_001594045.1). NCBI lineage: Eukaryota > Metazoa > Arthropoda > Insecta > Hymenoptera > Formicidae > Atta > Atta colombica. The sequence continues at coordinate 509,825 of NW_017259381.1, forward strand.
CTGGATGTCAAGATATGTCGCGTCATCATTGATTAATTGAGGAATGCATAAACTAAATGATGTCATATCAATCCTATCGCAAGTAAACGTTCGAAGGTGCGAATAGTTTAACTGTATAAAAAGATATTTTTATATTAAAATATCGAAATGGTAGTGTACTGCTTTGTCCAAGGCTCCAGTAAACAAGAATGGATTAAATTGGATTAAAATTTTTTAAATTTTCTCTCAAATGCAAATAACGGGGTCAAAAGCATGGCAGATCGAATATTGATTTTGTTTATTATAAATGACTGGACATCAATTAAAGAAAAATAATTATTAGTGTTCTATTGAAACCACTTGTATTGGCTCTATGACTCACAGATAAGTCTTTTTCTGACTCATACATAAAACTCATACATTAATCACTCCTATTCTTTCGAAATAATTGGGAAACTTTTGGAAAAAAGAGATGAATCATCTATACAAAGTTCAAGTACCTAATTGCATCACATTTCGATATATATATATATAGAGCCCTTCGGAAAACCGCAGGCAATCACTAGAAAACTTTTCGAGCAGTCATAAAAATCTTTCAGTCGATAAAAAAAGTCTTTCGAAGTGACATTCAAAATCAATCGACAAACATTTAAGTGCGGGTTTTCGGTTCAGTGCAATCCAATCAAAATCAACAGTTCGCATTGACGATTTTTCTTAAGTTAAGAGTTATCACTGGGACACTACTGAGACAAGTATTCCCGCTGTAATTCGCTACCACTTCCAGCAAACAGTAAGAACAATTCCTTTTTTTTTTCTTTTCTCTTTTTCCTTTCCCATATTACTTAATTGTAAGGTTATATGATTATCAATATTATATATTATATATATATATATATTATATATACATATTATAATTCTCTCGCTTCCTCATTTCTCCTCGATCTATTCTCCCTTTAACCACATATCCTGCTTATCCTTTCTCCTAACAAATTATTTAAGCGGTAAAATGCTTCAAGTAATTCACCTCTTTCTCTGCTCAGAATTACTTAAACGATAAAACGCTTCAAGTGATTCACCTCTTTCTTTACTCTGAATTACTTAAGCGTTAAAACGCTTCAAATGATTCTTCTTTTCCGTATCCATACCTAAGCAATAAAACTCCTTAAGTAACCCCGATTACTCTCCCTAGAACCAAACCATAACTGGAAAATCTATCTTTTTCCCCTTTTCTTCGGAATTATCTTCTCCTTCTATGTCATAGGCACTAACAAGAGAAAACTTTAATAGATGCTCTGGCGGAACAGATACAGAGCAGGAAACTGGTCAAACTTGAGAATCTCCAAAAAGCTAACGTTCCAATCATTAAGCGAATACAAACAGAGCAATTTATGTCTCATCAAACTCTTTGTCGGCTTAGAAGGGCTTATTTGCGCCAAAAATATCGGGATCAGCGCTCCTCCGACGTCTCCGTGATAGATCTCACCTCCAACAATCCTATCGATAATTCTCCTCGGAATATACCTTCTTTCTTGGATCTCGAATTTCCTTCCCTTTCTTACTCTCCCACTTTGACAGACTCTCCACATCCCGAGGAAGTTCCTTTCCTCTCTTTTTCCCTCATCCCTTCTGAGGATAACAGGTCTTTCGACGAGATTTTTCAATCTCTTGAAACTCTCGCCGAATCTGCAAGGTTCTCCCTCTCCTTGACCTCATCCAACACACACACACACACACGCACACACACACACACACACACACACACACACACACACACACATACACACACGTAATATGTATTATATAATAGATATAATATATTGTTACCAGCGGACTCTTTTCTTTCATGGAGGTCTGAAATTCGTTGAAATAAAAAGACAGCTGCGAATAACGCACAAGTTGAGCGTTATAGTCTAGAAAAAACTAAAAATTTTCTTTTCCCATTCTAAAAACTAAAACGAAGAATCCAGTATCTCGTAAATATCGCTTCAAGGTAAATTAAAAATCGAACGTGCACAAACAGCGGGACCAAGGGGACACTGGGTGTGTATCCCTAGGACACACTGCGGCTAAAATAATAATAAATATGTCATTGGAAGCGTAAGATCGGCGTCAAGATACTTTTTAACAATCAAGTCGCGAACGATTCTCACAAGTCCGTGATCACAAAATCTAAAAAGCGACACGCGACGTTCAGGGGTAGATTCTGGGTGATTTGCCGACGCACTGTACATGCGTTTTTTCATAAATATTAAGGTCATAAAATTAAGGATGACACTTCCACATGCTACAAATTCCGATCCTTTTCCACCCTTGACCAATTAGAAAGAAAGAATAGGTCCCCATCACCTAATTAACGAATCTATCCATCAATCAGTGCGCTGTTAATCAAGGCAGATTACTATAAAAATACCTCAGTTTCGCGGGACTCAGAGCCTTTTTTCTTAATTTCTTTCTGAAGACGGACGTAGAGTCCGAAGTTCTTATTTTCTTAATCGGTCAACACTTCAAAACTCAGAGTTTAGAAGCAGTGTGGGAGAAGTTCTATCGACCTCGCATACTTGGCCTGTGAGATTTAAAAATTTAGAGTGCTGAAGAAGCATCATTAACTTCGCACATCCTAGCTGGAGGATCCCCACTGATGAGCATCTTAATAGTAAATCGGTATATCTCTATTTTCTGATCTCCCTCGTTTTTTTTCGGTAATTCATTTCAATATTTCATTTTGTTTTTTTTTATTATTCATTTATTTTTACTTTATTTTTATTTCTTTTCTTTCTTTCTCCCTTTTGAATTCCCATGTACAAGAAAATAAAAACATTACAATCCGATCACGCTATAATTTCCATCTGTCGTCATCATCTCACGATAATTGCTTGCCTCTGTTGATCGGTCCACTCATTAATATTATCATTGTCCGAGGAAAATCAAGCCTTTCAGATCCACTCCCCAAAACCTCGTTCTCTTTTCATTCTCTCGCTATCCTATTCGTAACTTCTCTCTTCTGCCACACGATACTTTCATACACGCACATAAAACATATCTAACCAAAACGAAATAAACCAAACAAATCGTGTAACAAAACTATTGCTAAATATTTTTTTATTATATTACTATTAAATTTAATCCTCATTTGTTTTGAAATTTGAAAAAACCTCTCCTTATATTTATTGTAAGCTCTCTGCGGTTGCACTTCGTTCTCTCTCCAATCACTTGGATTAAGGATCCATGACCGAAAGTCAGGGCATACAGACGTACAGGCACATCTGGCATTAAAGCGCCTTCTCGGTGACCCAGTTTGGGTCTTTTAAATTAGAAGTACGACTTGTGTATTTGTTTATCGGAGCATGAGTTGAGGTTTTCACTTCGTCCTCCATTCGACTCCCGGCTCATTAGGAGCTTCAGGACGAAGCAAAGTGCCTCCCGATTTGCGTCGGTCCAGAGCCTGGACACGACCAAATCGGTCTAATAATTCGGTTCCTGTTGCATTCACCCCCTCAGCTCATGCATGCGGAGCTTGGACGTAACAATATATTTATTCTGTTTAGTAAAATTTTAATTCATTTTTATAGTATGGAAATATTTGAGAATACAGAAACTTTAAATAATTCTAATAAAATTAAAGAAATTAAAGAATCTCAAGTAAACAAGTTAATTATTCAAGATTTTAATAATTCAATTAAATTCAATAAAGCTGGTGAAATTAATTTAAATGAACTACAAAAAAATGTAGAAGAAAAACCAACAAGTCGTTTTTGCAGCAAAGAAACTGATGCGTACTGTTCCAATATATAAGAAGAGTGTATTATGGCTTAAAAGACTGATGCGTTTTCTTCTAAAATGCAAGTTGAGGAATCCATTGTGATTCAAACTACTAAAAGTAAAAAGATTCATGTGAATGCATTACAATAATAATGTACAGTTCACAATATACGTGTACTACAAATTTAGTAAAAACTATACTAATTCTACATGTTAAACTCAAAATATACGTTTCTTGTAATAGATTCAACTGGAAGTATATTTGAATTTGTCGCGCTTTTAGGTCGAGGCTTAATGTTGGATGTACCTCTCTCTCTAATGCATGGGATAACTACCAGTCTGAAGTTGCTGCTTGCAATCCATGTTATATAGTCAAAGAAATAGAGAGATAAAAATGACAGAGTGGGAAGAGTATTTTATGGGGGGGGGAGGGGAGGAAGGCAGGGTTGTTAAAAGGGAGAGGAGGGAAGAGAGAGAGACGGAGAAGGGGAGACAGGAAGAGAAGAAATAGAAAAAATAATGGAAAATCTAAAGAATGGGAAGGGAACGAAGTTTGGAAATATGGGAAGAGGGAGTTGAAGAATTGGGAGTGGAAGATTTGTAATAGGGTTTGAAGGAAGAAGGGTTGGCCGGAAGAATGGAAAGTAGGGCTTATAGTACCAATGAGGAAAAAAGGAAGGGGGAGATAGTAGGGGAGTATAAAGGAGTGACCACTAATGCCTTCTCTATACAAAGTGTACATGTGATTCTGGAAGGGTAAGGAAAGAAATGGAGGAAAAAGAGCTGATACCGGATAATCAAACAGCATTAAGAAAAAAAAGGAACAACATATGTGTGCTGAACTATATGATAAATAGACAGAATAGGGAGGAAAGGGGGAGAGATGATGGTAATATTCGTGGATCTTAGGGCAACACGGTGAATAAGGGTAATTTTAATAGAAGTGATGAAAAAGAGAGGGCTGAGAGAGAAATTGGTAAAGAGGGTGGGGGAGGTAAGAGAAACGAAAAGTAGTGTCAAAATAGGAAAAAATCTGGGAGAAGATTTCTGAACGGCAAGAGGGATGAGACAAGGATGTTCGCTGAGCCTCTTACTATTTAACTTTTTGATAGCGGATTTGGAAGAAGAAATGGGAAAAGTAAAATGGGGGGGGGGGGGGGGGGGGGAGCGTGAGAATGTGTATGTTCTAACTCGGTTGCGGTCGGTGTATTCGGCATAATTAATACATACGGATTCATGAAGTGATCACACACTTTATTTCAAGCTTTACATACTTCTCTCTATCTAACCAGCGTCATCTTCATTCTTTTGGAGGAGGGAACGAAAAATCCTAAGTAACCTAGGACTTGTCTATGTTGATTGCTGGTGTTGGAAGCTGGCCTTGATTGGTTAGGATAAGCTGGTTAGCTGCCAGTCAAACTTTCTTCTTTTCTGACTGCGAAGTTGGTCAATGTAACGTTTTATCCGAGGTTCTTCATCCAAGATAATATAGTAGTAGAATAGACTTACTTTATTCGTGATCTTTCCTTATTTCCAGCTTGCTTTATTGTTGATTACACATCGGACTTATACTCTTTCTCCTATTTGTTGACATGTGTTCTTGTTGGTCGGAGTACAGCTGAATATTTGATGATTTAGGTTATAACTCATCTGGTGACTTATCAATTAAGCGGAGTAGCTCTGTACTCGAAATAGGATAGTCTGGATTTTTTCCCCATCGGGCTTTTGTTCTCGGCTATACATTTGAGGCGTTGTTTTAATGTTTGAACATTCCGTTCGATAAAACCATTGATAGCAGGATGACTTGGTGCGATGAAAATGCCTCTGTTTTTGCAATATTCTTTGAAAATATTACTTGTAAAAAGTAAGGTAGCATTATCGGAGACAATGATTCTTGGGAATTCATGAATAGCGAAGATTTCATCTAGAAAATCCATCGATATGACCGAAGTTGGCACTTGTCAGATTGTCTTAATCTCAGCCCACTGCGATTCTGCATCAATATTAAGAACTGGTGCCCTTCGAATGGTCCTGCATAATCGATATGAATTCGATTCCCAATTTGCTTGAAGTGATTCCCATAGGTGGTGTAGTGCTTTAGGAGGGTTATTTTTGATAGCTGGGCATTACACGATCTTACCAATTGTTCAATATCGTGATCAATTGTTCTTCCAGAAGCAGTATCTTCTGACAAGCTGTTTCATCTTAGTTATTCCAATATGAGTAACATGTAATTCTGTTAAAACCTGTGTATAAACAAGCTGGAACTTAACTACTGTTATCTCTGAAGATAATACCTTTGTCTAGGATATCGTCTCTGTTTGAAACTTTTTTTTCAAATTCCAGAGTTCTGCATCTTTCTCGGTTTCTGCTACTAGCATTTTTGGTGTTAAACTTTCAGTTGAAATCTCGAAGACAGTTTGTGCGCATATCTGATGAACTTCACTTGTTCCTCTGTCGAACGCATGAGTCAAAGGTGCTCTTGATAGACAATCGATATTTTGATTTTGTTCTCTTTTTTTGAATTGCACCTCATAATCAAATCTGCTCAGGAATGACGTGTAACGTAACAGGCGTACTGATGTCATCGTCAGGAGTTTTGGTGGAATATCGTGTAAGCGGATGTCTGTAATAAGTGTAAAATGTTTTCCATATGTAATTATAAAAATACGTAACTGTGAAAATGAGTGAGTGCTCCCCGGTCGAATTGACTATAGTTACGTTCTGCCTCTGTTAGGGATCTTAACGCAAAAGCTATTGGTTGTTCTTGATTATTTATCGTATGTGACAATGCCGGCGACGCTGGTTGGGCTAGCGTCAAGCTAATACTATATATTGGAAAATCCAGGTTGAACGGTATTAAGACACAATCATTCGCAATCTCTCTTTTTAACTTGGCGAAAGCACTTTGACTAGACTTTTTTCATCATTATTTGCATAGTAATTTCCGCAACGGAAAATTTAATAAGTTTGGTGTAAAACGAGAATAATACGTTATTATTTTTAGGAATCGGCGAAGTTTTTCTACATTTTTGGAGTATTTCATATCAAAGATAACTCGTCTTTTTCGGAAATTTAAAAATTATATTGATTATATTGAATGACGTGACCTAAATATTCGATTTCTACAAAGAATAAGCATTTTTTTTGTTTATGTAAAGATCAAGTTCTTGAAAACGTAGGCAAGCACATAGATTTTGCATACATTCTTCTCTGGTGGTTCCGTGCATAATGATACCATCAAAGTATGCTTCTATTTTTTTCAATCCGGACAAGATCTGATGCATCATTCTATTGCATTCTGACGAGGCCGTTTTAATTCCGAAACTCAACCTATGCATTCTCCTGTGGATCGATATCAAATGATGGGTATTTCGAATTTCGAAGGCTATGTAATACATCTTCAATTTGTCTGATTGGAAAATTTAAAGTAACAAGTCGTTTATTCCCGTCTTGTATTCGACACATAGACATATACTTTCGTCTGGTTTAGGTATGACTACTAAAAGCAATCCCCAATCACTAAAAATCGTTTTTGAAATTATACCGGCAGCTTCCAAACTATTTAATTCTTTATTAATTCTCTCTTTTTTAATAGAATGTTGCGCTCTTTATTAAAAATTAATTTTGCCTTTGGTTTAAGCTTCAACATGACCTTGAAGTTGCTAACAAGGCCGATTTTTTCTGTATAATATAAAAATATAGTCGGATACTGTTTGATAATATCATCGCTCGAATATATCTGGTATATGTTTCTTATTTGATCTTTCCGCTTTGATCTCAGTATCGATTTCTTCTAGTTGAATATCGGATCCATATGCCCCAGGAGTGCAAATTCATTTGGAATAACGTATATTTCTTCTAAAGATTGTCTTTATACTCCGTCAGTACGGTAGCAACTCTCAAAGGGCGGATCATTTCTTTGGTATATAATCAAAAAGTAATTTCCATCGACTTAATTTCGTTCCTAAATTGAGTTTCTCGAAGTTGCTTATCGATAAGAGCGTATATTCGGCGTCCGAGTCAATCTCAAATTCCTATGGTTTCTCGTTAATTTGAATAATTATAAAATACTTTTTCATTTATTGTCATATTGATTTGATCGAAAATGTCGATTTTTTCCTTCTTCGTTACTTCTGAATGACTAATTCCGTAATCATGTGACTTTTCCAATTGTTTTGTTGATGATTCAAGCCGGTTATTTTTTCCTTTTTCTTGTAATAGTGTTCAGATATATATCTTTGCAAAATGTTCTTTATCGCATGACGAACATTTCAATTTTGAATGATTTCAATTTTACATTCTTTCGTAACGTGATTATTTTTACCGCACCGCAAGCATAATCCGATTCCCAACTGATGATAATCTATATGATTTTTTGTTCTGTGTTGGGATAGTTATCTGTTTTTATTGGATCTTCGTTCTGTGGTCGTTTACGTCAGGATGTTTATGTGAGACTTTATTTGTTTCTCCTACTTTACTGTTTAGATTTGATGACATCTCTTGTTGTTTAATCAGCTCCTGGCTTTCTAGTTTTGACGCCTCCAAGCCGATTGCTTTAGCCATTATATCTTCAAATGCGGTAAGATTCGATTGTATCTGCTCCTGTATACTGTTATCTCTGATATCTCGGATGAACTGTGTTCGTAAAAATGCTTCTGCAATGGAAATACTGGCTTCCTTTTGACAACTGCATGTATTGTGTTACTTCAAATTGACATTCCGTGTTTCGTTGAAACGTGGCAACGAAATCTGTAATTGATTTTCCAATTGATATGTTGACAAGAAATAATGCATTCAATACTATAACATATATAGAATAAAATATTCCTCGGAAAGGAAGTTTTGTAAAATAGCCTTGGAAAAATCTGAATGTGATTCATGAACACATCTAAGCATTTGATTGAGACTACCTTGTTAACCATGAATTCATAGTCATTTTAAGACAGCTTTCACACATATATTGATAAATAAGACGATTTTCGCGAAGATATGTCTAAGGACGTTTTAAGCAATAGTTTTTGGAATATAAGGCCGCAGACTTTTGCATAACGCATAATGCATAAGGGAATCAACCAATCAGACTTATGCATTATGAGTCTGTGCTGCGACCTATATAATAGTTCGTAAATAGTTGCTTCGGTCGTACTTTTACGTATAATTGACCTGAATAATAATAATAGAGATCTTTCCTATATTTTGTACTTTCTTCTGTTTTACTTTCATCTGTTTTATATATACAAGCTTAACCTAATCATTTTATTTTGGAATCTTTAAAAGACAGTTTGAAAACTTGTATTTTCACCGATAGAGTGACTAAAAATTCTTTGTTATGACAATGGATTTGAAAAATTTGAGAAATCTAGAGATGGATGAGTTAAATTTTTCGAATGATGAAGAAGAAGAAAGGCTAATACATGCTCCTAAGTGATATTTCCGTGATTATCAAAATCTTTTTGAATTTTACAATGAATTCTATAATGGGTGCATTCAGTATTACAATCGCAGTGAGCACTGTCCATGAGCACTGTCCATGAGCGCTCAGTGAGTGACTTCTACGTACTAGATGAAATGCTCTCTTTATAAATTATTGAGCGCTCATTGAGCACTTTAGAATCGTATATTGGATGTAAGTGCTCACTACTACTTATTAAGAGCACTCATCAATTTTAGTGAACGTAAATTTTTGTCGCTCACACCGCTTATTAAGCGATCATGCTTTCACAGCTTCACAGAAAAATAATAAACAATAAGTAAGAAATATATAATAATTTAAAGATCTGTAAATAAGTTATTTATATGAATAAAAATATATTCGCGTGATAATTTCTTTCGTCATATATTTTTAAATTTTAATTAAAATTATTATTTTTAGAAATATAAGATTAGGTTTATAAGTTAGCTTTAAATCTTAAACATTTTAAAAGTGTATAGGCCTGTTTTTGACTGAACTTTTGCATCAATTCATCTTTCTTCCTTTTCTCTCCAGGAGGAATGCCAGTAATACTGTAATTTTTAACCCGAAAAGTACTTAATGAAAAAATATTTACTTTATTATAGTGTTTTGCAAAGCTGTTCAGGTAAGCTACAAGAACATGTACTGAAAAATGGGAGATTTCATTTAAAAAAATCCTTTCATTTAAAAAAGTGTCTGATGATCTGATCTTGTCCTGACCTTAAGTCATCCAAGGTTAAACCAATGATACCATCTTACGTCCCCCTCGAAGTAATAAAACTTTTATTGGAAACATTTTCCCGTATCTTTTATATTTTATGAGATATTTCGACGCGAAAGTCGAAATGGAACACTCTATATATGTATAAAAAATTTTAAATGCTCGCAGATGTAAGGTGATGGCATAATTAATTAAATCTAAGTTGTATATTTCTAAATATTTTAACTTTCTAAATTTTCCTTTTAATAAGTCATTTCTATCTTCGATCGAATAGAAATAAATTTTTTTATCATATCATATTTGTTCCTGTTAAATAACCATTATCTTTAAATGGTATTATTAAAAATGGACTTAATGGATAAACGCAATCCCCGATTAAATGATATTTTGCTGGAAATTGTGATGCATAATGTTTTGAAAGAGAGGGCTATTTCGGAAAACGCGTGCATTATGAACTTTTCCTGGCACATATATTAGGTGTACAACTTTGCTTCCGCCGTTTTCCTATAGATGGCTTTAGCGATAAGTGGTGGTCGAAATAAATAGATCATAGACGTAATAAATAGATCATACAATAAACTTGGGCATCTGTCAACATAACCCCATAGAAACATTAGTCGATTTGTGTCTGCATCATAAAGTTATTCTCGATTGAAAATGTCAGTTTACGAGTCAAATTCTCGTCATTTGCGGGAGGTTTTAATTTTTTGCTTCAATATGAAGAAATCCGCGGCTGAGGCTCATCGAATGCTCTCAAATACTTATGGTGAGGCCGCTATTAGTGAAAGAACGTGTCGTGAGTGGTTTCAACGCTTCAAGAACGATGATTTTGACGTCCAAGGTCATGCTCTGTATTTGGTTGGACCAGCTCGGCGTAGTGTATTATGAACTGTTAAAACCGACTGAAACAATCACAGGCGATCGGTATCGAACGCAATTGATGCGTTTGAGCCGAGCATTGAAAGACAAACGGTCGCAATACAACGAGAGACACGATAAAGTGATTTTGCAGCATGACAATGCTCGACCTCATGTTGCGAAAGTGGTCAAGACATACTTGGAAACGTTGAAATGGGAAATCCTACCCCACCCGCCGTATTCTCCAGACGTTGCTCCCTCTGACTATCACTTGTTTCGATCAATGGCACACGGCCTGGCTGACCAGTACTTCCGGTCTTATGAAGAAGTAAAAAATTGGATCGATTCGTGGATAGCTTCAAAAGATGACCAGTTTTTTCGACGCGGGATTCGTACGCTACCCGAAAGATGGGAGAAAGTAGTGGCCAGCGATGGACAATACTTTGAATCATAAATGTATAACCAGTTTTTTACAATAAAGCCTCGAATTTCGGAAAAAAAACAGCGGAAGCAAAGTTATACACCTAATAATATAATATCTAAACTTAGTCTTTCTTTGATTTGTAGACTAGGTTTTAAAAAATAGTACTTCAATAATGTTTTTTTTTTATAAATATGAGCAATAGTAACTGAACTTATTTCACGAACTTTTTACTTCCCAATAAGTTGAAGCTTAACAGAAACTTTTATATCATTTCTTAATATCTGTCTTACAATAAGAACAAAATTGAACATATGAATGTGTATTTGATTTGGTTTTCTATAAAAATATTTCATATAATAATTATAATTATATATATCAAAATATCACAAATAAATTGAACCACAGTAAATATCATAGCGATCTAATAGCAATTGCGTCTAGGACAGTTAAAACACTAACATTAATATGCATTGATGCATATTGAAGCCATAAACAAATTGTCATAATTACACAATTGTCACGATGCTGTTGGCGAGCTTGCTGTTGCATGCAGGATTTGTAACACGGCCATACGATCACTATCCAAGTGTTTCCCGCGGTATGATTACTTCGAAGGTAATTAGTCGAGAAAAATGAGATTTTTCTTTGCTTTCCAAACTTTATTTGAACAGACCTCAGATGCGGGCGAATGTGTTTTACAGTAGATGCAAAAAGGATCTCAACAATGCGGTAGCGCAATCTTTAGTATGAAGCTATCGACGAGAGAGTTAGAGCAGCCATGATGATCTGAATGTTACTAATCGATTATGCGCGACGTATGCGTTGCTTAACGAGCGACATCTCGCGGATTGATCGATTCTTTATCGGGCGATGTTACTAGGAGCCGTAAACGACATGGGTGCCGAACACGCCGCCTACCTTGAAAGGATTAACTGTCAATATGACATACAAACATAAACTCGTTAGCGTAACATAAAACGCGAATTGCTCTGACGCGATTGCCCAATATCGCATCTAGTCATTGCACTGAAAAATAACGAGAATTAATATCTAAGTACGCAAGCTGAAAAACAATATAATAAATTATCTTATCTAGAAGTAAAAGAAAATCTTGCGCGAGACATGATATAATTAGAAGGTAACAGTTTAAGACACTTAAACTTAAATGATTAATAAAGTGTGGATTAGGCTTCAATTGGTAGTATTGATAGCTTAGATAGTGGTCTCACGTAGGAACCCTTGGCAGTCTTCACAGTTGCGGTGCGTGCGATGTCTTCGAGATGGTGTCAGGAGATGAATCTCCTGGACTCGTGCCCATTGAACTGGGACCAGGTTTTGCTGCTTTATGAGCACAAGTTGATTAATTGACAATTGAGTTTCCTTGTTAGCCATCCATTTGATTCGTGCTTGTAGAGAGTGAAGATACTCACCTGCGCCAATGCTGCAGCAAATGCTGCCGGGTTTGCTCTATGCGTTGCCATCGCAGCAGCTTATTTTCGTTGACGTCGCTCAGGTCAACACTAGGAAGATCAAAGCCGTAGCGTAGGTATGTTTAGGATCGGTATTTAACGTAACGGTAAGAGGAGGCGCGAATTGAGGATTATTTCTATTTCAAATAGGGTCATTTACATTTCCTCAAAGACCAAATGAGCCTTGCCCACAATCCGAATCATGTGATATTTAGCAGATTTTACGACTGCCTCCTACAAACTTTCAAAATGAGGTGCATTAGGCGGAATGAAGATCCATGAAATTTCTAACTCGCGTAGAAAATCCTTAATCTTGGATTGGATTTGTTGATTATTGTACATATCGTATAATTCTTGAATTTGTGTATGAACACCCATGAAGCTGATTCCGTTATCCGAGTACATGTGCGCGGACCTACGCGAAATGAATCGCTTAAAAGCGACAAAAAAGGCTTAGGACATAAAGTCACTTATTAACTCTAAGTGGACTGCCTTCATGGCGAAGCACACAAAAAGCGAAACGTATGACTTGTGATTCCGCGTTTCGATGCTTTTCTTCTCGTAACAAGAGCGGCCCAGCATCTACCGCAGTGAAAAAAAGATCTAAATACATATTAACTTGGCTGGCCGGTAATGAGCCCATTAAGGCTTCTAATTGACTAGGTTTAGCCCTAAAACAAGTTATACATTTTTGTATTATTCCACGCACGATGGATCGCAATGATAGTGGCCAAAAATGCTGGCGCACGAAAGTCATCGTGGCAAACCCGCGTATAAGTTTTATGTGTTCACGCTCTATAATACGCTGAGTTAATATAATATGTATTTGCGTGGCAAGAGAATTGGATGGCACGCATTGAACACGAGATTTAAATATTTCAATCTCCCGCCAATTCGTATTAGTCTGCTTTCATCTAAGAAAGGAGATAGCGATAAAATATTACTCGAAACGTTTATAATTTCGCCCTTGATTAGCGCTTGATACTCGCGATAGAACGTTCTTATTGAACCGTTCTACAAATATAATTTAAAGTGGCAAAGGTTCAGCGGGGAACATGAAATCAGGGCGTACCAGGTATGCTCGGTGTGCCTTGGATAATCTCAAATAAAACGCTATGATGCGGCATATTTTATTTAAATTGGAATACTTATTTAGCAAGTCGTCGACATGAAATTTGTGATATTTTGATATATATAATTATAATTATTATATGAAATATTTTTATAGAAAACCAAATCAAATACACATTTATATGTTCAATTTTGTTCTTATTGTAAGACAGATATTAAGAAAA